>NC_142182.1:32360833-32700000 GCF_026936395.1 Plectropomus leopardus
TTGTTTTCATTTTATTTTATGATTAGAAAATATATTTAATGTGTATTTATTATTTTATGTTATGGTTATTTATATTGTTTTTTGTTGTTGTCGGTCGTTATCATTTTATTTATTTACTTGAAAATTATTTTATTTATTTACAGAGACAGTACAATATCAAAAAGGGTACTCTTGGGTATTGGGTAACTAAACAGGTATCAGTTCAAATGTGAATGATACCTGGTCATCCCTCAAACAGTTGCATATTAGACATAAAATGTATTGTTAAAGGATAAAAGAAAACACTGTGAAAGCATTAATTTTAAATTAAGTTATTCAAATGGAGAACAGCAAACATGTTAAACCAAAGCCCACTGACATTTCTAATTTTAATTTTACTGTCTTTAAGAGAATCCGCATGAAGCAGTGGATTCCAGTCTTAATCAGTTTTTTTTATAACAAAGCTGAAGAACCGCTCTAGTATTGTGCAATATGCAGTCATACTTAGTACTCATATTAAGCTCATAAATGCACCATCTGCTCAAAATTCATGTCATGCATAATGACATAAGTCCTAAAATTTAAATGCAGCATAATGTCTATCTTTATATTTTAGGCTTTAGGCCGATGCTGCATGTTTCGCTTATGGAAAGAGATTTTACCAGTTGGGTTAATTCTGTCTGTTTCCTCAGACCTGCCCTCTGTTATAAACCACCTGGTGCACAGCCTCCCACCTTTACCCTCCTCTGAGCTGACTGACCCCCACGATGACATCACCCTGCCCAGGCTGATTGAAGCTCTGCAGAACAGGCACAGGATCAGGCAGATGATGATCGACGAATACAACAAAGCAGGTGCCTGCTCACATCAAGGCTCAACCCTCACCTCGTGGCTTTGACAGTTCAGGTTCATTAAAAAAGTAGCATGTCATATCTGAGCTCACATGTTCTCTTTCGTGTTATTTTAGCTAACATGATGAAGTCCATGCTTCAGGAACTGGACAACAACTTCCTTTCCAAAGACAATTTTATTCATGAACAAAATGGCAAAATGTTGGAGATGGACAAAGTCATCCAGAACAACAAGGCAGAGCTCGAACGCTTGGAGAAGAAAACCAAAATGCAAGAACACAAGGTGAGAGACTAAAACATTCAAACCTACTGGAGGTTGCTGATTCGTTTGGTAGATATGTTTCTAAGTGTCTCAAACGTCCTACATGATTCTGTTCCAGATTGACATCCTACAGAAAACTACTAAAATCTATGAGGACGATAAGCGTTCTCTGATGCAAGAACTGGAAACCAGAGAGCAGAGACTGCAGCGGGAGCTGTCTGACAAGAGACGCATGGAGCAGCGCATGCACGGCGTGGTCACAGACACGCAGCACAAGTGGGAGAAAGAATGTGTGAGTTGCTCCTCTTAAAACACAGAGGCTAATGAGTCAGGCAGCCTTCTGTGTACTATAGCTTGTTCAGGTAGCAGTTTGTTTACAGCCTTGGATAATCAGCTTTCAGTGATCATTTCTAAAGTCAGCAGTATTGAACTTTATGCCTCTTGCTGTGCAGGACCGTCGCGTCAACGCAATGCAGCTGGAGATGCAAAACAAGCTCTGGGTAAAAGACGAGAAGCTGAAGCAGCTTAAAGCCATCGTGACAGAGAGCAAGACCACAGGTCGTCCTGATCCCCCACCGCGTCAGACGCAGCCTCAGAGGCCTTCCAGAGAGGAACGCCCCCCTGCAAAGAGATCGGCCTCGCCCTCACCTGTCCCTGTACGTTGTGTTGACAGTACACATCTAGAGCACCTCCAGATTAATTTATCTGTTCCTAAATATTGTTAGATGACACGACAGCGGCACTTAAACAGAATTCCATCCCTACGAAGTTAACAGCTTCTGTGCTCTCCCTAACGCTAATACTTTGTTGACTGGACTAACATGACTAATCCCAGTGTGATGGCATTCATATCAGCTTCTGTCCATTAAATTCCTAAAATGTTTAATTTCAGAAAATGGTGGAAAATGGGACACATGGTGGCTCAGTGGATAGAGCGGGCGTCCCATGTATAGAGGCTGTGTCCTCACTGCAGCGGCCGTGGGTTCGACTCCGGCCTCGGCCCTGTGCTGCATGTCATCCCCTCTCTCTCCCCCTTTCACACTTGTGCTGCTCTATTAATTAAAGGCAAAAAAAGCCCAAAAACATCTATAAAAAAAAGAAAGAAAATGGTGAAAAATGTATATTGCAACTTCTCAGGAATGTCTTATCCCAAAGATGGCACCAAATCTGGTAATTTATCAGGTCCAAAATGTCAATTAGCTAATCAGTTTCAGATTTACATTGCAAGATATCATATATATATATATTCATGGGTGTGATTATTTTCTAACTACATTCAAACACTGCACAACTAAATATTATCACTATAATCATTTGACAGACAGTAAAAAATACTCAACACAATTTCCGTCAGCTCATATTGATATCATAATCATTTTGCGTTAATAACAATCCAAAACCTCAAAGAACTTTAATATATATATATATAATATATGACAATGAAAAGCAACTATTTTTACCATTTGATAAGCTGGAACCATCACAACCAAAACTATAAATACCAGTATAACTTCAGATTTAAATTACAAAAGTCAACTGACTAATTGTTGCAGCTCTCAAAACCAACGCCACTCTTTCAGTCTAAAAAAAGCAACATGGCCCTAAAAACAGTTGCATTTGTAATTGATTACATTTGACTGCTCCGGTGTCTGCTGCTCCATTCCACCAGCTACTGCAACATTTAATCACTATGTGATTTCTTTGTGCCAGCTGTATCTAACCGTGCATGAATGTAATTGTGCTCTCCACTTTTGCTCTCTAGTGCCCTGTTGATTCTCTGCATGTCAGGCCAGGGCCAATCAGTGCCACTAGAGTTGAGGAAGTTGAGATGAACCCTAGGCCCGCCTGCCCCGTCCCCAGCACCAGCAGTTCTTTGTCTGTGTCTAACTGGATCTCTGCATGGGAGCAGCGGGCGGCTCAGGACAGCAGGCAGGGTTATCGGTCCCCTAAAACACCTACAACAACCCAGTCTCCTGCAAGCCCCTCAGTCAGCCGGGCCACGAAGAGAGCTCTGTGTTTGGCTAGAGAGGAAGAGGAAGAAGCCAGCTCCCCTCCAGTTGATCTAGACATAATTGAGAGAAGCTACAGGGTCAGTGAATCAGCTACAAGAAGCAGCATGAGGTTCAAGTGAAACTGGCGTATCTGATCAGGCCATGAAGTTCTTTGCAGATTTGTTTTCCCTCAACTGTTTAGGCAGAATATTTCTCACACCCCTAATTTAACCCAGCAATTAACCAGTCTCACAATGAATATCTATATCAGGATCTGATGCATCTTTTGTCTAGTTCTATATATATTTTTTCTTTATCAATTGCTCCCTCGCTCTGTAGACAACGACACCGGTGCGGCCACTGCACCGGCGCTCCCGCTCTGCTGGTGGAGAGAAGTGGGTGGACCACAAACCCTCCTCCAGCATGGACCTGGGGACAGTTCTGCAACCTGTCATCCCCAATGCCATCCAGGTGTCTGCACCCAATGAGAAGGCCCTGTCCAAGTGTGACAGATATGTGTTAACACACCAGGAGGTCGCCTCTGATGGAGAGATACAGACCAAACTCATTAAGGTATGTACGCTGCTACGTGATATTTAACACTTGATTCTGTATTGAATCACAAATTGTTTTGTGTGGTCATGTTAATTGTCTTTCTTTTTGGGAGTTTTTGTTTTAATTAATAAGTAACAAATGAGGTATCCATCATCATATTCAGTCACAATAGAAGCTGAAACATTTGATGCTTTTAGTTTTGATTGAAGGGGAATATTTCAGGCCTGATGTGAAGTCAGAGAACAGATACTGATCCTTTGTAATGGACTGAAGTCAAGCACTTGAAGACCAAGCATTTGAGACCACACGAAATGTTTGATCTGTAAATATCTAAAGAAGTTAAGAGATAGCTGAGAAAAGAGTGTGAATGTGAGTGTCACGCACAATGTAACTACACAATAGTACCACAGGCTGCACCTGCTAACTCACTATGTTTTATGTGTAAGAAAAAACTAACTTAGATGAACTAATTAAACTGGATAGAAATTTAAAACATCTCCATCATCTACCAGGGTGAGGTGATAAAGACCAGAGGAGGAGGACAGGCTGTCCAGTTCACTGACATTGAGACTCTGAAACAGGAGCTCGCCACAGTCCCCAGGTAACAGCTGACAGACAGCAATGAGCTGCAGATTAGCCAGATGTTATGATGTCTTAACTTTTTTTTTGTCACTCTACATTTGTGTCTGAAGGCGCAAAAGAAAATCTTCAGAGGGTGCACCTGCCAGTGGAGATCATACAGATGGAGCTTGGACTGATGTGGAGACGAGGGTAGGATGATATTATTGATTAGTTTACAATTGACTATCACTGCATGTGTGACTTGGTTTAGGAAGTACACAGATCCTGTCATGAACTTGGCTTTGCATGCGTATAGAAGCCGAAAACACATTCAAGCATGTGTCTTGTTATTTTAGTTCTTTAGAAAATGTTATGATCGCATAAAATCTTAAAAATAAAAAATACTGAGCAAAGGTGTCTATTAAATAATACGTGAAATTTTCAAAGAGCTTCTTATGTCTTGCTAACAATCCAAAGGATACTGATTTTAAAGTTACCAGAAAGGCAGTAGACATGATGTTAACAATTAATCCATTATAAAAATAGTTGCTTAATCATTTTGTGTCAGATGACAAATAGTTTCAACTTTAAATACAAAGCATTCCAATACAAAACCCTCTGACCAGACTCAAAAATGATTGTAGAGTAAATTGATATATCTCTGACACAGAGCTGAACACATGCTTCCTAAGATGTAAGAGGATAGGATACTCAGGTACAGTAGAGATGTACCTCATTTACGAGTAACTCACTTTGTAAATATATTTTAGCTCTTGTGCACAGTGCTATTAATGTAAAAAAGTTGTACATATCTCCACTGCAGGTAATTTGATTTAGCTCTCCTAACATTGCACAACTACAGCAGGGATAGACAGTCACAAAGACACATCAAAGTGTTTGTCCTTATCATGTTGTTGCTAATGCGTCTTTCAGAATAATGTAAATTTGGGGTCCGTCATCTCTCTTTTGTTGGCAGTGTTCTGTGGCTATGGAGATGAGGGCCGGATCAAACATGGGTCCTGGCTACGAGCATCATGGGATCACCAAGTAAGCTGTCATCTTTTTAGATCACATGTGAAACAGCATGTACTCTGCGGTACACAAACAGCATTTGATTAACTCTTCTTCTCTTTTTAAAGGCGCAGAAAACCATAACTGCAGCCGACAGCTACTACAGTCATCACTCCCCACTGCCCTCACCTGGCTCTTGTGCAATAGACTAAACTTTTTAATATTTAGCTCTAGTGATATTTAAACATTTTCCACGCCTTTTTATATAAATATATGCAAAAGTGTGTATATATACGGGTCACCAAAGCTGTTTTGTGAAAATATTTTATACGCTGTATTTGAACCAATAGAAAACAAGTGTTATCTGATTCAGTCAAAGATGGTGGCATATATCTACTATAGCGCTGCTGATAAAAAGAGTCTGTTTGCACATTTGTGTGTTAACGGTCACATTTGTTACTTGGCACGTGAGGAATCATTGTGAAGTTGCCAAACTGTTCAATTTTTGTCTGTTTCTGTCTCTTGATTGGTAAAATATATTGAGCTTAAAGTAGAGATTGAATAATCCACTTTGTTTTGAAGTTCTTTATAAAATGTGCTTTTGCCACTGTAAAACTCCTGTCTACTCTGAGGAATAAAATTCCTTTGAAGCACCAGTTTGTTGTGTATATTCACAGAAAATTGAATACAATGCCAATGTGACAGCACAGTGCTTAATGCTCCAAGCAAGTGTCAGGATAATTTCTGAATGGTACAGGGTTTTGCAGGTCCTTCAAGTCTTTTAATGAATTGAATTTATTAATGTATGGCCTTAATTGGCACAAAAATGTCTTAAATCGATAAAAAAAAAAAACCATCAAATCTTTTAAATGTCATAAAGATTAAAGACTCTGTAACAAGAACTGACTCCCAAGGAGTGACTGTGATCGCCACATTAATTTGCCATGTGAAAATCTACAATAATGTACATAGAGATGGAAAGTAAGAAGGTAGAAACACACTATATAGTGACAATTATAAACATACCCCAAAATGTTTATGTTAAATAAGTAGGTTTTTATAGGTACTTGCTTTAAGTCTTTGAGGTTAAACTGTATTCTCAAAAAGATACACTTCCAGATCTTGCAGGTTACATTAGTGGATGAACCTGAAGGGACGTTTTTGCATTGCAAAGTGACAAAACAGCATCTGTACATAAATAGGAACTTTCATAATACAACACAGCCTCAAATGCCAATAGGCAAAAACTGCATCAAAGTATACACAGCAATAATCAATGGCTGAAACCAGTATAAAGCAATGCAGGGAATTGAGACAGTGGAATTCCACAAGTAAGAAACACAAATGCCAGGTACACTTTCCAAAAAAAAAAAAAAAAAAAGTTTTGGATTACAATAAGCATTTGGGCAAAACTGTCCTTAACTTTAAGTAAATGTGTCAGGTTTTTTCTTCCTCAGTTTTGATTACTGTAGATAAGTCTTGAATTGAATTTTGAGTGGCACTTAAAATGTCTTAAATCTCTTGCCTAGTAGGCATCCTAACACTAGATGGCAGCACAGGACAGCAGAACATTACACATGTTGAACACAAACGTTCAGTTGCACTGCAGGATTACTCGAGAGGCCTGACAGTTATGATAAGGCACCTCTCAAACTGCAAGCACTGTAAAGACATGACAAGAAATGCTAACTTCAGGTCATGAAAAAGAAGCACATATTTTAAGTGAGTGATGCATCTTTGCAGTTGCATGGGCCAATTTCGGGCTGCTTTAAAACAACAAATTAGCAGTCAGATTAGCAACAGAACAGTTGATGGCCTAACAAGCAGAGACTGCGTGTTTATTTGAAATTAGTCTTGAAAAGAGACTTAACATCCAGTTGGAGCTCTGGGCCGTTCTGTGCCAAGAGTGTAGCAATATTCTCTGTCATATAAACAAAGTCTGCTTTCAATTACTTTGCAGAAATTGCTTTCCTGCGCTCATGCTTGATTAGATATTCATTATGTTAAACAAGACACCTTGTATATAAATCCACATTAAATTAGTCTGGTTGGCTGCCTTCAGGTGAAGTCAGCTGGGTCTCTGCTAATAAAAAGCTTGTCCCAAACATAACTTGGTCATAATATAAAAGCTTTTATTTCTGACTATTGTACGCAAACAAGGGGCCGAAGGCCAATACTGGTATCTGTAGAAAAGGTATTAAGGTCCCTAATTCAATACCACACACACACACACACACAAACCTCTACAAGCAAAAGTACTCATCACTTAACAAACTAGCCTCTATGTTTTATTAGTTAGGTTATTGAATTATTTTTAATTTGAATTACTCTTATACTGTTGTGGATAATTTAACCTAAAACAACTCATCACATTTTATGTGCAGATCATATGTTTGTATGTATAATAGTGACCATTAACCCCTAAGGGCCCGTTTTAATATTACACACACTCGCAACGCTCTGTGCACAAAATTCAGACCAAATACTCATTAATTTTTAGAATTTTAACCCTTTAAAATGCCAATATGTTTTTAGATGGAAGCCCCCCACAAAACATGAATTATTTAATATACTACATGCAAAGTACATTTTTTTTATTATCACAGCCTGAGATATGTTGATGATATTGCAATTAAACAATTAAACTTCACACATTATTACTTTTTGTGCAGTGTAAATTACTAAAACTCATAACACTCTGCACACAAAATGTGTTTTTTTTTACATCAGGTGATACAAAATATTATACATTAATCAATTTTCTACTGTCATTGGGTTAATTTTTATCACCTATTACTATTGGTGTTGGTTTAAAAAGAAAATAACCTGAAAATTAGTTATCAAAAAACTAGGGGAAAATGTCCAGAAAAAAAATATTTATAATCATTATAATGATATTTTTAAAAATATGTTACTGGGAAAAAATATATATATATTCTTTTATTTTCTGCATTTATTTTGAGTCATATTCTTGTTTGTTTCTATTTTTTTTTTTTCTTACTTTTGTTTATTTGGTTATTTTCTATGTAATTTTCTAGGTAAGCTTTTTCTTATTTCTTGCTATTTTTTTGTGTTGTCAAGTTGCTCATTACCTTCTCCCCATGTTTTGGAAAGAAATCAAGCCTATTTGCTCAGGTTTTAATAGGGTTAAATAATGTTTGGCTTTTGAACAACAAATATTATAACCGGTACATGAGAGCCAGATTCTTACTGTGTCCAAAGGAGGCTCTTATCAAAACCTTTGTCGTTTTGGTGCCGAGCAGAATAGCGGCCAGAATTAGTTGGAAATGCGGCCAATGTCAAATCGCTTGTTGTCAGAAAAAAACAATAAAGTTGATGACTCCAATAACCAACACAAAAAAACCAAATGGCTCTATTTGGAGCCGGTGTTTAGTTTAAAACATAGATTGTATATAAAGATGGAAAACATGACATTTCCCTCAAAGTGGAGCTTTTCAAGCTCAACTGCCCCCTGGTGACTGTCTGCAGTATATGTCATAAAGCCCGCCCATCCATGATAGCAGTGAATGGGACAACTAAAAAAGCCCAAATAAATTTTTCCCAAAGATAATGTCCGTCACTGACTGTAGTTCTAATCACCCTGATGTTTATTCAAGTGATTGGTTTGGTTTTAATGAGTTATTCAATTCTAAAAAAAAGGGTATTTTTCACCATTATTGACAGCTGTGACAACCAATCCATGCGCTCGCATTTAACGGGGCTGCTCGCGATTGGTTGGACGGGGGTTTTCTTTTTAAGATTTTTTTTTCTTTGGCAAATTGTGAGGACATACACCACACATAAATCAAGAAACAAAAAATTAAAAGAACATTCACACGCACTCACACACAGACCCAGACATCCAGGAGGAGAGTTACCGGTAACTAAACAAAGCTCCTCATTAGCATGTGATGTGTCTAAAGGACACAAGCTCATATCAGTGCATATAATCCACTGTAGTCAAGGTTGGTGTAAACAAAATAATTACAGAAATATGGGGTCGAAACACAGAAAGAGAGGACCTGATCTATAGATACATAAAGATGGAGTCAGATTGAGTCAAAGTGATGCAAGAAGGGACCCCAGGAATTTTCCCATTTATCTTGGCATTTTGAATTATTGAAACGCTGCATAACTGGACTAAGTCCATGCAACCATTTTCTAAAACATGATGGGATTTGTGTCTTCTAGTCGTTGAGGATGAATTTTTTTGCTTGTACCATGCCCATCATCAGGGTTGTTTGGATGCTCTGAGGACTCTTTATTCTCCCTTTGCACATTCAAAGTGAGCCAATCTGCATAAATAAATTTACTTTTGGTTCTTTAAGTATTTCTACACTGCAGCATTGCTACTTTTACTACGTAAAATATCAGAGTACTTCCTGGCTATAAAAAAGGAACAATAAACTGTAAATTATGGAATAACAACCTATGATGCATTTTAAACCACTATGAGCTGACAGCAATATGAGAAAAACTGCAGCAAAACTCAAAACATGCTGAGATGACGGCGTCCAGTTTCACTCTCTTATCAACTGAGCATCACCAGCATAAAGACCAGCTGAAGCTAGTGGTACAGTCATCCACGGCTTTGAGTAGACAGTTGAAATCTCATCTACTACCAGTCTGGCTGGGTTTCAATTGGAAAGCACTGGTGAGTGACTAACATGGAGCCTCTTGGAGAGGGTCAAGAGCCCGGAGCAACCAGTGGCCATTAAATTCACTCCTATGAGATATCGAGTGCTTTGCTTTTTGACCAGGCTCTGTTTGGTGTGCTGCACCACACCATTATCCCCAGCTCCTCACTGCAAGCCCTTCACAACCAAGTGGCGCAAGCATTATAAAGATGTTATTATGAAACTCCTGTTGAGCCCCATCACCAGTTTTAAAGAGACACTTGAGGAAAATAAATGAAAACTGCACACAAAGGCCTCCAATAAGCATACACCAAGCCTTAAAGACAACAGCGTTCATCCAACAGTATGGAAAGAATACATCATTCTGCATCTCACAGCTTCAGGCTCACAGTTGTGCATTATGCTTATCAATGTTATTAAACTTGCTGGAGGGAATTCTGATGTTCTACTTGAATACACACAGTCAATTAGACCATCTCGGATTTTAAAAAGCAAGCCTAATTGCAATGTTTTATTGACTCTTTGCTTGAATGACTCTGATAAAGAGGTCTTAAGCTGCCTTTTGGCACAGGCAGGATGAAATCATTTTCACACCAATCTATGATGCTGATGAGGGCCATTCATGATTCACTGGTTCAAATAACACTGGCCACTATTTTTTACCTGTCATATAATCATGTCCTCAAAATGTATCTGGCCAGAACTATTTTTTTCTATTTACATAACACATTTTTTTACTAACCTATAGCTAAAACGCTAGCATTATTGTAAAATTAAAAACTGCTATAACCATTTTTTGGCCAGTTTAGGGCAAAAACAAGCAGCAAACAGCAATGAAATAAGCCAATTTTCTACAGCCTAGTCAAAGCTGCAATTTTGTTGCATTTTTCCACCTATCCACTCTGTATAAAACATACCAACATGAAAGAGGGGACATTATTGGTCAGCTGTTAAGCTGGTAGCAGAGGCTGTAGGGGCCCTGACACACCAAGCCAATGGCCAGCAGTCAGTGAATGTCTGTCCTGGTTTTTGCAATGTGTGCTTTGCCACTAGTCACCCTCTATTGTTTCTTTTTTCTTGTCTAATTCAGCATGTTGAATTGGTAGCAACCTTGCTGAGCCTGTTGGTGAGTAAAATCACACTGACTGGCAGTTCTTCTCAGTGCACGCAAAAAGAAATGGAAGTGAAGAAAAAAAAAGGACACAGGCGACATGATGTACAGCAGTTCACCTTTGCTGCCAGCAGTTTTTTTTATGTTGGTTTGGTGTGTCTGGGCCTCAACAGAGCCAAACTGACATCTGTCTTCAACCTCATTCCCACTTTACAAAAAAACCACAAATACCTGCTAACATGTGGTTTTTTAATGCAATGGGAGCGCTCACAATCTGCATTCACCCCCAGGTCAAATGACTGCAGTAGACATGTATTTATCAGTATTTATCACCTCTGGCTCTGATCGTCATTGATGGGAACACAACACCCAGGTGAGTGCGATAATTTCAGTTCCTTATCAGGAATATGCAATATGCCACCAATAATTGCTGTCCTCCTAAGCAGCGCTAAAACATTATTCCAAATTAAGCTGCACCGACTTTGAAGGGGAGACCCCCCGTGGTTAAAAAACCCACAAATTTTGGTGGGAAAGGGGTATAATGACACTGCACACCAACACTGTTGTGTTACACATCACGCCTCTTTTGCTTTTGGAATGCCAGCATGCTCTCTGTAATCACATATTGGGGCAGCATAACACCGGTGTTGTTTGGTTCAGTGTAAAAAAGCCAGAGTAATGTCAGATCTTCTTCATACTCATTTTGCAAAACAAACTCTAACCATCACAGAATCATACAAATATCTTGGTGTACTCCTTGACTGTCATTTCGACTGTCATCTCACCACATTGAAAACCTAACTAAAAATCAGAAATCAGAAAATGTAATCAGAAGCTGTACATCTATAACAAGATCAGACCTTATCTCACCCCTTCTGTTTCAGGCAAATATCTACGTGCAATCATTCTCTCAACAATATTTTATTGTCTGCCAATTTGGTCCCTCGCCACAAAGGAAACCACCGAATCAATAGAAAGACTACACAACAGAACTCACAAGATCCATGGAAACCTTCCTCCCTGGACTCACCACTGCTTTACACACTCACCATCCTGATTTTTCAGAACTTTACAAATAACCTTGCCATAAAATTTTACTTTCAGAGCTAAAATAACTCCAATCCAACACTTACCGCCTCACTTCCAAGTCACAACAAAAAACAAGGACACATCACAAGATCAGTTGTGCATGCACTTATTCCTGTACCACCTTCTAAGAACAGTTATGGTCAGAGATCATTCTTTCACACCTACACTGAAATATGAAGCGAGATCCCATACTACATGCTGTTACTCATTTTGAATATTTATTTTTTTGTTCTGGTCATGGTTTTGATCAAAGTTTCAAGTAAAACAAAATGTTGACAGTTTCATCGCATTTCATGTCCAGAAAGGAGCAGGAAGAAGATAAAATCGTATATACATACATAATATACATATAAACACTACATACCTGGACATACCTGCACCACTGATTCAAATTTCAAACCATCTTGCTCATGGCGCTTAAGTGCCCTACACTGTAATGTCTACGCAGCTGCCTTGACTTTTGTTGTTGTCTTGTCTCTGTTGATTGTTCTTGTTTTATTTCATCTTGTACTGTTACTGATGAAAACTCATTTTTTAAGGGGTCAGGCCAGTTTTAACTTTAACACACCTTATGTTACTTTTAATCATTTTCCTGTATAAATAAATAAGTGAAATTATATAGCACTAATGCAGAATCTTGTTTAAAAAAGGGCTATAGTTTTACCATTTAAATTGATGGCAAACTTGTTAGCAAACAACATCCAGCAGACACTCAACACATTAACATTCATTTGGAGTCATGTTTGTGTCAAGCTCTTGAATGTTGGTCCAATATTCCTCACTAACCCCTGAGGGAAATATCTGGCTCATGAGCTGGTAAATGCTCAGCCATATTTACAGTTGAAAACAGTTGCCTGCTGCAGCTGAAAACAACACTGTGGGAACATTAAGAATGAACCAAAACAATGAAGTTTCTGACTACACTGGCCGATGCAACCCCACAAATGGCTCTATTTGGAGCCAGTTTAATACATAGGCTGTATATAAAGATGGAAAACATGACAGTTCCCTCAGAGTGCAGGTTTTCAAGTTCAATCGCCCCCTGGTGACTGCCTGCAGTATAGGTCATAAAGCCCACCCCTCCATGTTGGTGCATGGGACAACTAAAAAAAAACACATTTTTCCCAAAGATGGTTTCCTTCACTGAACGTAGTTCTCATCACCCTGATGAAACCAAGTGATGGTTTTTATGATAAGTTTGGTTTTAATGAGTTAATCAATTCTAAAAAAGAAAAGGGTATGTTTGACAGCTGTGACAACCAATCCATGCACTCCCGTGTAATGGGGCTGCTTGCGATTGGTCGGACGGGTGTTTTAGCAGGAAATTCCCCACCGTGGAGATCACTACTGCGCAGACCTCGGCTCTGAAAGACCTCACCAGCGTAAGGTATCCAAAAATATTTTAGCTTCTCTTAAGCGTAGCGGGGGTAAGTGGGGATGCATCGCCATCTTTATATACAGTCTATGGTTTGAATCATGGCAGTGCAAAATGGCAATGTCTTTAGATTAGGGCCTGCACCGTATGTAGATATAAACGTCTCCCTCTAAGGTAATTAACACACGACAATTCTTATTTTCAGGTGATTTTAAATTTTACACAACATACGTATATCGTATTCAATTTCTGCCAATATATCCCCCAAAATCCTACTCACTTCAAGAGCTCTGCAGGTCTGTCACTTTGAGTAACACGTCACACATGACACACAGTCATTTGATCTATTATTAATATAAAGCATTTGATTATGGCAGCTTTAAAGGAGCTATTTTGTTTTGGTACATTTGACTTGAGCAGCAGGTTCATGACCTCCTTCTGCTCACATGATTAACACGCTGTACTGAATCAGGCTGTGAAAAGTGGGCATGAGTTTAAATAGGTGTGATGAAAGTGTAACCCTATCCGGTAGCACTCTAAACTTGGCTGCACGGAGCATCTGAGGTATGACGGCAGTCTCAGTTGCTTCCAAAAGCTGTATCATAACAACTGAATGGTTGCTGATTTGAAGGGCATGTCGAAGCAAGTACTTAAATCACAGCCACAGCTGTCCTTTAAACCAGAACCCATTACGAGGTTTTCTGCCTGCTTTTAGTGGCGAGGATAACAATTCCCTGACAATGAAAGCCAATTAGTGGGAAACACAAGTAAATACTGCATGAGAGAGGAGCTTTGCAAACCAAAGCTCCGAGCCGGGTCTGTACACTACGTCTTCATATGTCAAGGCCGTGGCTGCCTGCCAGCTAAATGTGTCGGGCCAGAAAGATATGCGAATGCAGATGAGTGTTGACAGCCAGTCAATTGTCATTCAGCCCATCTCCCAGCCTCTCGGGACTCATCTGTTTTTTTTTTTTTTCCTTTTGCGGGGCTCTTCTTCACTGCTTGCTCACCTCACGCTCCTCTGCCTTAATGCATACTAAAACGCGCAGTGGAGGCATGAGGCAGCGTGTTCAGTGTTAATAAGAGGTAAAAGCTCCCACGCTCTCTTTTCTGCTGGTGCGGCTATGACAAGCAGATGGGTCAAAGAGTGACAAACTCGCACAGACTCCCGGAGGTAAAGTTTGGTTTTTCAGCTGTTTAGGAGCACATTGGATGAGAATTGCTCTGACCCTTAAGCGCATGTGGTTAGTGGTTCAGAACACCTCATCCCATCTGCTGCCTCCTCCTGCTGCTCTGTTTTTTAAGTAGCCACTCTGAGAAAGTCTACATCTTGCCAATCTGATTTCTTACTTTATGCTGTCTATGACTTTTTTTTTCCCTAAAGATGACTTCAGCAGATGTTTAGCCTGTCATTAGGCAGGTTTCCATTAACCCTCAAATTGTGAATATAAGATACGCTTGAAGAAACACGTTGATTTCAGAAAAAAAACATTTATTGCAAGGAAATTTTATGTATGCATGAGGTGGTATTTCACTTGATTCAAAAAGCCATATTTCAGAAAACTGCAATGGAAACACTTTTGGCTTTTATAGGTCACATGATGCTTTGGCTTTGTACTTGTCAGTGGGAACTGGCTCATTGGGCATGATGCAGCAGGAGCTACAAGAGGCGTTATTGCATCACATAACACTTCAAAAGTTGAGCAGATCATCCGGAAGTTCTGAATCCACAATTCCTCCGTGAAATCCCTCATATGTGGCCACTCCCACATATAAGGGGCTTGCCTTTTCATTATCTCTCACATAACACGCCTACGTTGCCTTCAATTGAAATGACGGCTAGTTTGGTGGCTGCAATAGAAATAAAGCTGCTAATGTTTTGAACATCCCTCACCATGCTTCTTGGAATGTTATCGCAAGAGGAGATGTCACATAACATCACTCAATGGAAATTCAGTCATGCTGCAATTGTGTTCTAGCAATAATATGAAATTATCACTCAAGGGGCCAATCACATCAAGACACATCGCTCCAAAAGCACCATGGAAGCACATATAGAAAAACAGATGGGAGCACCAGTGGAATGGGGCTGCTTGCGCATGGCCAAAAATGACATTGACAAGTGGTGCGACTCTGCACCTTTAGCAGAAAAGTTGAAATATTTTAACTTTTATGTGTGCCCAAAAGCAGCCAGAAAAACGCGTCATGCAGCAACAAGAGAGAACCCCCTAGCAAGCACTGTGTACCATAGGGAAACAATGGTTTTGATGGCAACGCTTCTCTAGCGACGTGTCTCGGTGTGATCGTCCCTTAAGTTTTGCGCAAATCTGTAATGGAAACCCGCCTTATGACTATTATTCCAAAGTTGACTTCAACAGATGTAAAGCCTGTCACTCTCCATTTTACTTTGTGACGTTATCATCTGGAGTTGAAGTTGTCTTTGTGCTTGTTGTGGTTACACATCAACACTGAGGGAGTTGACCTCTGACAAACATAATTCAAGACATGACTGATTTCTTATTGAAAATATTGGAAGCCATTGTTGTGTAGGCTCATTATGGCCAAATTGGTCTGAATAGTGTTTTTTCCTCCCTGTCTTTGCTCTTGGCAGCTGACTAAGTGCTTGCAGCTGTCAGTTGAGTGTATTCTCCTTGCCCAGTATATGTGGCTTGGCTGCACTTTCAGCTGGCTGTGTCCTGACTGTGGTGACAGTGTGCCATGACTGATTTCCGTTGACTCACTTTTATTGTAACCACAACGTGTCCCTCACAGAAAAATCCGACTTCTTTTTTTTTTTTTTTTTTTTTTTACAAGCGGTTGATCTCATCTAGTTAACGCTGCGGCATAACCGGCTCTTTGCGTGCAGTTGACTGATTATTTAAGCAGTGCTCGGAGCAGTTTGCTGATGAAATGAAAGCAGAGGAGATGCCAGAAATGACTGCACTGACAATGGCACAATGCAGGATGATGTATGATGACTAAATGTTATTTGGGATGTGGTGGAGATTGACTCAACCCTCTTGCAGCACATGAATCTTCCAGCTCTGCGAGAATAAATGAGCGTCAAAAAACACCTCGCATTAGCACGCTAAACTGATATCTGTGCTACAGTGAGAAGGAGAATGGTATTTCAAACCTTTGTCCTGCCAAAGCTCTCATGCAAATTACTCACACTGGAACCATCTTATCTGTGAACAATCATAGGTGGCATTTGGAAGAGGGTGAAATAGCGCCACATGATTTTCATATCTGCATAGTGCTCAGTCGGATCCCTGCACACAAAACCCCACGCAGAAACAAACACAAAAGCCTCTTTGAACGCACACATCAGCTGTTTATCTTAAAATAGTCCGCCACACTGCTGCTGTTATCCAGCACCTTACACGCTGCACTTTGTAAATGGTAGGCAATTACACACGATGCATTAAGGAGTTGTTACTTAATTCATTAGATATGCTAAGTTCATTCATTCTAATGAAGCAGCCACTGTGTTTTGTTTTTTTTATCACACAGGGGCCAGGTATGAGTATAAAGGCTGAGATTACAGCTTCCATGTGCACAAATAAGATCAGAGGCTGCTGTTGACAAGGTGAATGGGACAGCGCTTCCAACCCCCCCCCCCCCAAAAAAAACAATAGAAATGACTGTGGGTTCATATAATTCACAGAGCATGCTGTTTTCATGGTGCGTTTATCCGAGTGATTAATGGCCGTCCAGGTTTGCATTTGAACATTACCTGAGGAACACATCTGCACAGGCCTTACTGGATACTAATGATCCAGCGCATGCCTAATAAACTGAAGTGAGAATTCAAATGAGGCTCAACCTGCCTGCGAGGCTAGCTTAAGCAAACACCAGGACAGCTGGCAGAGAAATCATCGTGACTAATGGTCTCAGTGTGAGACAGGAGCAGGGCTGTGGGTGGTTGTTTTACCACGCTAAGAAGAACAGACTTTGTTTGTCTTTCTATAGCGTACAGCGTGACTGTGTGATTCTGGAAGTGTCGGCTTTGTTTTTGTTTGCCACCGTAGTGCGACGCCAGGAACTATCAGGAAAAGTGTGTTCATGTTTCCCTCCTGAGAGCAAGGTGACCTTATAAAACGTATTCGTGCTTTTTGGGGTGGACAAATCTCAGACTGTTTATACCGTCACCTGGAGGCGTGTCTGTCAACTTTTGGCTCTATTTGAATTGTGCTCCTCTGCAGCAGTAAACATAATGCACTGTGACCTGTCCTCGGGGCAAATGATCTGATTTTGCTCTTCCCTTGTCTTTTTACTCCTAATCGCATCTACCTCAGAGCCAGAAAACGGTTGTGCAGCTGTCATAACTGAAGCACAGTGCGGCATGATGGGAGTGCATGTTTTTGCTATTATCTATTCTATCTGAGCCAGAACACAATATTAAAACCTCTGCCGCATCCCCTCTTTCTCACAGACCGCTGCATGATCAATACCCACATCAAAGGGTCTGCGGAGATAGCAGGATTCTTTGAAGCATGTTTGTGGAGCTGGATTTGCTGAGCTAACACGGTCCACACAGAACCCCCTTGAATAAGCTTGTTTGGCTAGCATCCTCTCTGTTTGTAGAGGAACTGAGTGGAATCTAATGGAGAACAGACAAGGCCTCTCCCTTGTCTTTTTCCTCCCTTTGAGCAGCTAAATGCATCCATAGTGCCAGTGCTTTTTGCTCAAATGACATACGCTTCATTGCATGCCAGCTCAAATATTTATCTAATATCAAATTGGCTGTAACACTTTGGAGGCAGGGAAATGCCAGGAAATATTTCTCATCGAGGACACAAAATAACTTGCATCATGTTTTGCGGTGCCAAGTGCAAATATGCCGGGTAATTACTGATTGAAATGAGATGGAGTGCAGACAGCAGCAGTGTTGCTGTGTGGTTACCTTGTGTTGTGACTTGAACAGACAGACAAAAAAAAAAAAATTCAACACTGATTATTCTGCACTCAAAACACGACCCGTGTCCCTAGAAAGCTAATAACTATTTAAAAACACGCTTTCGTCTCCTAAATGGGAAAACGGTGCATTTGGGACTTTGTGTGCTAAGTGGGTAAAGCAGAAGTGGGGGTGGAGGTTCAACCACAATAAACACAAAAGCACATAACTCCTGCCAGCCTTCACAGAGAGTCAGCAACTCTGCAAATGATGAAGCTGGCACTGTTGAATCGTCTCTCTACATGCAAATCCTAGACAAGGATGAGAAGCATTCTCTATAAATTAGAGAATAAACCACATTTGTGATGCTTTTGACGCTTCAAATTCACATATTGTTGAATCTTTTGGTAAGTAATTGCACTATTTGGTATATGCAAAGCAAAAGGTTTGACTCTCCAGTCGGCTGTGGCTCATTTGAAAGTGAAATATGGGAAAACGCTGACATCTCTTTCTCTTTCCCTCCCAACACCAGGGGCACCACTGCATTAGCATCCTTGTCTCTCTCTCAATCTCTCTTTCTTTCTCATTTACATTATGGATGGTTCATTTAGCTTACATGACCGAGTGAATACATAACCCAAGGCAATTCAAAATACCAAGAGGGCCTGGAGGGATAAAATGAAACCACATAAGCAGAAAAGATTGCTGCGCCGCCATCTGCAGCAGCCTGTTATTCGGCTCTTCCTCTTTCATGCGGTCGACAAACAGGGCCCTCACCTGGATGTGTGGGGCCCAACCAGATGTGTAAGTTAAAAAAAAGTGAGTGATAATTTACAGAAACAGGAGAAGTACCTGCAGAGTTATACAGCAATTGTCCTTCAGCTCTGGTCAGATTTGAATTTCTCCACATGTTGAAGCTGCAAAGAGAGACCTATAGTACTTAGTAATTAAAGAGGTCAAAGGATCTAAAACTAAAAATGTAGGAGCAAGCATAATCAGGAATAAATCTGACATAATTTATGTGCTTTAACATAAAACCTCTTCCTTAACTGGACACGATGTGAAGGGGCAAACCCTAACCTTAGCTTGAAAAACCATCATCTTGTATTGGCCCTTTGCAACCTGAGCAAATTGACATCATTTCTTTTATAAATATTGGAAGCTGGCAATGAGCAAGTTCAGAAGAAATCACCCAAAAATTAGCAAGACATTAGCAGTAAGAGCACAAGAAGATTACTTTAGAAAATTCTTATTTCCAGGGGATTATATATAGCACTCCAGGGATGATGTTTTTCTGTAGGCCAAGTTAATGTCGCCCTCGTCAAAAATGGAAAGGCGGATCATGAGGATTTTTCCATTGGATTCTGGAGCATTGGAGAAAATAAGTTCTTTGGTAAAACAAACATTTGTGATACCTACATATTTTGTTGAACAAGATAATCTTCACGAGTGAAAACTCGAACTTTTAGGAAGTCTAAATGTAATTGCCAGAAGTAAAAAGATAATGCAAGGCTAAAACAAACTACAATATAGTTGCGTCTCCACTGCTATTTGGTTATAAAGCCATGTTCGATGCCGTTCAGCATGATGCCCTTCTGTAGTCTCATTTAGCCACTTGCATTCAACTCTGTTTAAAAGACACGTAAAAGCTTCAAAGCTCGCAAGTGGAATATTTACTCACGTATTTTATGTGGCAGAACAAAATTCGATTATTTAAGGCTTCTAACCAAAAACCCATTCAAAAAGTCACTGACTCTGAGACAGGAGCCGGACACAAGGAACCGGAAGTGCTGGAATGCCATTTCATTTATGGGTTTTAGGACTTAATACTGGAGTACTCTATATCCCCTTAAATTCTACATAGTGGACCTTTAAACGAAAACATGGCCACTGACAGGTGTTGGGTCACAAAACTGTCATTTTTGCATCTAAAAAAGGCAAGACATTGTATTGTTTCCATAAAGTAGTGTAAATTACATGGATGCTGCTTTTTCTATTATTTTGTGGACTTTTTTTCAGGGCACTATGTGGACAATATAGTAAATAGGAAGTGATTTCTGACACAGTCTGAGTCTGGGAAATGTGTATGTGAGGGCGATAAAGCGCGATAAAGTGAGTGAGTAGGTCTGCGAGTGGTGAGTAGTCAAGTAGGTTTGCTTATCTGTGTGTTCTGTGTGTGTGTACTTTATGGTTGGGTAGAGCTGTTAACATTATAGCTGCAATGTGTAACCCAAGATAAGAATTTAATACCTGCATTCAGATTAAAAACCTGCTTTTGGCAGACAACGCAAGCTTTTATTCCCGCTGCCAACAAGTTTGATGGCACTTTGTTTTTGTCGCGGAGGCCTGAACGACACAATGGCCCCAGTGACAAGCCCGTTTTACAACCTCATAGACTCAATGAGCTTAATGACAGAGAAACCGCATAAACACAGTCTGAGCCCACACGGGACAAGAACGCCATGTGTGTGACTTCACGAGGAGAGATTTCACAAGTGGCTGTTATTGTGCGTCGGCGATAAAAGTCGCAGAGTGAGAAAACATTTGTGTAGGGAGCAGATTGTCAGCTCCACCTCTGCACCTTTAGCTCACTCGCTGACAATCACGAGCTGTGGTTCTCTTGCTCTGCTTTACATTAGCACCACAGCTCCGGCCTGGACAGGCCCACGTCTGTTATCTCAATGATGTTCTAATTCTAGTCAAACAGTTCTGTGTTTGACTCAATAGAGGCAGTGTTAGTCAGGAGAGTCAATATTAGCAGAGCACACAGAGCAGGACTGGTGTTAGGAGAGAGACAGAGAGTTATGTGTGTGTGTGTGTGTGTGTGTGTGTGTGTGTGTGTGTGTGTGTGTGTGTGTGTGTGTGTGAGACAGGATACATCGTTAAGTGTGCTCTGTTAGTGAACCTTGACCGCCTGCTGCAGTAATAATAATAAAGATAATAAGAAAAAGGAAGAAAGCAAACTCCTGCTTACGTTTGCTTCAGTGACTTCCGTGTTTGACAAGAGTGACATTTCTTTTATCACCCGTCTTTTATGTGGATGTTGTTGTTAGACGTCAGAGTTCCTCACTTTGTTGGCCGAGGGCGCTCGCTCTGTGCAGTCGAGCTCTGACTTGCTGACAGTCCTTACATGAACAACTCAACACTTCAGATGGTTTCACTGTTGAAGGAGAGGCCTTTTTTTTCTCTCAAGTTTACTTAAGGTCAAACCGCTGCCAATATCAACAGCCTGATTATGATAGTCTCTATCAGATTGCTCAACTACTAAATGAAATCTTCCATTCAATAAACGTACCACGAATGAATAAACTCAAAGCGAAGCCTGTGCTAAAGGCCATTAACTGTGATTTCTCCACATAAAAGACGCAGTGGCATAAAGCATATTTGTGGCTGAATAAAGCTTTAATTACAAAGGGCAGCTGAATAATGTTTGAGTTTTGCCTCATTTGCAATTATAAAGTAAGAGGAAATTATAAACCCATCAGCTAGCAGCACCTTCTGTTTGCTCAGGATTCATCCACCAGCACAGTATAATCTACAGGAGATTCTGGAAAACAAACACATAAATATTGAGCTTCTGCATATGCCAATCTCAGTAAAATGACGAGAACAGAGAAGTGGACCGACAATATTCTGATATTGATCTGCATGCTGGTGTGTTTATTATTCCTGTCATTCATGCTTTATTTGTAAGGATGTTCTTGGGGCTAAAAACCAATTTTCTCACTGGTTACCAACCTGTGGCTCCATACCCCCCAATGAATTGCAATAGGGGTCACAACAGACCTTTTCGGTTAATTTTGTTAAATTTTTCTATTTCTTTTTCATATTGTAGAGTTTTACTGCTTTAAGGCTGAAAAAATAACTTAAATTAAATACACTTAAATGAAAATTAAAATGCAACATGTGACAAGGGGTCCTCACTGGCATGTTAACAACATAACAATATTTGTTATTTCACGTGAAGCATGGTCTCACTCCCAAAAAACACTACTTGGTCAGTGACCCTCGGTGTCAGAAACATGCACAATCCATCCTTTAGCGTCTGTATGAGATGCAATGCGCTTTTTAACCAACTCATATGTAAAGCCATCCATGTTGTCATTATCCTTCAGAGCAACAAACAATATAAAAAGCGATAAACTTTGCTTAGTGCAGACAGGAAGGAAGAAGGATGAGTCCAGAAAGCACAGGACTTTGACCCAGGACACCGGTGAATGTGTCCTGTGTGAAACTTTTCTTATTTTGTTATGTAAGTCATTAGTAGGGTTGGGCAATAAAACGATAACTATATCAATCGCGAAATAACTTTTCCTCAATTGAAATATGAGATGTAGTCAATATTATGTCGACAGAACGCATTCCAGCCATGCTTTGACAAACAACACGAACAGCCAATGATAATAAGAGTAACACCACGGCGAACCAAATGCAGTGAACGATTATGACTCTAGAATACAGCTGAGTGTTTGACAGCAGAGTGCTTCCACAGCGTTTTATTGTTACGGATCAAACAGCTGATGGTCCGACAGCAGTGCAGTGAGACAGACAAGCAGAGCGGTGCTTCTCCTCACAGCTCCAAAGTGTCTGAAACAGCCACATTTGCAGAGGTGGAAAGTGCCATTTACAGACTACTTTGTGTTAGTTTCAGTTTTAATCAGACTTTGGATGAATTATTTGGAAACAGCAGGACGCATGGCTCCCTGTCTCATCCAGCCGCTCGCGCTTAGCTCTCATTATTATTACCAGAGGCAGATGTAATGTTTTGGAGGCCTGGGGCCACAGGCACATTACTTTATTTTCACCCTTTCTCTAACTGGAAATGTTGGCAAGCTGCTGGCAGCTATAGGAGAAGTAGGCCTACTCAAAAGTCTTTTTTTCCTCAGTAAAATAATTAACGGCACAGAAGTTTCACAGAAGATTCACAGAAGCTGAAGTCAGAGTCCTGCAGTCAGGAGAGGTTGGCCTTTTATCGGCACAATTTGCTTAAATTTACCCAAAGCTTGTTTAAGATAGAGCTTTAAAATTTTATATAATGCTAGAAAGTTTAATACATAATACTAAATCATATGTTTATTACACTCCAACACACCGTGGTCAAATGAAACAGTGTCAGTGAACTATGAGAGCAAAAAACAAACCTAAAAAGAAAAGAAGCAAAAAGCAAAAATAATCATTCATTAATCATAATCAAAGTAAAATGTTCAGTTAATTGTGATATTGATTTTAGGTATGAGGTTTGGACCTGAATAGGTCCGCCAGTTGGTGATGCCTGTTCAACAGTATATTTTGTCATCTTCAATGTCTGAAAGAAAATAAATATTTAAATATTTTACTTAGGAATAAAGTAGAACCTTTAAGCTTTACAGAAATAGTGATTTGATTTGATTTCTGATATGAAAAAAATTAGAGCAATTAGAATTTTTTTTTCCATATCGCCCAGCCATAGTCATTAGTCACGAGTTGTTAGTAACTCATTTGTGACATCAGCTACCAAGTAGTTCTGTTACCTAAACATAACTGCCAACCCCCTCTACATCAAATTATAAAGCAAAGGCTTCTTTGCTACCCCCCCCTCCAAAAAAGATATCATTTTTGTTTGCCAGGTAAATTCAAATAAGTTCAAAATAAATTTTAATGGAAATATCCAGACAAAAGAAGTGAAAGCTGTCAAGTCTGATAATTAAACTGATTTTCCATTTTATATCACTTCATTACAGACTGTTTAAATCAGAGGTTTTGCAGTGATTCAGAGCTGTGCAATCAGGCTTATTTATCACACAGAAAGCTGCATTCTCTGTATCTATCAAGCAAGTCTGCAACATCAAAACAGTGTGATGGCTGTCACACAGACAGCTAAGCCTCTGCAGCAGCTGTGATGGCACCACACAGTCAGTCATGTTTGACTGAGCCTGTGGCCTTGTTAGCAGTAATAACTAGTGTAAACAAACAGCAGCAGTGTATTTTAAGGTCATCACAAACATCAACCAAAACTTCCCAGTCAGCACAAAGCAGCGGCTCTGATGTGGCGGCACACTCCTCCCTATCTAAATCTGCTGACATGAGAAAAAGCAACATTAGCTAATGCACTACTTAAAGACCATAATCGCTCTTTCCCCTACTGTTAATGAATGCTAATTAGAAGTCTGGAGCAGTTTCTGGCGTGTGCTGGTTGCTCCTCTAATGTGCCGTATTGTTCCTCTCCTCGCTCCAGCTCAGCACTAATGCTGCTGTGCCAGCTATTAAAGTCAGATAAGCTATCCATCTTTAGCATTGCCAGCCAAAAAGCCACTAATAGCTTAGCCACAAAATTGTTAATTTCCATGGTCTCCCTTCCTTGTTTTGAGTGTTCTCTGGCAGTGTATAAAATGGACAGATACTCAGCATCGCTCTGTCAGCCTCGTGTGTTTCACATGATCAATTTTCTTAGCCACATTTTACAGCCCTGTCACCCCAAAACGCTCCGTCAGGGAAACAGGCTGCTATATTTGTGGGTGCCTCTTTGCAACGCCTGTTTCAGCATGGCAGTCCATCATGAACACTGTCATGAAGAGCCTGCAGGCAGAACACACTGTGCTCCCTCTATGATATATGTATCCCTGTGACTCTTAAAACTAACAAAGGTGCACATTTTAGAAACCCGTCTTAAATTGTGGGCTGTAATAATGTGATCTAAACCATGAAACAACTTGGCTACAATAAGGTTAATCACAACCACACTTTTAACGAGGATTAGGAGACATATAAGCTGCCATATTATCCTCATTCCAGATTCCTGTTAATTTTACAACTGATTTTAAGATCTGGCAGAAATCCATTAGCCAATTTAGGCTACATGGGCCACGGGGGATTTGAAGTGAAAGTTGAGTACACGTCGACATTGGGAGTATCACAAAAATTATAATGTCTTATGCGTAGAAGCTTTTGTGGTGCACATTTTTAATATTTGCAGTTAATAAATTGATTAAATTAATTGCTTTTTTTAAAACTGGGATAGACAGCCAAGGGCTAAGGCATGGAGGCAACTTTTAAATTATGTGTTCACTGGATAAGTTTAATAGCAAAATTAGTTCAACCCTCATTTTTCTCTTAACCTGTTATGAGCCTAAACATAGACAAAGATCCAGCCTCAAAATTAAAGGCATTAAAAGGTACAACGTTTTAATAGTCTGATAGCAGTTTTTGTCACTTCTTAAAATGCCTGCTTTAAAGGAACAGTTCGCCCAAAAATCAGAAATACATATTCTTCCTCTCAACTTGGGATGCAGGATAATATCGGCGCATCAGTATCGGCAGATATTGGCCTTAAAATGAAATATCAGAATCAGCCAACAAGCTGACCTCTGCTGATATTACAAAACATTTTTTAAATGACAAAATGGACATCACCCTGAGTTGAAGTATTTTTCTTATTTTGCACAATGAATGAATTAGGACTGCAGCTATCGAATATTTTAGTAATCGAGTATTCTACTGAAAATTCCATCGATTAATCGAGTAATCGGATAAAACATATTTTTTAGTTAAAGAGCAATTATAAATATACATGAGACAATAAGACATTTCACCTAACAATGAACCATTGGTTTCCTTTTTTAACTACCCAGTTAGCTTTATTATGTTTTTATTTTCCACCCTCATCACTCTGCAGCGCTGTGTTTTTACAGATTAAATAAAGCCTGTATGAAAGGCACGTTAGCCACGCATCCACAGTAGTCATAATTAATAGAAACCTAGCCCTCCGCAGGGCTAACTTTATGTTAGCAAGGTACAGTAACGTTAATCTCATTAATTAGTGCTACGTTAACTTAATTTTGCCTTGTCTCCGGTGACGGTCCTCCGCTCTCGGAGTAAACAGGGGGCCTTCGGTGGAGATGCTGCAGCATTGAAGACGTACTGTTGTGGTATACAAGCGCTGTCTTACAGTGAATACACGCAGTGTTCGCCTTGGTGTCCAGCTTGAAATGCTCCCACACTTTTGACATTTTCTGCCTTTTCTTTGTGCCTTTCTCTTCGCTTTCATTGCCTTCTTCGTCGTTACCTCTACATCCATGGTTAAAACCAAACATATCTGCCGCCTCTTTCTTCTTCCTTTACGTGCGTGACGTCAGCGCGTTGTGCCGCATTAAAAGTAGTCGGGGCGAAATACCATGCTTTGAGCTGGCAAAATTAAACGATTCCTCGAGGCAGAGAAAATTCCTCGATCATTTTTTGTAATCGAGTTACTCGAATTATTCGAGGAATCGTTTCAGCCCTAGAATGAATATTACACATTAAAAGCATTATGGATGTATTTTATGTCTCCACCTGCTGGTGGGCCATCATGATAAGAGTATGCATAATATGACATTAATTCCACTACAGAAGAGACTTGGTGATCACTTAAATTAGGTGGGGAACAAAAATAGATATTTCGATATCAGTATGGAATGACTCATTATATATCACTATATTGGATATTGGCTAAAGATACAATAGCATACAGCCCTGCTCTCAGTTTTAGTGCTAGATAGTTTTGGTGTGAGCTGCTGGGTGTTGGAGATATCAGTCATAGAGATGTCTGCCTTCTCTTCAATATAATGGAAGTAGATGGTACTAGGCTTGAGGTGCTCAAAGTGCAAAAAAAAGAAAAGAGAGACAGAGTATAATCCACAGACCTTATTGTGAACAGTTTCATGTGGGAACAATTTTTTTTCTACCAAACTACACCCGCCAACTGTATCATCATGCTGGTCTTCCACAATCTACCCCACTGAAAAGAGGTAAGAGAGGTATTTAAGGGTTTCCCTGAGCTAGCTAATGGCACAGCCCAGCCAAAGAGGACGCCATTAATGTTCACATCTCGCGCTGTCACGAACCTTTTGTCCATGAGTAGATGCACACTTCCTTCTGCCCAGTGGTGGTTGGAGGGTGTAGTTCAGTCAAAAACAAATCGTTCCTACATTTAACTGCTCAAAACAAGGTCTGTGGAAAATCTTGAGTAACCAGGTCATGATTTCTGCAAAGAGACATTGCTGTTGAGTTTTTCAAATGTATTTTTTGGTGCTCTGAGCACCACAAGCCGAGTGCCATCTGGTTCCATTATATTGGAGAGAAAGCAGACATCTCTAAGGCCAATATCTCCAACTCTGGGCAAATCACACCAAAACAATCAGACTGATAAATTGCGCTTAAGTTTAGAGGAAAAGTATGTTTTTTGTATTTTTAGGTGAACTGTCCCTTTAAACCCTATTGTTTTAATGCACTCACCACTCTGCCTTTATTTGTCTTTTTTCAACTGGTAATGTTTCTTGCCTAATTTGTGTGTAATTTTATTACCTCTTCCAGCTCTGAAAAGCACATTGTTACATCGACAAGACAGTCTCACAAGAAGATATATTTAGTAGCTGATCTGGGGCTTTCAATCGTATCACATGATCTTCATCAGCAAACCGAATTTGCCAAGTTTACATGAAACAGTACATGTTTTGTTACTGGGGCTATTAAGGACTTCTAAACCATGATGGATTCGAAGCTTTAACATGACGTGATCTAAAGCTCCAGAAGAGCTACTTCATGGACCGTGAGGTCACATTTTGTCAGAAGTTGTTGGACTCTTTATACAGTACATTAACATGGTCATCATTCAGCGTGGGTCTTCTGATAAACTTGATGTGACCCACATGATGCTCCACTCTTCACATCATGTGGAGACTGAACATCCAGTGTGTCATTGAATAAATCGATGACCTACATTTTGCGCTGGTGAATGAATCACTGAGACACTCATCCTAAAGTGACACCTCGTAGTGTTTCTAGGAGCTGGTCTGTTGGGTCAGAAACATCCACTTCAATAAATAACGTCTTTGGTGGAAACAATCTTATGAGGCCTGGGTGCAATTTGTGAGGTATTCATCCACAGCGATCCAAAAAACATTCATTTAAATGTGAGTGGAAGTGTGGGATCCAGTGAGGATTGAAGTCATTGTTACTCAGTCTGGTCTTTATTTGAGAAAGCGCCCTCTAACTGCTGCTTTTCCTCCAGAGACCTGAGCTAAAACAACTTCCCAGCCACACAGATGTTCAATTTGACACCTACAGACACCTCTGTCTAGGTCTCACCCAGATTCTTATTTCATGGATCTGAAACTAGATCCATAAAAGTGCACCAAAGAACAGCGACTCTGCGAATGTAACAGCTCCCTTATGAAATACTTTTTGCACTTTTTTTTTTGTCCACCGAGTATTCAAGAATAGGCAGCTGATACATGAGTGAGTGTAAATTTTACAACCCCAGATTTTTCATCTGCACAGAGATGAAACAGTCTCGCCTCAGTGTGAGGAAACCCAGGAAGTGATTAGTTTATAGAGCGTGCATGAGTTATGGTCTTGCGGTTCTGCAGACGTGCCCTGCTCCGTGGCAGCGCGACGTGGGAAAAGTCAAGTTTTAATGCTGTGCGACTTTATGGCTGTTCATCATGTTATGTTTGACATGTACAAAAGTGAGGTTTACCATTTCCCCTGACAGTGTGGTGTTACACGAGCGAGGGCTGATGGATTTAGCAGATCCGAACATCACTTATATTTGCTCTGGAGAGGATTCTGAGAGTCAGTTAACAATGAAATACATCTCCTATCTACGTAATGCATGTATACATGTAATGTATATTTGATTGAATGATACTAAAGCATATTTTAGCCATAATTAAAGAAAAAATATATTACTCAGTCCTGAAATTATTCAGCATTTTTGTTATTTTTAGAGACTGTAGGGCAGCAGCTAACATTGAATTATATTAGTAATTAAATAATTCATCATTTAATCTATAAAATATCAGAAATTTTAAAAAAAAAGTTTTCTCTCAATCACAATTTCCAAAAGCCCAAATTAATGTCTTAAAATTCCTTGTTTGGTCTTATTGGAATTATTTAAGGTGAAAAAAAAAAAACACATATGAATTGATTTAAGAGTTTGGATAGATTAATATGATACTTTTCTTCATCATAATAGCTCTTGGTTTTCAGCAAAATATCTCAAAAATGAACAGATGGATTGTCATGAACGTTGGTAGAAACATTCATGTTCATATATCTGGAGACTATCTTAAAAAAGTTGACCATCAACATGTCAAAATTTAACTATCAGTGAGTAATCATTAGATATTTGTGCTGCAAATATTTTGCTTATCAATCAGGTAACAACACAAGCCATAGGGAAACTAGAGGCAAGAAGACAAACAATGAAAACAAATGAATGGAAGTGGTTTTGCTGTGTTTGTGTGAAGCGTCACACACTGGCCTCCTCACCACCACCCGTTTTCTCAGAACTGCCTCAGGCTCTGTGACCCTCTGCGTCACATCACTCTCTCCTTTCATCTCAGACATATGATCGAGTTACAGGTTCGACTGTGATTACACCACAAGCAAGACCAAAGACACAACCAGCAAACTTCACTCTTACATTCGTTATATGAAAAAAACGTCAACTTGACTGACAGCAAATAACAACTATGCATCAGCTAAACTGATATGTGAAGCTAGACCTAATGCTTGAAGACAAGTGTGCCTCCGAGCTCCTGTATTTTTTTGTTTGACTGCTCTGCCTCTGCTTGTCTTGTGCAAACATGACGGGTGTTAATAACCCGAAGCTGTTGCAATATTTTTCTTGAAGAAAATCTATCAAATCTGGAGTTTATTGTGCCATCCTGTCACTCTGCAGCCGAGGGGGAGATGAATCCAAGGAGGAGCATCAGCCTGATGCAACAGCGCTTAAATCATAAAGCTGACACTGCGGGTCAAATACCACTGAATATTTGAAGGACTGTTGGCTCCTCCTATTAGAGAAATAGTATCTACAGCATCCTGTAATTGTCAGCTGTTTCCCAGTGATGTGCCTGCAGGGCGGGGTGGTAACAGTGCGTGTGGATTGACAGGTGGTTGAGCAGTTAGCTGTGCAACTCTTTCCTCAATCCCAAAACAGTGGAGCTGTTGACTCACACACATATCCCTTTCTCCACCCTCGGCTGCACCGACACAGCCACTAACAAACAACTTAACACACCGTGGAATGTGGCTCAACACTAAAGCAGAGAGAGAACAGGTCTCAATGAACCACAAACAGCCGCAGGACTCTGGGGCGCCAGCGCCTCATATAACAGTAACTATTATTATTATTATTATTATCATTATTATAACAACTATCATTCCTTCTTTAGCTCTATCATTTCTGAGGTAGTCTGTTGCCAAAACAACAGCTTGTTATCTGAGGAGTGATCAGTATGTGCATGCAGAGGAAGGTTTGCCCCGCTGGATTCTCACAGTGAGCTACAGGTGTGAGCATTCCTCTGCAGCCTGCGGAGGGACTGAAAGATCATCCTGTGAATGAGGGTAGGAAACAGCCGCACCTTTGAAGCTCAAGATTCCCTGAGATAAGGATTACCTGTAAACCAAAGGTCACACACACACAAAAAAAACCACACAACTACTCCATCTATTCACAAATAGCAGACATGCTGCTCTTTGATATGACCTCTGTGACAAGGATAATGGGGGACCTTGTTACACCTCTTCAAGACTTAATTGCTACCTGTCACAGGACAGGAATCTTCCCTCTTTTACAAGGCTCATAATAGTCAAGAGCGTCAATCTTCTTTGTGGTGTTACTCATCAACCTAAAAGGGTGGATAAGTAATCTGGCAGATGAGAGATAAGAGGGGAAACCATGTGAGTCAACGCAACCGTGGAGAGAAGTAGCTTGTGGTAAAATTCTTTGTGTTTTTCTGGGTGGTGCCACACCGCACTGTTTCGCCTGGAGCAGAAACGGGGGCAGCAGGCTTAAGCAGCGAGGAACCTGACGAAAGGTGTCCGGTGTGTTCTCTGCTGCCTTGCCTGCCAGGCAGATGGGAGGCGGCGTCAGGTCCCCACCGGTGTCAGCCGCTCCCCGCCCTGAATGGCTCTTCTGCTCACCCGTAGAGTGACGGTGAGGGCGGCGAGCTCATCGCAGCATTTCAAAGGTGAGTGATTTATATGGCAGCTGTTCCCCTGTGTGCCGTTCTGAATGCCCGTGGCCCATGTTTAACAGCTGACAAACACATGCTTTTTCTGTCACGGTCGCATTTATGGCCTCACACACAATTCTATTAGTGCAACCTCTACCATACAAGGATATAAAGAAGTTTTTACGATGCAGTTACCTCAGTCTATCAAGCAGGGCTGCCACTTCAGCCGTACACACACTGACAGGACGACGCACGCATCAGCATGACAACAATGACTTAAAGAGCAAACTGTTCCAACAGCTGAACTATTCTCAAGGACAGAACTTTTATATGATAGTTTTATTATTTGTTTACATTCTACAACCACAAAATCTTTTCTTTATATGATGCACAAGCTCCTTAACATGAGAGTGGGCTCAGAAGTAGTTTCTAGTGCTGTTTGATATTCGAGCCCTCTCCATTAACCCACAGCAGCACACTGGGAGAGTGTAACCTTATTTCACGCTGGCTCTCAAATAGTGCCGAGAATTTGTGAGGCAGTTAGTGGCCGTCATTAATAACGGTCTAGGCTGGGTTGACAGCTGCTGATTGGAATGAAGAGCTGCGCTACGGCAGACAGCTACAAATTTCCCTGACAGCCAGGTCTCCATTACTGGGCGTCAGCTGCCAAAACAGCAGTAATCAGAGAAGGAGAGAGGAGAGAAAACACGCCTTCTCGCAACACACACCGTCCTTTTCCTTCTGCTGTTAGAAAACATAAACACGCAAACACACACGTACACACATAACTGCTCAAACAACTGCTGAACATTTGATGGCTTCCTCTGTTTGTGGAGGACATTATTAAAGGACAAGACTGGTGCAATTTCAAATTCTTGCCTTTTTGTTGGGGTTTTTTTTTTTGGAGATTGTCCCATCAGCTAAATACCACTTAGTGAAGGTCTTGAATTTTTGAGCTTCATTTATTCTCACAAAACAGCAGCTCTGTCTTCGAGATTACACTACTTCATACACCTGAGCAGAAAATATGGTTTGAGAGAGTCCTAATTTTGCCCTAATTACAGTTTTAAATGACATTACAAGGAGGAATAAGAACGCTGCAGAAATTGTGTTTAATTGAAGGCCAACATGGAAGTTAGCATCACCCTGGTCCCTTTGCCAAAAAGCCTATAGGGATTTTCTTTTTTTCATTGGATTTTGGAATTTACAGAAAAAAAGCTCTGTGGCAAACAACAATTTATGAGAGTTTTGTTCAGCAAATGAACCTTACTATAATGATATTTGAAGCATAAATACAAATCACCAGAAGTAAAAAGCTAAGGTGAGGTTAAAAGCAAACTACACTTCGGTCGCATGACTTCACGTCGCCACCACAACGAGGCTATAAAGCTGTGTTTTGCACAATGACGTTCTGTAGTCTCATTTAGCTACTTGTTAGCAACCGCCTGTGTTAAGACAAGCTTCAAAATTCATGAGTTCATACTGACATATTTTTTGTCGTACAACAAAAAAGAAAAGGACCTTAAGCAGCCATATAGCAGAAAACTAATTAATAAAAAATTTGACTGAAAAAAAAAGGATTTCTAGACAAGGGAACCGGGAGTGATGAAATGCTAACTCATTTCCAGGTTTTACGACTCATTCCTGCACCACTCCATTGTTCTTAAACATGTCTGTTAAGTCATGAAATGCTGAAACTGAATATAGCTTTTTAATATTTACTGACAACCCATTTGAGTTGATGCCTACATTTGCACCTAGCAACTATTGATTTGCATCTTTTGTAGGGCTGTCAAATGATTTCTTTTTAAATTGCAACTAATTGCAGAATTTCAACATTTAATCGTGATTAATTGCATTTTTTTATCACGTTTGTTGAACATCACGTGCTAATTATTAGCAGATGCAGATGTTATTGGTTGTTTAAAGTATTGACTCAGACTCAGAAAGCTTCTATCATGGCTGCAGACTCTTAATCTTGTTTATGGTTATGTTCAGGCACGCAAAGCACTCGGTTAATGATAATGTTAGGAAAATATTGTGGTCTGTGGTTAAATATAGAAAGAAAAAAAATCAAAGTTGACATGTCAGCCTTGACATGTCTAATTTTACAGTATTCAGCCAACACCACAATCTTTCACTATCCGGAACCAAAGTGTTTTAGTGGCCTAAAGTTAACCACAGGACAGGATGTTAACTCAGTCTCCCTGCAACCGCCTCCCTACGACTTCTGTGAGGTACAAACACTGCGCGCTTCATTTTCTGGAAAAAAAAAAAACATTGTCAGTGTCCATAAACCAGCCGGCAATTATGCGTCTTCTAAACATATTTGGCAAAAGAAATCTGTAGTATATAAAAATAATTTATGTGACACAGGATAGGAAACTGATATCAAGTCTGCTGTTTTGGAGGAAACGCTTTGTTCCCATCTGTCTTTATTTTTCCCGCACAGAACGTCTAAAGGGAGCAGGCCAGAGACGTTTTGGCCAAAAGCAACGCAGCGAAGGAAAAACATTCATTTCTTGGAAGTATAAAAGTAGAAGAGATTTAATATCTTTGTGCAAAACTTCAACGAGTAATACAGTAATTTCATCAAATATTAGCGTCTGCATAATTTTTTTACAAGGGTAAAATTATGAATGCTGGGCAACTTTCAAGCCTCACAGATTGTTTTCTACATGAATGGCAGTCAGGCTGAGATCTACTAAAGCATGCACACTTACGCACACACAATTTGCTAAAGACAGTAAAGTTGAGAGGCTGGAATTACATCAATGTTGTCCTCGAACTGCTTGATCATGTAACTGCAGTAGGTGTGAGTGTGAAATGGCATTTTTTCAGTGGGAGGAGTAAAAGTGAAAGTCTGTGGCCTTGAACAGTTTGATCCCTGTAATGACAGAGGGCTTTGGTATGGGACAACCTGTCAGCGCTGTGCTTCCACTGATCCCTGCTGCTCCCCCACTGCAAAGCATGTGAACACGGTCGTCCGCACCCTGGAAAAAAAATCTCTCTGGGTGTGTCCCACTTGTCCACCAGGGACGCTCCAACTCCTGATGTTATGGACTAATTGAGATATGAGGTGAAAAGCAAACACACTTCGCTGATATACAGCTCCAATGTTGTTTTATGCATGACTCATTGTGAGTTCTGGAAAAATTATTTGGGACGCTTCAGTTTTCGCCAAAACTCTGTCAGCCCCGAAAAAACAGATGTGGCAGCACATTAAAATGAATCATTTCTTAAACTTTCTACTGAAGCTGTTCTACACATAAACTCCTGTATGCACTCTAGAGTACACCAGGACATATTAGATATCAGAGCCACATAGATTACAGTGACACACGAGTAATCGTTGATGCCTTATTTATTCTCAACAGAACAAACAAACAGGCTCTCAATGCACATGAATCCCCTGCATGCACATACAGTACACATGAACATGCCTACAGACTGCAGAGCTCTCACAGGAGGTGGCAGACGACCAAGAATGGGAGGCTTCATTTTATAGCTGCCTCTTCCTTGTCAGCTTTACTCCTGGCAGCAATAAAACACTCCATAATAAAAGGCACTATCCAAGAGAAGCAGCAGGACTGCAGCTATAGATAATCCACTCAGCTCACACGGCTCGCATAGCGTTTGCATTTCTTGCCCCAGAATTCATTTTGTAGGTTTACTTCAGTGTTCTCTGGTTTTAAGCATAATGGAAAGCCGAGAGCTACGGCTTAGCTGCCGGATCAACAGGAACAAAGCAATATCGTGACCTTAGCTACAAGTGGGGGAGCAAGCTGGTTAATTAGCACCTACTACATTATCTAAACAAGACCTTTAGAGAGAAGACATAATTAAACCCCTAGATAAAAACGAAAAACCTGTCGGGCAGTGAATTAACATGTGCATTTTTGTTTCATGTAGTTATTACAGCTACTCTGTAACATTATGGAAAACAACCTGCACCAGCTTCTAGATATTGAACAGTAATGTTGGAAAACTTGGATTAAAAATAATATGTCATTCACAGCAGGGCATAACTCTAAACACTGTCCACGTGTTTCGCTGAACACTCTCGCTGCCTCTAAATCATTCGCTGCAATTTATCTCTGTACTTGTAAATCCGCGGTCAAGGTTACTCGGAAGCATAGCAGAAGAAGGCATGTGCCATTATAGCCAGGACAATTCACACAATATTTATGACACAGGATGTCCCATCTGGAGCTGCTTCCTGTCTGCTGGCCCCCCGAGGACAGGCTGCCTGAAGCTCTAGTAGCACTTCTCTGGGACATCTGCTCTTCTCCTCTGGGTGTAATGCAATATAGTCGCCCTGAGCGGCGGAGCTTCAGACAAAACACTTTGTCTGCAAACACATCATACTGGTATTCAGGGTGGTGACTATCGACTAATAATTTAATCCAGAGCTGGAAGATTAGTAATTTAATCAATTAGTTGATAAGCCAAAAAATAAGTATCTATTTTGACAATTGATTAATAACTTGTGTATTAAAGGTTAAGTGTGTACCCTTCAGTTGTCAGTGACTCTTGCAGGCCTCTCAAGACAGCAGTGAAGATGAGTGCAAACTACTGATGCTGTTGCCCTAATTTCGTGTTTTTTGGGGTTTTTTTTGTTTTGTTTTGTTTTGTGGTTGTTTTCCATTTTGGTTTTGTTTTTTTCAAGAAGAGGTTGGAATGGGTTTATTAGTATTATTAAGATAGCTGTTATTTTTATTATTATTATTATTTTATTTACTGTCTTTTCTGTTTAGATACTGTCCTTGTCTTCCTGATTTAAATATGATTTAGCCTGTTGTTTTCCTTTTGTTTAAAACTCCTATAAATAAAGTGTTGAAGAAAAAAAAGGTCTGGTGTGTAGGATTTAGTAGCATCAAGTGGTGAGTTTGCAGATTGCAACCAAATGAAACTTCTGCGTGCAAAGCATGTAGGAAAACTATGGTGGCTGATGCAAAAACCTGAATAACCCTCTTTGGACCCAGTGTTTAATTTGTCCATTTGGGTTTCTGTAGGAACAACGTGGTGGACTCTGTGGATGAGGACCCACTCCCTACATAGATATTAATGGCACATTCTAAGGTAACGAAAACACAACTATTCTTAGGTTCAGGTGATTATACACAAATATAACCATAGTATGAAATATTATACTCCATTTCTGCCAATATATCCCCCTAAATCCTACACACCTGACCTTGAAGTTACATTCCCAATTTTACGGCTCTCTTTAACGGATGTATAAAGAAAATTGGATACAATAGTGGCACATGAAGCCAAAGAAAGACACGGTATGAAATTACCCAGAACTTCTGCATCATGGATTGCATGGAGCAGGCGCACTAGAGACTTGAGGCAGCAAAGCAGCTCAATTCCACTTAAGCCCTCCGCTAACTTGCGTGGGAATAAAAACGATTTTAACGTGCAGCTCTTAGACTTTAGTAATGTAATTGGACTGAACAAATCAAATCTGGCAAACTAAGGAAATTATGTCACAGGGGTTATAATGCTATATTTTTCTATTCATTTACAGACTTCTCTTTCACATCATAAGTCTTTGGAGAAAGGTCTTTTTGGGCCCGAGCATCACACACGTTGTCAGCACCCGGACGTTGTAATTCCATTTTTAGCCACCACTCATTATTCTGATTATTGACTAATGACTTAATAGAATGATCCTTACAGTAATTTTTTTGTACACTATATTTAAGCAGTTCACTGGGTTCACAGCAGCAGAATTGGCAGGTGTCATGCTGGATTACTGCGGTGAAATATCAGAGGAGGGTGGATTATTTGTGCTATTGTGAGGCTGAGTGCAGATAACACTGTCAGTAAAAATATCTGTACATTTGTCACCAAATGATAACCATCTTTTTATATCCTAATTCGTGGGATTTGGAGGGCCTCATTATCAGATGGTAAAGGTAGGTGTGGCCTGGGGGAGCAGACTCCTAACAAGGCAGCCGCCCTGATTTAACACAGCGTGAAACTGCTGTTAGTCATAGATCGCCATGACAGCAGCACTCATTATTGCTACCTGGATATGCATGACATGGTTGTCAGAGCAACGCAGGCACGGGGGACGGCCACACATGATCGCCACAAATCAGCCGAGAAATGGGATGTCTGATCACTCTCACCGAAATATGATAGAAGTACAGAAATTCAGCTCTGGCTGCTTGACGTTCTGGATGTTACAAATGGAAAAGCAGATGCCGTATTAAGGTGCAAATTGAGAAGCAGAAACGTTCAATTTAGTTTATTTCCCTGTTTCTCTTTTAAGCACGAACAAGTAAGGGAAGATAATACCCTAATTTCAACATTACACTAAAATCAGAGAGCATGTGATGGACAATGTCCTTACTTTTGGCACTGTTCAGCCACTCAAATCAGACCAGCCTCTCATCCCTGTGTCCTTCTGTCAAGTGCTGCTGGGTTGCCAGTTCCTCTCTTCCCCTCTGCTCTGTGTGCTGAGGGCTTCAGGACTGCAGGTGCACAGCCTGTCTGCCCACCACAGGTGGGCCCAAGAGAGAGCTCACATCTCACCCAGCCTCCTCTTGGCTCATTAAAACCTTCAGCTGTTCCTCCCCCTCCTCCTTCCTCTCACGGCTGCTCACACCACGCTGATCACACCAATCAAGCTTTGATTTACAGTATTTACACCATCCTCCTGTCCCCATTGTGGCTACAGGGAATCTGAGGAATGCCCCTCCCCTCGATGCCCTCAGTGCAGCCAGCATCCTGCTAAATGTGAGCCAATCAGTGGTGGTGGGTGGAGTGCCAAGCCACAGAGCACTTCTTCCCGTTGGCAGCCTTCCCTGTGGTGGCTCTGATCACAGCGCAGTGTTAACAACACGTGACCTGGCCCCGCAGCCCACAGTAATTGAGGTTACATCCCAGGCAATACCTTGATGAATAATTAAAAGGCCAGAAACAGAACTCAGAGTGACTTAGCCAGCGCCCTGGGGTCTAATAACGTGCTTGGACTGTATTAGGTAATCTATCCACTGGTGCCAGTTAGTGTCGCACACACACACTCGTGCATAAGCACACAACTGGGCCCAGATAAAGGCAACTCGATGGTATCAGTCATTGTCAGGGCAGAGTGCTGGTTATGGCTCTGCGGGAACAACATGAAAAATTATTTCAGGGTGAGCGGTGGGCACTTATCATGCCAGCGATGCCAAAATTGAAGATGCAGCAAAAATGCTGGCTGCTATCATGTGATGTACAAGGACGTGAACTGGGTAATTATGAAAAAAATCAGATTTCAGACAAATAAAACTCAATGAGAACATTTTGTTTACCCTCATAAAAACACAAAAATTAAGAAATTTTAAGCATACAGGTGTACACTGTGTGTGTATCATCATTGTGTATGTGTGTGAGTTTCTGCATGTGTAACAAGAACTTTGTGACCTTGGCCATACTGAAACCTGAGTGTGGAAACCCAAGCCCCATTTATAAATTGCCATTAAGCTTGCAAAGGTGATAAAGATGTACCTCCATACCAGTAAGAGCCGTTAAAGCCGCTAGCGTCATTCACAGGGTAACAGAGGTCATTCGCACTATGCAAAAATATGACTTGTTTTATGGACTGCAACCCTGAGTATAAGATTAGAAACTGCACATCTAACTGAATCATTTCTGCACTGACATGTAGACACAAACACAGCAAAATAAAAGAGTTTGAAATAGTAAATAAAACCGGTGTAATCACAAGCCATGGTTGTATACAAATAAACAGAGAGGGAGCAAAGAATATGAAACTGAAATATCAGAGACAAATTGAAATTACAGAGCCACTGAAGTAATTGTGAGACAAAAGATGACAAATTCTGTGTGTCATCACGCAGTCTCAGGAGTAAGTGCAAAATAATCGCAGGATAAATGGCATCAGGCTGCAAGAAAGTTTGCTGAAGTGCATAGGGGCGTACCAATTTGGAACTGAAATGACAGATTTGTATAGAGGCTACTGTGTTCATACAGTGAACCAAACTGCTGTTTACATGCTCTGTCGGTGCAGTATGTTAGAGAGAACAGTGTGGCCCTCTCCTCTGACAGGCCCCTGTGTGTCACAGCTTCAGCAGTGAGCAGAGGGGAGCTGCCAGTGCAGAATAATTAAGACCTCTGTGGAAGTGACAGGGTCACTAGGAGGTATGCAGCATAGCAAAGCTCCTCTTCTCAGCTGCTTCCTCTGTGAGCTGTCACGGCCGCTGCGTATTTATAGCAGCATGGTGCAGCACTCTCCTCTCCCTCTCCCCTCTACCTCCCAGACAGATGTCACCTTCAAGCCACCATCTCTGGGGCTAAACACAATGCTTTCAGCAGCCTAACAAGCCGCAAACACGGGCAATCAGTACAACAACAGGAGTCCCAGGACAACATCAACGACGCCTCATTCACGCTGACTTTACCAGGCGGGCAGGCAGCCGACCACCTCTCCCATTGGACCGGGCTTCTTTACATAACAGCATAAGCCAGAGCTAGTCAGTCAGTGTTAGTCTGCAGCACGAGGGCCCGAGGCCGGTGACACAATAACACACTCAGCCGGGAAGGGAAGCTACAACGTCTGCCACACCACAACAACATTCCAGCCAACACACAACCCCGAAAACTTAATAATTTAATTCCAATGCCGATGCTTTTGGGTACAAGCATGCGACTTTTAATTTGATTCCATCCATAAATAATATCTCTCAGTGCTTTCTAATCTTTGTGCATTGTAAACAAGGCAAACATGTCCTCACGGCAGACAATAGAAAGATTTCCAAACTCATTTAAATTTCAACACAAAAATATATTTAGAGAATAAACACTGGGAGCTGTGGAATATCGTGTGTGCGTGTGCGGGTGTGTGCGCACGCAATGTAGCTGACTGTATGTCTGTGCCTCAGATAAGAGACGAATGGGGGCCTCTGTCATGTAAGCCTGGCTGACTGAATGTGTTGACATAGCTTTAATTCAGCTTGATACCAGACACCAGTAGTCTGTCTGAGCCTCTGAGCACATGGGGTGTTAACCTCTCAGAGATTCTCAAAATACACAAACACCAAGCACGACTGGCCAGGAGGGATTAAAATAACTTTTCTGAGTGCCATGCTCATATACTGTCGTTTCCACGTTCGCCTTCGGTCAGCAATATAAACTTATTCAAACATGGCAAAGCAGCAGTTTAATGACGAGTAAACCTTTAGGCTTAATCATCAACTAGACATGGTTTTGTAGATATGATTAGATTCACATTTAGCCCGGCGCAATCCACTGTGTATCAAAGAAGCAATAAAGTTCAATTACAGCGTACAAACACATAAACATCTTGTACGGGTAACAGATGCAATTTATGAGCGTGGCTATGATTTGATCCTTTAACCTTAAACAGATTGCTAATGTGTCAGACTATCTGCCCAGTAGTGTGTTCTCGAGGCTCGGGTAACACAGCCTGAGCCTCTGGATGAAGTGCCGGTTACTCAATATGAGCATGTCTTGCAGGTCATAAGCCTGTCACTGCCAAAGTGGGTTTCTTTTACTGCCACAGTGGCGATAATCAGCTGATGCTGGCTGTCAGTCGACGTGGCTACGGGACAGACAGGGGACAGACTCAGAGGACACACGATCGCCCTGCTGACAAGTATCCCTAACCCCAGCTGCTCCGGCGGCTCCTCTGTCATGTGGGAGGAGCAGGGGGGGAGACAGGCTGAGGGGGAGGTGGCAACAGGGCCCCGCTGAGAAGGGGAGAGGGAGAGAGTCTTATGAGAGCACAAATTTCAGCACCCCTACATCGCTGTGCACTCCACCCCTCTCAGCAGGCAATTCCCCTTTCCCTTCCCAGCAGCAGAGTTTCACTCAAACCCCAAGAGAGCGGAGCGGCTGGACGACAGGCCTCAGTAACCACAGGCCCCGGGATAAACACACAATCAGGTGCTACATTGTTTAAGAGCGTTAGCTCAGATTAGACCGCTATTGTGAAATGTCACAGTATCCTTCCATATTTGTGTCCTCCCTTTCGTACATATATATACACACAGTATATAAACAGTGATGGAAAACATCTAAGGCCACGTTTAGACGAGAACAGCCCTACTGATAACACAAACTTTCCTTTGCTTTCAAAATAAGGCCAGCTGCATATTAAACCATTGTGAAAAGCATTTGCATCTACATGGATCCGCAAAAACGACTGAAAACACTGTAATATGTATGCCAGGCCAGTAGTTGGCGGTGTAACTTTGTAATGACACATCACAGACGAACACCACACCTGCACATAATGGCGTTCTTCTACAGAGTGGTGAGCATAAACAAACAAAAAGACAATGGTGAACGCACGCACGAAAAACCGACAGCATTTCTAAACTCCGAGGAGTCAGCAGCACAATCGCAGCTCGATAGTCCTCCATTGTTGTTGTTGTCCTCCTTCTCGCGCATGGCTACTAATGGGCATGCGCGGAGTGCAGTCGTGACATCACGGTTCTCACGGGTTCTGCGCATTGCCAGTTTACACAGTGACAGAAGGGGTGGCGTTTTCAAAAGATTACACTCCAGAACCCGGTTTCAAATTTTGCATTTTCAGGCACCCAAAACACCGTTGTCATGTTAACAAAGGCCAAACCGCAACAAAAGTTTAATGTTCTATGCAGGAACTGATGCTGTGTAAACGGCCCCTAAGTACATCTACTCAAGTACTGCACTTGAGGCAGGCAGGCATACTAGTCTCTTGGCAATAGGAAAGTACTCTATCTCCTATTTTTAACTGATTTTTCCACTCTTATGAGACCTGCATACACACACTAATACTGGTGGAAAAATATTATTATTACTGACAAACAGCAAAAGTCACATAAGATTTGCTGAATCAGAATTACACAAAAATGCCATAAGAAAACCACATATAAAATGTCTGCTACTATCATACTAAATATTTAATCCAAGACACAATCTAAATCAAACAACCTGTCTAAAACCAGCTTTGTGCTTCTTACGAGCCAACATATGTGCTAATATCAAAATATCTGTGATCTGTTTATATTAGCTGATGATATCAGCAAGCCAAATCATTGGTCAGTTTTAACTCTTACTTTTGCAGATCAAAAATTTACATAAAAACTAGAACTGTCAGCATTAACCACAATACATAATGCGTTATCTTTTTTCAGTTGAGTTTATCTGCTGACATTTCTGTCTGGAAGAGACTGTAGTGGGCTGAGTTTTAAAGCTACAGTGATGAAATACTGGTATCATATAAAACTAGAGGACCTGTGGAATGCAGTGGTAACCATGTCATGCTAGCCTCTCAGTAAGAGGGTTGAATAATGCTACAAATTTAGGCTACAATTTGGAGATGGAATAACAGCATGGCCATCTCACAGGGGTCTCTTGTCCTCTGAACTCAACATGAAAATGGGTTCTGTGGGTACCCATGAGCCTCCTCTTTACAGACGTGCCCACTTTATCCTAGTGTCATGCAGATTTTTGCTTCCATTTGATTCCTAATCCAAACAATCTGGTAAGAATTGCTTTACCTTGTCAATATGGACTTCAAAGCTGTTTCGAAGTGCAAAATAATGAAATTATAAACATGTTATTAAGAAAATATGATTAATCACAATTAACTAGTGAATTCATCAATTAATCACATTTTAAAAAATAGTAATTTGACAGCCCTAATAAAAATATATGATCAGCTTACAAATGATTAAACTACCCGAAAGTATGAAAATCAGTTAAAATACCAACCAGACCAACTGAGATAAAAATCCTGTTTTTATGTTATATTATATATTAAAAATGATAATATACATACTATGATAACACTAAAAGGGGCTGTTCTGCAAATTTTAAAGTATATTCTGCTAATAATACAGTGCTCTTACTGAAGTAAAATTCTGTGCATATATTTATAAATGGAAGAAACCAGTGTCCCTCATGTCTCCCAGTCCGTGCACTGAGGTGGCAGTTTTCATTTGGATTCAGCAAAATGAGGTGTTGGATAATGTTCCCAGCTGTAAATAACCCTGCTGCATGTAAGATTTAAATATAGAATTGCCGTCCCGCTGCTTGGAAAGCTATGCATTGCCGCGAAAGGTTCAGCCCTATTAATTAGTGTAAACTTGACTGTGGCCCCTTATAGAAGTGGTGTGCTGGCCTACACACTGCTGACATGCTCAAATGATCCTACATCAACACACATGCGACAGGGTTCATCTGGAGACCTCCAGTGCATGACGGCCGAGGCTGTGAGAGCATGCTATCCCCCCGTGGGTGGGGGTTGACCTCTTCTGTTTTGATTGGCAGGTAAATGGCTGAACCAGAATCTTCTTTCCAAGGAATGTGCTCGTGTCTGTCAGAGCAAAGAGCAGCTGGCAGGAGTAAAGACAGAAGATCAAGTCAGCTTTAAGTGTTAGAATAAGATCCTCACAGCTCTCCCTGCCATTTAACAGCACACCAGACTGTCTCACTTTAGACACTCATTAGCAAACCAAGGACTTGTTATTGCAGTGCAGAGGGAACGCCGCCTCATGAAGACATTATTCACTACAACCCTAATGCTTTGATTACACTGATGTACCTGCTGCTTAAAGGAACCATAAAAAAACACCATAAACACAAGTAATTACAATCTTGATTTCTCAACATTAGCCATCATTCTCATAGTGAGCGAATGAAATGTTATTCTGATGGCTCCTTGTGTAGATTCAATGCCAATGTTCTGCTGAGCAGCAGAAAAAGACACACACACACACACACACTCACACACACACACTCTCACACACACACACACACACACACACACACACACACACACTCACACATTCCCGCAGTCCCCGCCAATCGCAAGTGTTGAGGTGTTGAGTGTTGATGTATGCATATCCTCTCACATACTGCAGTTAAATTATCAGTGAAGAGGCCTGAAGAGCTCCGCTCTCGGGCTCTTGCTGCCTCTCTTTCCCATCAGAATGAATTAACACTCATGTCACCTCTGATTTAAAAAAAAAATCATTTAAGGAAGGTTAATGTCATTTCTACATAATGAATACAAAAAGGGCACTCCCCGTGTTAACACCTCCGCGTTAACACCTGCAGTATCATTACCATTTTACCAAGAAAGAGGCAGTAACTTCGGTGCATTCTGTGCTCCGTGACCTTGATCCGCCTGTTTATGTACAGCAATGACACGGCTCACTAAGTCAAAATATCACATTACTAATGGTGACTGGAGAGAATTTGTCTCTGTGATGGATACACAAACTCATTGCATGGAAAGGTCCTCTTGTTTAGATGATTGTTGGCTGCAGTGCCAGACTAACCCTGGATAAACCCTTTTATCTTCAAATCCACAAAACTTTCCTTTAACCCTAATCTATCACCTCAGTTATCCTGTGTGATTAATCGCGGGGCCTTAAATAACCAAGGCAGGCTTGATTAATCGAAAGGGGTGAGGTGTTGAGATCTGGCCCTACAGTGAATGTGCAGAGCCAGCACACGCCTCGTACTTCTGTGGCCACTGCCATCTGTCTCCCAGTGGGACTTGTTCCTCCACAGCGCCCCTTGCGACAGCTACATTACTAACACATTTCTGACACATCTAACGCAGATGTCCTCCTGCTTACAGGAAGTCCAACATCCCAGAGACTTAGCAGACTGTTTGGAGGAGCACTCTGAAGACTAAAAAAACATAATGCTTCTCAGGCAGTTCCTTTTCTTACATCATCAAAATGTTTGTGCAGCATATAAATCTATTTCTGACTTCTTAATGAGTTTTAACCTTAAAGAAAAAGTACAGGGTGTCCTGCCCAGTGAGAGCTGAGAAAGTGGCAGAGAGGTCATGCAATGGTTCCTCTCGGGCAGCAGCTCTAGTCGCAGACAGACAGGGCAGACAGGTGGCACACATTTGGCTGTGGTAAATCTCTGCTCGGCTGACAGAGAGCACGCTTCTCTCCAAGCTGCAGTAAATGTGAACTAATACTGTACGCCTTTCACTCTGAAGGTGAGACGAGAAATCGCTCCCCCGAGGAGCACAGAGGGGTTTGTTCAGGAGAGGAGTCATGTCTGCGGTGTGGGTCTGACTAAGCCTGCGTGTATGTGTCTATGTGTTTGAGTCAATGTACAGTATATTCGTATCATGTACACACATGCATGTGCACATGTCAAGGACAATGCAACTCCCAGTCAGCCATATGGGCAGATGATCCTGTCAGAGATCTCTGTTAAGAGTCTTTCTTTTCTTCAGTTGACTTGAAAATATCATATCAAGGTATGGTCGTATTTTGATACCTGTATTGTATCTTTTTGCCTTTGACCCATCATTATAAAACCATATGTACTTGCATTCCCTTGTCACAGATTGAATGTCTATGTCGAGTAAGCAGTTAAGAATCAAACTGATTTTTTCTTCTCATATGGTTTTATTTCAAGGAGCGAGAGAGATAAGGTTATACAGTATTCTACAAGAAAGTCAACGCAAATTGGCAATAGCTGCAACCACATATATGCATGCATCCACTACATTTAAGCCATTTGGCATGAACAGTTAATCAGCTGTCCCCTGGCTTATGACCTTATTTGGAAGTGCGACTGACCGTCAAAGCTAGCTACTGAGCTGGTAATTATCTTGTCATGTCATAGATTCCTCTCACAACCACTTGTGTAGGTCCCTGAGGATGGCATCCACTGCGATAGATTACATGCACCTTTTCTTGGTTTCTTTTGTTTTGGGCCAACATATATAGCCTTAACGATAACTGCTAAAACTGTGACTGGATTACTTGAACTGCTTCAAGTGACTGTTACTGAAGAAGAGCTATAACCTAAGTTAAAGTAGGCTTGTAATCTAGGCCGAATTACAGTTTTTTTTATGATACTGCTTAACACTGCATGGGTAAAATGTAAAACTATGATCACTCTCTACACTAGAGGGATCTGACGTTTAAAGTATAGCAACATCGCGATGATTTGAACGAGCTTCAAAACAATACTGCAACAATAAGGTCAATAATTGTGGAAAGGGTGTTAATCTGTAAAATCCCCAGTTAATGAGACTGAAAAATGCTTAACATGAAGTTTACTCTGTACTGCATGCGGTCAAGGACTTTGAGATATTTGTGATCCCCGAACAAGTGTTTTACACTCACATTAACCAAAAAATCAAACATTTATCAATTTTACCTTGTGGAACCTTTGGCATTCATTTATTAACTCTGGATTTTTTTGGGGAGATAGGTTTGACAATATAAGGACCGAATGCATAGGGCTGTGCTGAGTGCTTTGAAACTTCAAAGCTTCAATCATTGCCATTGTAACTAATTTCCAAATCAGTATTCAAATGTTCTGTTTAGAAAAAAAAAAAAAAGATAGCCTACGCATCACAGTAAAATTCCCATATAGCCCATGATTTAAGAAATAGTAATCCAACATTATTCAGTTTGCATCAATATTAATCATTCTTAGTTATTCTCAGACAAGGACATTTAAACTTAGTGATAGTTTTGTGACTCATTCTCATCTAACATCAGTCACCAGCAGTCCTGCACTACTGAAACTAGACAGCTTGAATATAGGATCAGAGACACGCTATCAAGATGTCAAGCATTTGAAAAAGTTTAAAAAGTTTAAGTCAATGTCAAAGGAAACTGGCCTATCTCAAATCTACAAGGAATTCGGCAAATCACCTAAAACCTGTAAGGAACAGCATCTACTTTGTACCCTGTATCAGACTGTAAAACCAGCACTGCAAATAATTTATTTATATAATTATTTTCCCTATGCAATTGGTGTATATATATATATATAGTTTATATTTTATGTTTTTTACTATTCATATTGCTCTTTTTGCTCTTTTTTTCTATTTCTAGTTGTGCATCTTGTACTACTTGTAGTATTTATATTGTTCATTTTGCTCTATCTGTCTTACACATATCTTGCCTTGATATCCCTGTGCTGCTGTAATAGTGGCAATTTCCCCATTGTGGGACTAATAAAGGATTATTTTATCTAATCTTAACATCTGATCTTATAGCCCTCTTGCTATTTTTATAGCTATTGTGGCTAATGTTACTGTGACCTGCATGCTAACAAAGAGACTAATTGTGACATTATCTCAGGTGCATCACTTGAAAAGAAGCTTTGATTTATTTGATGTTTCTTACTGAAGCTTCAATGCCCAAAAAAAGCGATATTCAGGACAGCCCTAGTAAAATAAAAACACATTTGTAGGTGAACTGACATGATCGCTACAATTCCTGTGTCATGGCTCTGTGTGGACAGAGGGCCTTTTGATCTATGATTATAAACCCATAATATCCAGGTGACTGTTGCTGTAAAATTTATGATCACCATTGGAAATTCCAAGTATGAACTCACATAACCATGACCCTTGTTCTACAATAAATATCTGCCCTGACATTTTTTTTCCACATTTGTAGGACATGTGAGCCATAAAATACGAGAAATGGCCGTCCAGTCACTGGACTCACATGGTTTTGGCTTTAATGTTGTATCAATACGCGGGTTTCCGTTAACCCTTAAACTGCACAAATTTAAATTGAAAATTGCAAATATAAAAAACACCTAAAGAAAATTTTTCTAAGAGAAAGACCCTCATATTTATCGCAAAATCGTTATGCTCGCATGAGGTGGGATTTCAGAAGATTCGAAAAAGCCATAATTCACAAAACTGCAATGGAGACTCTTTTTTCCCTTCTATAGGTCACATGATGCTTTGGCTATGCACTTGTTGGTATGAACTGGCCCCCTCGGGCATGATGCAGCAGGTGCTACAAGAGGTGTTATTATATAGTGTAACTCAAGAGTTGAGCGGATCATCCAAAAGTTTTGAATCCACAATTCCTCTGTGAAATCGTGGACTGTCACATCCAGAAATCCCTCATACGTGGCTGCTTAGCTTCCCATTATTGCTCGCGTAACACACCTACATTGCCTTTGATTGGAGGAAAAGAATGCTATGTGGTGGCTGCAACAAAAATAAACCTGCTAATGTTTTCAAAATCTATCGCAATGCTTCCTAGAATGTTATCGCGAGAGGAGAATTCACATAACATTAACGGAAAATCAGTGATCTCACAACGTTTTACGCAAATCTTTAATGGAAACCCGCCTAATTTCTAGCATATTTAACCTATAAGAGGACAAGGAAAAGGACCAAATAAAAAAAAGGGTGGGGGGATTCATGTCAAAAATAAACAGAGAAGAAAGCAAGGAGTCAAGATCTATGGTGCTGATGTCCTTGCATAAACCAGAAAACAACAATGTTATTAATATCACAGACAAAAACAACTAAGAATAGCTCATTATCTCTGTATTGCAATTCATGTTATAAGTATAGCTTTTTTCACACTGGCCTTAAACCTCTCCGTATCTTTGCTACATTTTCCACCCATCTGATAATGACACCACATACTGGCCTAATGATATCATAAACACAGCAGTTTAGCACGGCTATTAATACTAGAAGAGCTTTTTCAGCCCTCTGCTATTAATTACGCTCTGATGAAATCTGACAGAGATGCTCCTGGGCTGGACAGCAGTGCGTTATTACTGCTGCCTTTCACATTTAAACACAAGCTAACAATGCGGTGAGACTTCCTCTCTCTCTCGACAGTTGCCACTTTGTCTTTTCTTCATGACTAGCCATGTAAGGTGGGCTGACGCAGAGGTACTTTTTGTCTTCCTCACAGGCTAGGACAAGGTCAATTTCATTTTCTCGCTAATCTTCGGTCTCTCCCAACGCCAATTATGAGATGAGCTCGAGCAGATACATAACTTAGGGCTCATACTGCCGAGAACAGCTCAATTACTGTCAGAAAAAAAAAGACGATATGAACTGTTGATTTATGAGAAGTCGTACAAAAGTGATTAAGATGCTATTTCCATTTACATGCCGCCTCTGTTGATGCAAGGTATGGATACATTATAGAATCCCTGATCTGCTGTTTTAGTTATGATGCTAACAGAAAATGAATGGTGCTTATAACTTCCCACTCATGATAGCAACAAAATGTCTGTATCGAGAAATGATTATAATGCTTTATTCCTTGCATAGACATAATAACATCTAAATATTCCCACTGCTATTATCCTATCATTACAGTGAGAAAGAGTGCTGCAGCTTAACACAGTTTGACTAGTCGGTGTCTTATTTTTTTATGGCAGGGGGGAGGGGAGGAAGTGAGAGGAACATTCTGTTAATTGGACAGCAAGTGAGGCTAACAATAAGCTATGCATGGCGAGATTTGCCTTGGAGAGCCGGGGTGAGGATTTGGAAGGAGAGGAGTTATAATTGGCCGTAAGATGAGGAGCTCAAGCCAGCTGTACACGTTCAAACTGTGACAGTGGACTCTTATTCCCCTCTTCTCCGTGAAAATGAGCTCAAGATTCGGAGCCTCGGGAGACATAATACATGTCACAGCCTACAATAATGGTTAATTTGAAATCATGTAGCACCCCCCTCTCTTGCCGTCTCCCTCGTCTCCCCTTTTCTATTCCACTTCCTCTCCCTCCCTCTCTTTGCTCGCTCTCTCCCTGAAATAACCCATTCATCCTAAAAATGGTTTTCATCGTTTTTTGTTTTTTTTTTTTGCCTCCACCCCCAGCCCACCCCCATGCGCCATTAGTCCCATCCCTCCATGCTCTAACGACCAAATGCATTTCCTAGATTTTCTCTATAGCAACCCTTATTATCCTGGAGCTAATGTTTTAAATTCAATTGCAACAATCCATATCCAGGCCAATTTACTGTCTCCTTTTTAAAGGCGGCCCTCCCAACACAAGCTTTAGAGAGCACGTCTGCCGAGCGAAGATAAAAGCGGCTGGCTCGCCATATATACAAGCATCCCGTCCCGAAACAACACTGCGTTTGTCGGTAATATATTCACACACAGCGTCTCGACAATACACAACCATCCTCCTCCGCATTCATAAAACACTAAAGCAAATGGGCTCAAACATGCGTGCACACCCTGACGCATATACGTTCACAAATGTAGCCCACACACCCCCACAAACACACACTCCTATGACCTGCATTGCTCTCTTTCCAGCTGTAGGCAAACTGCAGCAGTGGCTATTAATGTTTCACAACATAGTGTATCTGTGTCTCTGTCTCCGATTTTTTTTTTCTTTTTTTTTCAAGGGCACACTGCCAGAGGGAAAGCGTGGGAGGGGTTTGGTGGAGGGTTGGGTGTTCAGACACAGACAATATTTCCCCCATTTCTCGTGCCTCAATGCTTCACTGCTCGCCAGACTCAATCACATGTGCAGTGTGCTTTCATGAATTAATAACGGGCACTTTGGAGGCCTGGCAGGAACATGGTGACCACACGCTGATGGAAGTTTAATGAGCAGCACGGGGACCGCGCCGCCATGGCATTGGCGGGTCTCTCAGCGCGCTAGGCCATGTCCCCGGCCCTCCCCACAGAGCCACAGTGTTTGGGCTCTCATTACCTAGATAAATATATCTGCCCTCTGGATCAGCCCACAGGCCCTGCCCCCCCCCCGGAGATGCTATCACGGCCCTGATTACACTGCCCTGCCCTTGGGACAATGGCTGGGCTGGAATCACAAGAACACAAACATCAGTCTCAATTTACTCCTCTGCTAAATATCAAGCCTAAGCACAGCGGCAGCTCGGACACAGCATGACAGAGGTCCAGGATTGTCCAGGCAGAGAGCGGTGAGAGCTGTGACTGGAGAGAGGTTCAATGGTGTTTCCAATAGGCAATTATCTCAATCGGATCACATTTGGATTCAGGCAGTAGCACAGGGTAATTACGGAGGTCAGTAGCTAAGAGTGTACACCCTCCCTCCCTCCTCTTTCTCAATGTCTGTCTCCCTCTCCTTCCTCCTTTCTATCTCAGCTCTCTGGGGACTGCCCACTGATGAGTCTCAGAGATGCAACACGCTCATTGATTTAAGACCCGCCACAGGCATTGATTTGAAATGGCCGAGGTACCAGGGCGCAGAGCACCCTGCCCGTCTTAATGACTGGATCAAATGCATCACACCTCCTCTACTGGCCGCTCCAATAGCGAATACATTCCAGACCAAATACAATCACATGACTAATTTCCTTTTAGACTCTCGAATTTATTCTTTGCTCCTTCTTTACTCTAATCCATACGAAGTGATTCGATCATTGATATTCCACATGAATTAAATGCCGGTGAGACTGTAACGAGGAAACAGCTCCACCCCAGTGGCATTAGCAAAGAAAGTAAGTACTGCACGTTAGCACCGTTTCAACATACTCGTACTTCCTTGTAGTATTTACCTGACTGGGGTATTTTTGGTTTGGCTTTTAATTGAATTTTATTTATCTATATATACATTTTAGTCTGTTTCACAATTTTACTACTTCCTTTATTTTTTTATTATTTTCAGCATATTTATTTATTATTTTACTTTGCGCTGTTATCCTGTCATTCACCTCTTGTTTATATTTTGAGTATTTTACCGAGTTATCTTTTATTATTGCTATTATCATTCAATCTATCTAGTTATTTATTTATTTGTTTATTTACATATTTAGGAGGATTTCCATTGTCAGAATTGAGCAGCAGAACCAGATATATTGTTATTTTTTCCCATGCATTCTTAAAGGCTTTTTTCAGCTACACTTTTTGCAGCACTGAGTCGAAGCCCACCATGTTGACTTGCGTTTCCATAACCAGTTGTGCTGAGTCAAGCCTGAGCTGGACAAGCTCCGGAATCGGGTCAAAGAGCTTCTGACTGCCTCCAATCAGATATTCACAATATGCAAAAAAATAAAATAAAATCATATTGCAACTGTTTTCGTCTGTTTTGACAGTTTTTGTGATTGTGATATGAGTTGCGATTTTAGCATGAATGGTATTTTTTGTATTTTATCTTCACAGAAAAATTATAAATATAATGATGATGTGATTTTTGCTGGAATCTGTACCAAACAAGCATTTCCTGTCACATAATTTTTAGGCAGGGGTATCTCTGTAGCACTACACTGATATGTGGCGTCCTCCCTAAAGTCTCTGCTCCCTCTGCCAGGATCGACCGTCACCTGGCTGCATGGACCATCGACTACCTCACCAACAGACCGCAGTATGTGAGGCTCAGCGACTGTGTGTCGAATGTGGTAGTCTGCAGCACGGGGGCTCCACAGGGTACAGTGCTCTCCCCGTTCCTGTTTACACTGTACACATCAGACTTCACCCACAACACTGACAGCTGCCACATCCAGAAGTTCTCCGATGACACAGCCATCGTTGGATGTGTGTCAGAGGGGGACGAGCTGTACAGGGAGGTCATCACCTCCTTTGTCTGCTGGTGCGAACGGAACCACCTGAGCATCAACGCCTGCAAGACAAACGAGGTGGTGATTGACTTCACGAGGAAACCACCTCAGCCTGCACCGGTGAACATCCAGGGCCTGGACATAGAGATCGTGGAGAAGTACAGGTACCTGGGTATTCACCTCAACAACAAACTGGACTGGGCACACAAGTCAGATGTCCTGTACAGGAAGGGCCAGAGTCGTCTCCACCTGTTGAGGAGACTGAGGTCCTTCGGTGTGAGCAGGACTCTGTTAAGGACATTTTATGACTCGGTGGTGGCATCAGCCATCTCCTATGCTGTGGTCTGCTGGGGCAGTGGAAGCACAGAGCGGGACAGGAAGAGGCTGAACAAGCTGGTCAGGAGGGCCGGCTCAGTCTTGGACTGTCCCCTGGACTCCATCGAGGAGGTGGGTGAGAGGAGGCTGTTGTCCAAGCTGACATCCGTCATGGACAACCCCTCTCACCCCCTTCATGAGACTGTGGGAGACCTGTGCAGCTCCTTCAGCAGCAGACTGCGTTACCAGCGTTGCAGGAAGGAACGCTACCGCAGGTCCTTCCTTCCATCGGCCATCAGGCTATACAACACCAGCCTGAGCCAACATTAACCTGGACTCACCACAATCAAAAGTTGCATTCTCTGACTTCTGTATTTACAACCTGTACATTTTTTTGTTTTCCTTGATACATGCCTATTTTTGCACTATTGTATATTTTATATTTTATATTTTGTATATATTGATATTTTTATATATTTTTTTCTGTACACACGGCTGCTGTGACAAGTTAATTTCCCACAAGTGGGATAAATAAACGTGTCTAAGTCTAAGTCTAAGTCTAAGTCCCTCCCCGCCGCTCACCTGGTGCATACAATATAGTACACTTTTTTGCACTTCTTGCTTCCCCAGACAGTTGCTAAATATAGCAACAAGTCAAGTCACCAAGTTGGCAACACTGCTGAAACCTCTCTTTGGACTTTAGGGGGAGGGGCCAAGCACATCTGCTGGGAAGGGGTGCACTTGATTTACAAAATAAAAGACATAACAAGACATTGGTTATCTTGTCATGCGGCACAAAATAGTTTCATCTCGATTAGAAATTAATCAGCCCTAGGTCTGGACTTTTTGAAAACGTAGCCACTATGTGCCCATAAGCAGCAGGCACCCAAAAGACACAGTGCTGAAAAAATGCAAATATAGCAAGGAAAAATGCCAAACAATTGTTAATCTGGGTTGGCTTTTACTTTCACTTGGCAAGTGTGTTTCCAAACAGTAACGGACAATCCCGCATAGTGTGCCTTTAATAACATTTTTTTCTGAATATACATATTGAAGTTATATTTTAAATACAGGACTTTCCCTTGTAGTGAGTATATTTACACCGGGGTATTGCTACTTTTACTTATGTAACACATTTGAATACGTCTTCCACCACTCCTCAAAACAGGACATGCACAAAGCACATTAATACATCACAGTGGTCTGTTGGTGCAATTTGTATTCAAAGAGTAACTGATGGCTTTGGAGGCAGATGTAATATGCACTTGTAATGAAATGGAAGGGCCTCCTTGAATTCCCTGGTGTGGAGGGGTCTCTTGGTTTTCTTGCCTCTTCCACCTCTTGCTCTCATGTTTATATAACAGTATAGTCTCAATCATTCTCTCCAGCTGGTTGAAGGTTACCAGGGGCAAGAGGGGTAACAAATGGGCTCTGCGCACCATCTGAGAGCTAGCAGGCTGAAGGCTGGATAATGGCCTGTCATAATGGACAATATAGGCAGAACCCTCCTGAGACCAGGAAACCAAAGAACAAGTAGGCTGAATTATTCATGGTTACCATGGCGGCCCGCACAGCTGCATTACATTAGGCTCTTCATTAGCCGTGCCGTATTCTACAAAAAGCTTGAAACTAAAATATGACCAATATTTCCCATTGAGGGAAGACATTATCATAAGCTCTCAAGGGGGTTTATTCCTGCTTAAATGTGCCTGAGTGCTGACCTTCCTCACCACAGTAATAATGTGGTGGGGATTAAAATGTGATTCTATCCACGACAAGAGCTTCTCATGCTTATTCTAATGACGGCTGCACTGTGACAGCTTGGGCTCGTCTGACACTGCAGTCATTTCCCACTAATAAGACACTTAACACAGGGCCTCTCGCTCCTCTCCTCTCTCTGAATACTGCAATGAGGTAGACACAAGTGGGAAAGGGAAATTGCACTCCGGGTTATATTTGCTTTTTCTCCTATACGTACAAATCCATCTGTCACTCAGGTTACATTTAAAAGATAATATGGAGAGTGGTATAACACCTTTATACTCCAAAAGGTTGTATGCTTTCTGCGTGTGCACAGAGAGGGAATAATTTCAGGTTTTCAGAGGGAAAACGTTTAGGAAAAAAGCACTCTCCAAATTTGCAAGTGAGATTAGGCAGCTATTTCGAAATCTTTTTATGCCAATATTTAGTTTATATGTCTAGAAATTTCAGAGCTTCACAGCCAAATGCCTGCTTAGTTGTTGTCACATTAAAATCAGAGGACTCAAACTTATATGAATTCTGCTCTGCTATCATAGCGCCAACCTTCAAGACCAAGGTAACAGTGTAAGTGACAGGAGGAGGGCTCTTACAGCTAACTAATGTAGCAGCATTGCAAGTGTACCTCATTCAAATATTTAATTATTTGCTTTTCATGCAAATACACCGCCACCGCCACTGCCTCAGGACACAAACTCTCCTCCCTCAATTTTAAGGTAAACACTGCAAGGAATTTATGCAATCTAGTAATTTCTCTTTCCTTCCATCTCTCTTCCCATGGCTACATAATGAAGTCACATCTCAATAACAGATATGTTCATGAACTATAGATATAAAATGTAAACACCCACAAAAAGATCCCAAAATAACAAATGCAGGTTCTGACCTTTCAATAAATAAGAAATCCGAAGTCACTATGTGCAGAATTGTAATTATAGCATGTTTGAAAGTTTGTAGAAAAAAATCAGCCTTCACCTCTGTCAACTGGTGCAGTGATTCTGATAATAAAAATCAAATCTGTGTGCAAAGTTTATTTATCTACATAGTGCATACTGAAACTTTTCTACAGATTTATTAAGGCCAAAGTCAAAGCTATGCACTAAGAAACAGGGATGGGAAGATCAATGTTGCGAGATCATTATTTCGATACTCACACGCTACTCACTTGATATTGATTCCTTTCAAAAATATCAATAATATAAATGTTGGACCAAAACAGCCCGGACATACTAAGCTGATCTGTGTCACATGACTGTGGAAACCTATGTGAAATCTAGTATGCAGCTGCTCACTGCCACACACTTCTGCATCAAACATATGACAGATTGGCTGAGAGTAAACGTAGCGTGGTGTGGTGCGATTTATGATCTATAGATAAAAAATACAGGAATATGTACTTTTTGTAACAAGAATGTGCCACACATCAGCACAAGAGTAACATTTTCAAACATGTAAAAACAACACATGGTGGATATTTAGGGGAGCTGAACAAAAACATGAGGATGCCCATAATACATGTATAATAAATTTGCTATTAAAAGCCAGCATGCGTCATGTGTAACATCAACATGCTAACGTGCTAACTTGCTCATAATTACAATGTAAACATTCCGATGTTGTTTAACCCTTTGAAGACTGAGCAAATTGGCTTGATTTCTTTCAAAAATGTTGAAAAAAGTCAATGAGCAACTTAAGAAAAAATGATCAAAAACAAGAAATTAGTTAAAAGTTACAAGAAAACAAAAAGAAAAGGCTGCTTAAAAATTAGAATAACTCTGTAAATTAATTTTAAATATATAATTTTGATAAATAGAAACAACTTCTCTGGACATTTTTCCCTTAAATTAAGCCCTTTTTTTAAAAAGTAATTTTCAAAGTCTACTAATTTCTTGTAATTTTGCTTAGGTTTTGAAGGTTTAAACGTTTACGGTGTAAAGGTTTCATAGGGTGAACACATTCACCATCTTAGCTTAGCATGCCAGCATGCTGACACTAAACAAACTACAGCTGAGGCTAACTGAAAAATCCTTCGATATTTGGAAAGATTTAAATCTTGACCAGATGATGGCACAAGTTTAAAGTGAAGGAATCAAAAAAAGTTTTTGCAATTCATCATGAGAGGAGCATGAATGTGTGTACCAAATTTCAAATCGATCCATCTGATCGTTGTTGTGACATTTTACTCAAATCCACAAAGTTTGACCTCATGAAGGCACGAGAGAAAAAGTCAGAGGATCATCAAAGTCATTAGGATTGCCCCTTTGGGGACTGTTGCAAAATGCAATGTCAATCTATCTTGTTGATTTTTAGATACATCAGTCTGAGCCAAAGTGTTGGAGCAATCGTCCAGCTGACTGACGGGGCATTCTCAGCCCTGGAGCAATGCTGTTAGCATGGATGATAATGACCTACAGATGAATTTCTGCTGAAAAAAAAGATGCCATGCCTAAAAAATAGAGGATTTTTTTTAACATATAAAGATATATAATACCTAGGGTAACACAAACGTTAAAAAAATACCTTACACTTTGATTTCAGGACATACATCATACATCCTCTGTCTTGTTCACACTGTTATGTTGCCTGTTGTATAAACTTTAAGCAAAAGATCTTGTTTAAGTGAAACTGTGTGAGCAGCCTGCGCCTCCCAGCTGTTGAAAAAAGGGAGATGAAAGCAGTAGCACGTCAGCAGTGCTGCTATTTCAGTCATTGACCGTTGCACACACAGTCCATCATTTATTTATAGGGGGCAGTCTGTCAGAACAGGATGGCTCATGTTAGCCACTGTACCTCAAAACCTGCAGCTCAAGACCAGTGAGCAGCCGGGCCGGCGGTTCAAGGATCATAATACCTGGACAGTCAAAGTGACCTGTCAAGTGGCTCTCAATTACCAGAGACATCTCGTTTTACAGGTGTTCAAAAAAAAAAAAAACTGTTTTAATTTCAGCAGCTGGTGAGATGTTTGACAGCTAGACTGGGGCAATTAGTCGTCTCACGTTAGACTTAATTCCATAAATGGGACACATGTTGAGACACACGCTCACACACATACTTATCTATTCAACCTCAGACAGATGCCACGCACTGCACACACATGCTACATGCAGCCAGTTATGTATGCATGAAACAAACAAACACACACACACACACACACACACACACACACACACACAGACAGACACACACACACACACACACACACACACACACAAGGAGAGAGTTAGAGATCCATTTTCAGGGGAAGCAAAATGATTAGCACTGCTGAAACATGAGCGGTTATTAAAAAGTCAATACATTGTCATTATAAGTGAAGATTGTTCCCTCAGAGTGAAGATATTGATCCATTCATGTGCTTACTGGTCATCGACCCAGCCAGTAATTTGCTCCCAAACAGATTTGAGATATGAGGTTTCTATTCCATGATGGCCTGTATCTCTGTTACACTTTACACTTTTTACAGTTTAGGCCTTCACTGTGAAACAGTTTTAGTGATTTAGTATGGTTTAAATACATCTGAGGCCACGATCCCACATCGAATCATGCCAGCAGGGCTCTATCCAAAGCTAAAAAATACACAAGCCAGCACCTCTAAGGCTTATTAATTAGATGTATTGGTCATTTCTTTAATCCGAACAAAAACTGAAATTTAAAAAGATAACCTAGGGTTTTAGTTAGGCGCTACACGATGGGGCTATTGGTTATGCAAGTGGAGTCACTGATTAATATTATTTATCACGCCGCTGCTTTTCAATTTACAAAATGTCAAAATGTCTGCCATGGAGAAGGTACATGGTCTTGTCAAATTAAATCAACAGATAAGCCGCAAATCAAAAATACATATTTTTCCTCTTAACTGTAGAGCTATTTATGAGTCTATATAGTTTTGGTGTGAGTTGCTGAGTGTGACATATCAGTGGTAGAGATGTCTGCCTTTTCCCCAATATAATGGAACTACATGGCAATCTGCTTATGGCCCTCAAAAAAAAAAAAAAAAAGAAATTAGGGAAGCTTGCATCTACTGCTAGCTCACCTAGCACCATTGAGCTAGCTAACATTACAGCTCAGCTGAGGAGGACGCCATTAATGTTTGCATCTCACGCTGTCACAAGCATGGGCTTCTTGTCAATGAGTAGATGCATGCTTCCTTCTGAGTACTGCTATATTTGGCAGGTGTAGTTCAGTTAGAAAGATAAGTTCCTACTGAAACTGTTCACAATAAGATCTGTGAATTATTTTTTCAAATGTGTTTTTTTGGCTCTTTGAGCACCACAAGCCGAGTGCCATCTAGTTCCATTATACTGGAGAGAAGGCAGACATCTCTGAGGCTGATATCTCTAACACTTGGTAACTCACACCAAAACAGTCTAGACTGATACAGACTGATCCTGAACAGCTCTACAGGTAAGAGGAAATGGATGTATTTTTGGTTGTGGGGCTAACTGTCAATTTAAATGTCCCTAATTTATAGCTTTCTCTTAAACTTTCAAAACAAGTTTCTGAAAATGTCTGATTTTTTACAGTGTTTAAGAGAAAGAAAAATATCTAACTGTGCACTTTGCTCTTGTTTTGCTTGATACTACTAATACTTTAGTTAAGACAACAGTATATCTTGTTAATTTCAGGAGCAATCAATAAAATACCATTAAATTTTCTCCCACAGTGATGAGTGATCAGAAATGTAAAGTGTACTGTTTGAGGAAACTAGGCTTTTGAGGCTCAACAGTTGTGCCGTCTTTCAAAACTCCAAAAAAGAGTAAAAAAGCTCCTGAGCTGTTTGATCACATGAAGCCCTCTGCAAATCAAAGCAAACCGATTATCTGTGGACTTCACCTCCGCTGCTTTCACTCAGCCTCTGTGACAGGCCTGTTTGTCTTAGGAACAATGAATTATTTAATTGGATATTATTCCGAGGTAATTCAAATGCAGACCTAGTCATAAGAGAGACCTTGAAGATTTATGTTTGCTTAATCCTTTGAATTTGTGTATGCTGTGTGATTCAGCAATGCACTGGAGCAAAACCCAATCATTTGAAAAGAAAAAAAAATGCCCTCTTTAATATTTATAATCCCTTTTGAACTGTAAACTCCATCTGTAGTTTAAAGTGATGACTCGTTCAAAGCATAATCTTAATCCTTTTTTACGCAGCTTAGTTCTGAAACCAAAGGGAACTGGGGGAAATTGAAAGCTGCCATCAATGCAATAAACCAGAATCAAATACAAGCAGAAGGGCACAAACTAATTCTCATACAAGGGCACTAATGCTGTTCATCTGTGTCCCTCACTGCAGAGCCATGTATTGTTACACAAACTGAAAAAAAAGATACAGAAAACTACAAGAAGTGAATAATGTATGTGGCTAACAGACACTAACAGTAACAGGTTTCCAGCAGTAGGTCATTATATTTTTACCTTTAGTTTGGGTCTCCCTCAGACTGCTTCACTGACTTAACTGTTCCATGCGGTGTCTTAAATTTAAACCGCTGTGCCGTTTAATTTGGCCCAAAGGAGACATTGCATCATTCAGTTAGTTAACATGCACTTTAATACTGTAATCCAATTAGCATGAGAGAAGGTGATGGTGAGAGTAACCATGATTTGATTAAGATAGCTGGGTTAACTGAATTTAATGTGGTGAGGCAGCAAGGCTTTTGTTAAAGCCCCCTCCAGTGTTTTTTGGCATTTTTTGTGGTATTTCATATTTTTTTTGAGTCATTTCCTGACAGTCTTAATTAGCCACTGTTCGCAAAATATTTTTTGACAAATTACATAATTTTGTGCTCAATGTTAAAAAAGATGGTTGTTAAAATATGACTATAGTAGAAGCTGCAGGCCAACAGAAAGACCCTGACCTGGATATGAATTAGTATTTTAGCACCTCTGGTTCTCTAATCTCAAAGTCTATGGGTTTTTTTAATAGGTTTTTGGTTAGAAGCCTTAAATAAAGTTTGTGGTTAACACAAGCTTAGGAGACTTTCAAGTTTTGTTCTACGCTATTAAATACGTCTACAAATACTCCACTGGTAATGACGCGACTGTAGTGTAGCTCGTTATAGCCCAACTTTAGCTTTATACTTTCGGCGATTGCATTTAGGCTTTAAAAATCCTGAGAGTGGTGTTCATTTGTGAAGATTATCTTACTGAACAAAAGATGTAAGTATCATAAATGTTTGTTTACCACAGAGCTTATTTTCTGCAATGATCCAAAATCAAATGGAAAAATCCCATAGGCTTTTTGACGAGGAAACCAGGGCAAAGCTTCCTACCTACCTACCTACCTACCTACCTACCTATCTATCTATTATCTATCTATATCTACCTATCTATATATATTATTGACAAAGTTTTTCATTTTAAAGCCAATATCGGGAGATACCGATGACATGCAGATAGAACCAGAAAAGCCAACACCATTCAGGCTAGAGTCCCTAAGAACAACTTAAATGTTGGATGATTCTGCACCTCACAACACCAATGCCAACATTTACTGCCAGTGCATGAAGTAGTGTGCACTATATGTATTGTAGTTTGCCTCCTGTCACAGTTACTACAACCACAATCTTTCCCCAAGCACAACTAAGTCTTTTTGGAGCCTAACTGCAACCTTATTTTATCTGCAATAACCACAATCCTTTCTGAAACATAACTCAGTTCTAGTTTCCAGGTGCAGATATTCCAAGAAGTGAAATTTCTTTTTTTTGCAAACTTGTCAAACCCTGGCATTAAACTTAATCCAGTTATCTGCAGAATAATTGATGTTTTGCTGCATTTTGCTACTACACTGTGAATGCTATTATTAAGCGGTTCAATAACACACAACCTACCAGCCATCAACTTTACTATTAAACAATTCGTATGAACTGAACTCAGACTGTTAGGAAATTCTGGTTTCTATGAATGATTGAATGTCTCTGTCACTTTTAATCTTAATGTTTACAGTAAATGAGTCATTTGTGTGGACTAATCAACATGTTCAACATGTTGAACATGAGCTTTCACAGTCATTGGCCATGCTGACACTGGTGTTAACAGTCATATCATTATTGTTTCTAACCTGCACACAATAGAATATCCGCTGCTCAGGATCTGAAAACATGCAGGTGTTTGTCTTTCAGGGCAACATGAAGGCTGTGAGTGGGCTCAGTAGACGGGACAAGGTTGCGGAGAGACAAAACACAGAGAGTTCACAGGTGAGGATAAAACCCAGGTGTCAGGTTTAACTAACTGGATTATTGAGTGAAAGTCAAAGCTCTAAAACAGATTAGCCTGAGCGAACACAAGGTCAGTCCAGTCACTGCTTCTCATATGCAGCAAGACAAAGTGATTTACTGTCCACATCAATGCAAATGACCAGAGGAAGCTGTGTAAATAAACTGACGTTATGAGGGTAAAGCATCAAATGTTTGGCCCTCTGCAGGCACAGTGTTAAGATCACCCTAAGGCAGACTGCAGTCCACACAACACAGCAAGAATGTGCCTCCAATGACCACTTGACTGTCAAATTTCCATCTCAACATGCAAACAGAGTTACACTTTCTTTTCCACAGACCAGAACCAACATTTGAAATTATCACTGCAGGGCTGCTGTACTGGATCACATTATAGATAGTATGTAAAAACACTGCCTGTATGTGATATTGTTACCACTACAGGAATGCTTTATCCACAAAATAATGATGTATATACACATTATTACCCTGTGTCAACTTGAAATGATGAAAAAAAAAAAAAAAACACTTTTGAAAACAAGAAGCGCACGTGTGCAAGCACATGCGTTTTAAGTCATTTATTCCATTGATTAGGTGCTCTACAGAACTGTTAATAGCAGAGGGTTTTTTTTGCGAAAATGCGCGATATGTTTTGGAAGAACTATATGACTTTGAGTTTGTAGAGTCTGTAAATGGGTGTTTTGATCAGGGGTGTCGGTTTTGGTTCATTTTACTTTCAAAAGTATAACTCTCCAGAATCGGTGACTAACTAACTTAATTTTTGAGCGAAAAAAGGATGTGAAATACTATCTGTTTAGAGGTGGTAAATATTTGATGTTTTATGATGGAAATATCTTCACTTCTATTTTGTTTTCTGTTGGCTTTGCTGAGAGATAACCAGCTGCATCATTATTTATTTATTTACTTTGTTTGTTAGTTATTTAGTGAGTTAGTTAATCTATTTGAGGGACAATGCGAACTATCATAGTACAAGGTTAGATACAAGAAACATGAAACATGCCCACTGCCCGACCTACTGTCTCCACCCTGGTCAGATGGCAGCTAAGGTTAGCTTGCTAGTGGCGCTACTTCTTCGCCGATGCTGGTAATGCCATCCCAGTGGCGGGCACTGTTAACTATGCTAGAAGCACTAGCTGTGCTTACACTGACAACAGTAGTAACAGGGCGCTAATAGTGATAAGTTAACAACGCTAAAGCAGGTTTTACAGCTCATAATTGACACGCTTACTCACCGGGGCGAGCTGGGGGAAGACCAGATGGCGGCACAATCCTTCCACACCAATGCTGTTGGGTCTGCACAGCGTTATTCACGGTAATGAGCCGCTCCACTAGTTCATTAGCTCCTACCAGACCCGGGTTGGGTGCAGTGCTGTAAACTGAAGAGAAGCACAATTAACCTATGAACTGACATGTGTAACCGGTCAAAAATAGTTTTGGCGGTTAACCAGTTAACAGGCAGTTACAGGTTAGTAACCACTTGCTAACTGGTTAACGGTTGAAATCCCTAGTTCAGCCTTTTACTCAAAGTTATCAAAAATTTTCTCCATTTTTAGATTCTTTGTTCCCCACGGTGGCATGCGAAAAAATAACAAGTTTTCCTCACAAATTTATGCCCACACTGTTAATAGCTGCTCACTAGCATATTGCCATAATGTAAGCAGTTGTGTCCCTACAGCTGGCGATATCGCTGTCAGAGTCCCTCACTTGTCCACCATGAAAAAAAACACCATGTCCTGCACTCATGACCTATTTTCCAGTTATGTACTTTTCTGGGACACATCATTACACATTACACTAAAAGATATTTGGTCAAATGCATCCCAGACCACCTTTGCAAGGTGAGCTTTGAGTGATCAGATCATAGTAAGTCTTGCTGTTCATTCACACTTAAATTGAGTGCTATCCAGTTGCAATCAGAATACCTAAGACGCATCCTAATACCAAACAAGCTCTCTGACACTACCACTGTGATTTAAGTAAATCGAACATGATGTGTCTCACGTGTGTTTTGGATACAATTATGCTTGTATTTGAGAGAACCCGTAACTTGTTTAGTGCCAAGTAAGAACTCGGGCTGCCCCTGGAAAGTCAGAGACTCCAATCATCAGTCCCTCAGTTGACTGAGTTTGCTTCAAATAAAGCAGTCTTTTTTTTTTCTTTGCAGTGTGCCTCTGGGGACGCTTTGATCTCCCGATTTTGCTGCAGAGTTAAAGTGCTCTTGACTTTTACGCTACACTTTGCCACTGCGGACATGCAATCAGCAGCACGGAGAGAGATAGAGACCATTTTGTAAGGTGAAGAAGTGATGAATTTACAATTTACAGCAAGTTAGGAGGCTACAGTCTCTGGCTTTTGTTGATATCTAGTGTCTGCAAGAAATGTGTTGCACATTTGCAATGCGTCATTAGCGCCATTAGCTTGTTTATTATGTGGCTTGAATGTCGTTGTCACACTGAACGCCCCATGGAGCCCGTTTAAACCTTACACCTTTGTATGGAAAACAAAACAAATCGCTGAATATCCATATTGACGAGCCAAATCTGATTCGACTGGCATTATTCTGGGTTGGTACAGCCCTCTTCGAAACTGACTTCAAGAAATGACTCATCTGTTACAAAACAATCTCTTTGTAGCTAATTTGAAATATTCTCAGAATCTCTGCAGAGACATTAAGTAGGTCTGAACCTCATGTTGTCCTTATCTGTGTCTGTTTTCACTTAGCTCTGCGTGGCGATGAATGGAGCACCAGGAGTAATGGATGGGTTAATTAGCAGTGAGAGCTCATCTCATTAGACAGTGACTGGCCTCAGTGCTGACTCTAACATGCTGTCAGAGTTCTGATGACACAGTCCTCCACAGACCTGCTGCAGCAGCTCTCCATGTTTATGGGTCTGTTTATAGACGGTGACAGCCTCATCGCCGAGGCAAATCATCACATCTCTGTCTCTTTATTACCATACCCTGTTATGAATCCAAACTTACTAAATGACTTGATGTGTAATTTGTGACAGTGAATTTTCATATATTCCTAAACATTTTATCAACTTATTTCAACATGAGTCAGCAACATTCTAGCTAATGTTTCTCATCCTTGTTGCAAACATATTCCAAAGACTTTTAGGAAATTACCTTAATGCATAAATGACATGTACAGAGCAGAATCAGAAAATATCCCAAAGATCCAGAAACAAGAAAAGAAAAAAGTTGCAGACGAGGATACTCTTTCGAAGCCTAATTAAAAAATAAAGTATCTGGACATGTGGTTTGGTTCATCAGTAATGTAGAGTAAAACTATATTATTAAATATAGCCTGCAAAGTCATAATTTCTCTTATAAAATACCCCCGAAAAATCAAATCAAACTAATTAAAATTAGAGCTTGTATGTAAGCAGCTAGCCCTATATACTGACAAACATTTCACAGAAGGAAAGTCATGTAAATAAAAGAAAGAAAATATTTTAAGAGGCAATTATGGGATATCCTTAATCAATTCAAATTATATTTATCATACATCATATGTTAAAAACAGATAAATCACCAGAGAGAATGTTTCCACAAAAGCAAAACTAAGTGAAGGTGCATAACATGTACATGTAATGACTAAGTAACAAGACATGAAAAGACATCAACAGCACATCATACCTATGCAAAAACAAAATAGACCAAGCTTTGAATTTTTTTTTCCTAAAGGGGTGCATGTCTAAAATCTTTTGTGCACAGCGAATAGCTCAAGTCTAAGTAGGAGTGTGCCAATCTCACTTGACATTTTTTAAGTCACAATGTGAATAAATAGGTGGAGATGGCTTTTAGTGAAGTTTTAAAAGTATGCATTTGGCCATATTTGTTTGACCTTGTTAGGAAATGTTACATAGCCTAACATATACCAACATAACAATTTTTGTTACAGTAAAGTTCAAAGTCACAACATGGCAAAATAACTTTGCTTTGACTCATACTGGATTCTTCTGTAGTTATATTTGTTATTTTATGTGCCTTCACGCCAAGAAGTATTGAAAAATGCAGTGCACTGTAAGTACTCTGATGGTGCACTCATAACGGTTAAAAAGTTGAGTCTGAAACATTGTACTCTTCTTATATTCAATGGTCACCATGTTGCCTGTGTAGCGAGAGGGGCAGGACCACAGACACATTTCAAACTTGTGAAATGTTGACCGACTGCCGCTGTAAACACTAAAACATTGCACAAATATACATGAGTATATTTCACTACCATTATCCTGTTACTTGGACAGAGACATCAGTTTGTTTATTTGGTTACTTCTGCAATAATTTGGTACAATAGAATGCTAACATTAGCTTTCAAGCTAGCTAACAGAGGCAAATTTCAATATCAGCCATTGACATTTTATGTGTTGTGGCGAAAGCTTCAACATCCATGGACTTCAGCTACATAAAGTGTTTATGCATTTTACATTTCAGTTTTAGATTTACGGTCAGATGCCTGACAAGCTGTAAAAATTCCCAAAATGTGCCAGCCATAAAGTGTGCAACGGTCGGGTTTGATTTGAGACAATGCTGCCCTGTCAAAATGTGCACACTACGCAAGTAAGTAAAGGGTGTACACTGCATACTACATGTAAGTGTACTCACCAAAGTATCTGATTTGGGACAGAGCACTTGTCTCTTCGTTTTTGTACCTCCTGTGCTTCTTCAGGTTTTAATTACTGCAGTCCAGTAACAGAAGAGCTAGGAAGATTTCTTACTCTTCAATCTTCATTTGCTATTTTGAACTTACAGTGACTTTATTATAAATTATAAATTGACTATGCTTTTTTCTACCATACATTTTAAACAGATTTTGTTTCTGGATTATTTGATTCAATTATTTTATATATATATACATATATATAAATATTTTTAATTTAGTTACTTTTATTTTCAGATTTTTATTATATAACTCTAACAACTTGTTATTTTTTTAACATATTATACCTTCCCATATTTATACCTTATTTTTGTTGTTCAATTATTTTTATATGTTTATTGCATGAAGTTGCATTTATTTTCAGTATTATGTTACATAGAATTGTGCACTTTTTATAATCCATTACACTGGGAAAATGTTTATTTTTTCTTAATAAATTGATACTTTTTTTAACATATTCTACGGTTATAATGTATCATTTCTTGCAAAGGCATTTCTTCGTGTGACAATGGTCAATCCATACTAAATTAAGATGAAATTGAAACAAGCAGGTGACGATTCTTGTTATTTAAAAAAAAAAAAACAGTCACTTTTCATTGGATATGATTTAAAAAACGTCGTTTTCAGAGAATATAACAAAGCAGATTGCCAGGTTTCATTTTTTACTTACTAATCTAATGACTGCATGTGTTTTTACCACAACTGTCTGTTCATTCAGACTGCTTTTATTTCCACAGATAGATTCCTACATAAGTGGTCTGGTATCAGATGCAAAGTGTCTCCTCATTAAGTTCGATGTGAGTCATGGAGCAGGTGTGAATCCCTTTCCTTGCACACTGTCTGCTTATCTTTGACACGGGAGGCAATCCAGCACCACACCACAGTCACATCTCCACAGCACCTCGCTAACCATTTACACGTCTTAATTATTTAATGATTCTGGTAATTGGACCGTACATTTCTTATTTTCTAATCAGAGAAAAAACCACAGGAGCTTTCCCCATATTGGTCAAATACAGATCATTTGACAAATCATCCCCCCAAGCAGGCTTAATGTCTCGTGCATATTCATAGCTTTTTTCAGATTTCCAATCAAAGTAGCTGGCAGGTCTCTGGTGTGAGCCGTGCCTCTCACTCCTGCATGAATCATTCATGCTGTTTAGCTCACAGTTGTTTGGGTGCATCTGGCTCGGGGAGGTATGGGGTTGGCCAAATGGAGAGGCCACATGGCGGCTCCAGATGTTTTGCTTTTGTATATGCACAGCTCATCAAAAACAACAAGCAGTGCCACCCTAGAGCCTCTGCCATCTGGGAGACACCAGACAACTGCTCCTCGTGCTCCCTGGTGAATTATTGGAGGGCTCTTTTGAAAAGATAGGAGTTATTTTCAGGCAACCTCTTTATGCTATACATTCAGCAACGGCGGAGACAGGAGCACTGAGTTGTTAAATGTTGAGCAGCAGGCTGCTAATTTGTAGTCAGTTCTTCAGCTGGAGGGCCTGGATTTAAAAAGCATCCGGCCAGCAGAAGTGTCCTTGAGCAAGACAGCAAATGCCTCAGAGCTCAGAAAGATGTTTTCTACTATGTGTCTGACCTGCCTGTGTAAAATAAGGCAAAAGTAAACTGACTTTGCTCTCTCTGGAATCAATACAAAAAATTATTAACAATGTTGTCTTAACACCAACTTGTCTTTCAGTTTTCTATTGAAGTGCACCAAATCAATCAAAGTAATGAGAGAAATGTTTGAAAGCTGAAGTTCACTTTTCACACAAAAGTTTTTGAATATCTGTCAGGACACATTATTCTGAGCGCTGAGCTCTGCGTTCTCTGCAGGCTCTTTGTGTCCAGCCCCCTGTGCACATCACACCCATACCCAGATCCCTGCCACTCTCAGTAAAATCATTATTTAGTCCTTTTGTAAGCAAGCAGTGTCCCAGATCACAAATTAATCTTTCATATGTTTCCAAGATCTAGCCTTCTGTAATCCCATCTGTATGAGACACAACAAAGCGCAGCGAGAGAGCGCCCATGAATTATTCATTCATTTCTCATGAAAGGCTTTCGTTATGTCTGTCATGTTTCACTCTTGCAAGGAAAATCCATTGATCCTTGCCTTTTCTCTGACAACAAGAACAAACAAGCGACATCACATGGCTGTACATTTTCTCACACTCTGACAAACAGATCTGAGGGAAACGCATGGGCAATAAAGCAATGTATAATATGCATATGTGCATAATGTGTGCACACATTGTGAAAGCTCACTCACATGTACTGTGCGCGCACCGCATTAAACACATCTCTGTGCTCTTAACTAATAGCTGCAAGTGCAACCTCAGGGAGCATGTTTGAACTAGAAACACAAGGAGGCACAGTGGATTAAGTCACATGTGCCTTGCCAGTTATCATTTATCTCCAGCTGTATTATAATCTAATGGGCATGTCTTCTTTTTGACATGTTGCCTTCATAATTCAGTGCAACAGAATAGCGAAAACAGCATTGTTAACAAGAAAAGGCTTTAAATCACAAGCACGGAGTACATTTCCTGTGAAATATTAATGTGGAAAGTGTGTTTGTGTACAAGGGAACAAAGGGCAGAGTGTTGTACATCAATGGGCTGACAGTGCTGCGGGCTCCACAGACCAGGCTCTGCTTATTCCAGCTATGGCACGCTGCGTATGTATAGGGGGGCTGGTGCATGGGGGGTAAGAGAGAGGGTCATTTATAATGTATAGGCTTGCTGGAGCGTGAGGTGTTGGGTGTGCTTAGGTTAGTGCGCGTAGCTCTGTGCGGCTGGTCTTCACCTCCCTCTGAGCACTTGCCTTATTTACTTTAAAAGCTTTCCTCTGGAGCCTTGTTTGGTAACTTGGGGGGGGCTGGATGGATAAGACAGATCCAATTCACTAATACCTCCATTTTTACGATGATGAGCCTATCGCCTTACGAGATTGGGAGTAGACACAACTCTCCCTTTGAAAGTCACACAGCCTTGTAAGTCCACATTAGTGTCTTGTTACCTGAAATGTAATGAGGTTAGTCGGGCGGTTGTCTGCAGGGTGCTCTGGTAATGCTCTCGGCTCTCAGGTCGGAGGAATCTGACTGGATCCTATTAAGAACAACACTGTGGCTTTATCTTCATTCACAGCAATGAAAGAAAAACATTTAAAAACACTGTAAATTAACTGTACTGTACTATTAATACTAGTGCACCTGTAGCTTGTTCTATTCTTGTCACTCATGCTTATTTCATAGTACACTGCAGCTCTGATATGACACGTTGCTTGTGCTGATTGTGTGTACTTGACTATGTAGATTATACAGCAGCTTGCAGGATAAGAGTGCTGTTGTTGGCCCAGGCTGCCTCCTCCCTGCCTGTCAGCGCCAAGCGGAGATGAGCTTGTGGCCCGTTCTGTCTGCTGTTAATCCTGCCTGTTCTGCTTTGTCAAAGCTGCTGTTTGAACAATGGAGCTGTCTTCTTGTCTGCTAATTTAGGAACAAACATTTGCCTGCGTAGCAAACAAGCTCTCCCAGGAAGTGCTATTAATAGGATAATTAAGCAGACGGTAATGAGCAGGATTACTGCTAATTATGACAAGATTTGTTTTGGCATTTGCCTGAGAGGCAGCGGAGTGTTAAAGTCTGCACAGGAGTTCATCACTGCACAGAGCAAGCAGGCACCTGAGTAAACAGACTGGGACTCACTGGGGGTATGGGTGTGCTGCGTGCACATGTGCATGTGTATGTTTGTGGGTGGATGGCTAAGGGAGGGGTGTTGGGGGGGTAAACAGAGAGAAAGATGATAGCAAAAGCACAACAATGCCAGAAGTACTGCCAGGCCAGGCGATCCCTTTTAAACAAGGTCGATCCAACCTGCCTCGACACGACCCTGTGACTGTGAGGGGCAGCCAGCTGACGCTGTATGCACCATCCATACCCTGAAGCTAGTTAAATACGCCCATCACAATTTCCCAGTCCAATGTGATGTCTTCAGATGTTTTCTTTTGTCTCACAAACAGTCCAAAACCAGAGAAAAGCAGCAAATTCGCACATTTGAGAAGCAGGTAAAAAATAAATGTATACAGGTTGAGCTGGGCGATATGGCTTTAAAATAATATTGCGATATTTTAGGGCTATATCACAATACACAATATATACATCAATATCTTTTAATGTCCTTTTAACTAATGTTAACTAAAAATACAAAATTACTAATTGAACTACATTTACTGCAGCTGCTGTGATATAATAAAGTCGAATACACTACTACTGCCACTACCACTCATTAAGTTAGACTGTAACCACATCGCCATTAAACTTGATAATTAATTAACTGTAAGCTAGAAAAAAAACTAACAGCTCTCCAGTTCATATATTAATAGTGTTGGCAAACGGTTCCCTTGTCTAAATGCTTATGAGGTTTTTCCATTGAATTTTGGGTTAGTGTAGAAAATAAGTTCTGCTGTAATCTCATTTGTTAACAAACACCTTTATAAGTGACTTAAAAGCTTTGAAGTTTGTAGTGGGGTATTTACTGACATATTTTAATGTGAGTAAATACCCCAGTAAATACCCCACATCTAACAATATCTATCAAAAACCCAATCCAAAAAACCCATCTACACTAAACCAGAGGTGCTGAATTAAATGCTTTCTGAATTTTAGGACTTATAATTGAGGTTCTCTATAGAGACCAAACCCGTTTTTGTACAGGTTGTACACATGCCTATTTCTGATGTAAAGTTGGGCATTTTAACATGGAGGTCCACGAGGACATACTGTTTTGGAGCCAGCCTCAAGTGGCCATTTAATAAACTGCATAGTTTTTGGCACTTCCGAATTGGCTTAATTTTTCTGCCTCGGAGGTTGCCACTTCAAAAAATAGTCATGTTTTTTTAGCTCTGGGCACAAAAAGGATCAAATGCCGGTATCATTAGACTCTGCCCTATTTCCCTAATTCGTTTGATTAACAAGACAGTATTCAAATCATAATAGGCACATTATATTGATGATATTGTGGTATTATGATTATGAAAGTTGATTTATACATAAATACAGACTAATAGACTTACTATAGTAAGACAGACTGGACAAACTCAGTTGACACTTAAACATCTGTTTAATGTTTCCTGGTCTGTCAGGACAACATCTGACCATAAAGGATGTTTATTATCAAAAACGGTCTTTACTTTGTACATTTTCTCATACAGATTCTTGTGTCTTAACCTTTCAGTTTTCATTGAGATCATCCCCGACTTTTCAAATCTTCTGAATTAGAATAGAAGGCGTATGTGCAAGAAGAATTAATTCAGTTCTGGCTTTATAACCATTTTGTTTAACTTGTGTGAGGCTTTTTTTATTTCAGAGTAAAATGCCTGGCTTGCAGGTGACAGGAAAAAAATGTGAGCGAGGAAGAAAATGCCTTTTTTTTAACTGCTCAAGCAACCACACAGCATTGTTTTCAAAGAGCTTTGTTAACGAGCCATTTTTTTCTGTCATTAGATGCTAAAAGAAGGTGTGTTTTGTTTGAAGTAAAACTTGAATTCATTTCATGTGCGTAAAATAAGTGATTTTTTTTAATATATATTTATTTATATGTTTTTTCCTTTGCAGCAAACAAAGAGGGCAAAAAGCCAAATCTGTTTTACACCAGATTCAAAGTTTGATTATTTTTCAGCGTATTAGTTTGTTATTAGTTTTAGAATCATTGTCATTCTCTCACATGATAAGAGATTAAATTAGACTGTTCCTTCGTGGGAACACAGAAGAATTAAACCGCGGGGTGACTTTAAGCGAGATGAAACCTTAATTCACAAGATTCAATCAAAAAAACTGACAACAAACAAGCCATGTTGAGGTGAAGGGGAATCTTAATGCGATTGTAGCTAAAGCTCAGACAGTGAGCCGCCTCCATTAAAGCATGCCACACGGCCCAGCAGCTCCAGATAAGACAGCTGAGTCTGGGATTTAGAGCTTTGGCTTATCGTCATCTTCACACCACTGTCTCACCAAGAGCAGAGAACATGGCACCCAAATCCTCTCCGACTGGGAACTAAGTTTGTCTTTGGGCTGTAGGCGCAGTCCAAGTCGGACACAGGTACATTAATGGCTTCTAACTCTCAATTAGGACCTTGATCTCTTAGCTTCTTCCAAAACACACGGCAGCTTTGGCACGCCAGCAGGACTTTTCATTCTGCAGCAGAGGCAGGGATAAGATTATAGAGAGGGAGAGCTGTGTGGAGCACTGTTTCAGAAATAAAATTGCTTTTATTCCACCCAACATGTGTTCAGTGAGATTAAGGCATAATCTTACAACGTTTAATAAGAGCCCGTTTGTGGCCTTCCGGCTGAGGCAGAAAAAGTGGAGCATGCCTGCTCTACTTTAAATCCTGTTTATTGAATTATAAAGAACCTTAAAGGATCAGGAATGTGACTCATACATTTAAATATTTTACGGTATTTTCACGTCAAAGCACATCAGCAGGGAAAGTATGCAGTGTTTAGAAAACTTTCTCTGTCCCGCAATTTAATTTTCAAAACATAAATGAGCTGCATTACCAAATAAGGGCTATGTATGGAATATTTTGGTGTATTATTTTATGTAAATTTGTACAAAAAGGTACAATATCAATTACAAAAGGATATTGGTAACATGCGTAATGATCCCTTTACTTAAGATACACATTGAAGAGAAAAAGTGATAAAATGCAGGAGATTTTCCACGACAACCTACATCCAAATCCTGCTCTATTCTCAAACATAAGGCCATATTGGAAATCCCTAACCTCAATTTATGTAATCCAAAGCCCTTGCATGAACTTCAGCTTGAGCTCTGGCTTTCAAGAGGTATTTGGAAGTTAAAGTCTCAGATCAGATTTGGACAGATTAGAATTAAGAGTTGGAAGTCTGGGAGGGGTGGATATGAGGATTTGCACCGCTCCACGAGACGGCCTTGTCAGTGATAAGTTATACTGAGCCACGGGTAAGAGGATTGCCCAGACTAATCCGAATCAAAAGACATACCATGTGAATTACATCCCGAAACAGGTTCGCTTACAGAGATTAGAAACCTGCATGTAAATCCTGTCATACTCTACTTGGCGCTGCAAGATGAGCCTGAAAGAACAAACACAAACATGCGCTTTGTACCCTGCTGCAACTGCTGGCACCAGGTCGGCTACCGAATTCGGCAGTTTCCTTGATTACAGCTTTATTCTTTCCTGTTTTTTTTTTTTGGTTTTTTTTGCAAGATTAGATGTTTATTGATGAGACTATCTAGGCCAGGCGTGCTAATTATTCACACCACATCTAAGAAAGTGCATAACTGAGGCTTGAGAATAACCCTTTCGTTAGTGTACTGACACCCACAGACTCCCACATAGCTGCGTGCTCGCCCCGCCCTTTCCCTCTCTCCCTCCCACCATCACTAAGCTAAGCTCTAGTTCAATGATGCATTTATTTCTCTTCCTGTTTGACATGGGTGATTCTATCAAGGCATCTGGCAGCAAGTGCTGTAACACAAGGCTTTCTGTTGAGACGTCAAAGAATGTTACTCTCTGCCATAGTGAAAGAAAAAATAGCTTACATTTTTTCTCTTTTTTTTTCATCCTCCTGAAGTACTGAACAAACAAGACTTGTATCCCTGGCCCAGAAATGCTTCAAAGAGCACATGTCTGCTGGGACTGGATGTGAAATGTAGAGCAGTGTTGGCTGCTTAGCTTTGCATTTCAGCCAGAGCAAGCTCATAAGAGCACTGCAGAAATCTGGGCAGATCTGTAAACCAGGCAGAGAGGAGGCTCTCTCACTGCAACATCCACAGAAGGTGAAAACATGTTACCGCAATAAAAAAACAAAAAAAAACAACATCCGCAGTTTCATAACTTATCCGCTGCTCACATATTTCACACTGTCTGAACTGCACGCTCATCGCTGTGGGTAATAAGACACAGTGATCCCAGAAGCCTCGGAGTTACACCGGGCCGTAGGTACACGCTACTGATAAAAAACTGATGAATATCACAGCTTAAAGATGGAATGAATCTGTTGGAGCCGTCATGTGTACAAAAGAGATATACTATGGTAATTACCCTACACATCAAGCCTTGTGAAAAATGCAGCAAAGCAAAGCAATTTTGTTGCAGATTGAATGGATGTAAATGCTTTAGGGCACAGTGTAAATGGAGAGCACTGAGACGAAAGCAGTAGGAGCCGGCATAAGAAAAACCATCAAGCGGTGGTGCAAAACTCTCGGCAGCGCTATGAAGCATGCCGAATAGAGGTCTCTCGCTGCAGTATAACGGCTCATAAAGCCGCAAATGGTATTTCCACTTCATTCAGTCTCAGGGCCAGGTTCCAAGCAGCTCCTCAACGATGGAATTGAACCCATTAGCAATCGATTAAAGAACCAGCAGGCAGTCACCACTCTGCCTGCAGGCGGGACGGGGGCATGGGGGGGGTGGGGCATGGGGGGCTGAGGCTCCTGGGGATTGAGGTTGAAATCTTTGTTTATGTAGAAATAGTAGCGAGCACTTTAACCTCGCATCCCACCCCTGTGGAGCAGATTAAGACGGTCAGATTGCGAGTGCTATGAGATGCAGAGCGCGGCGAGCTTTTGATTGACACACTGCATCACTGATGCACGAGGTACAACACCTCCCTGAGATAAGACAGCACCCACAGGACACCTGTGACTCCTCAAGAGATGACGGGGTGCCAATTTGATGAGCATATTCATAAGTGCTATCGAATGTTTGAGCCGTGGATGTTTACCCAGACCATGAGATATGAATGATGAACACTTTGACCTTTGGAGACTGATTAGAATTTCAATCAAGTGACCACAAACCAATCAATAAAACTTTATGGAAATGGAGAGGAGTCATGTATTTGGAACCGATATGCATTTACAATAAAAATAAAAACCTTTCTGTCAATATTTAAATATAACAAATCCCAATACAAAACTTTGTTTAAATGTCTTTGGCAAATGTTTAATCAAAGGTCAATTGTTCAACATCATATACAGAAAGTTTCCAGCAACTTTATTTTATAAAGTCAGGTGAAAATTTAAATAAAAAGTGAATAAATAAAAATACCCCCCTTAGGTTTAACAAAGTAAAAGTTCCTTACATGCTGGCACTTTCTTTGTACTTTTTAATTAATAATTTTTTTTAGTGATCATTGAAATAAAATGCTGATATAGATCATCGGCAAAATGCCAAATATCGGCCCCAATAATCAATAATCTGTCAACCCCTATTTAAAGCATCTTACACAAGTAGTAAGACATAAATGCATACAAGAGTATAAATCAGAATTTAATTTACTGCAATCCTCCCCTCCTTCATCCCCACACTATATATGCTCCATACATAGCAGCCTGTCAGCTTTTGTTCTTGGGGCCGACCTTTGTCTGCACGGGCCTCATAACTGACATTTTCAATTACACTGCAAACAACTTATCAATATGCATGGATTTCCAAGCCAATATCAGAGCAAACAGAGTCGTTTGGAGAGCTGAGTCTGTCAGGGGAGAGAAATAGGGCAGACATGTCAAGGTCAGGATTTTGTTAATGAGGGACGGGCCGCTGAATAATTGAATGGGCTGAGCAGTATCGACTGTTGAAGCAGAAGCGTTTAAAGCGTTGGCGATCGTTAAGGAAAATCCTCCCAGCACTTTATGTTCCATGGCAGTAATTTATGCACGGGCATCCAAGCGGGTGCCCTATGGTTCACAGCACTGAATGCACAAAGCAATGAGTGGATTAGCCAAGCACACTCTAGAAACAGCAGCCAAGCGTGCAAGTCATTCCTGTGGATGAAGTAATGGCTCTGGCAGTGCAATTATTCAGCTGTGCATTTTAAATACACAGACAAATGGCAGCGAGAGGAGCGTTGAATATTTGCTCAGTGTACCTCGCAGAAACATGGAAAAATAGCTGATCGTGAACGGAATGCCGAGCCTGAAAGTGATCAATCTGCAAGCGGCGCATCACACACTCAGATAGAGAGCAGCTGCGGCGCTGTAACACCAGAGTTACGCAGACATGACGTGATTTTGTAAGCAAGTTCTTGATCAGCAACTAAACTGATGACATCAGCCGGTAGAGCCAGATTCCCTGGCACCTGCGATATTTGGCCATGAAAAACAAATTCAGATGATTGTGGGATCAAAGCAGCAGATGTAAATGCGTGTAAACAAGCTAAGTAATACTACTTTAGCCAAATGCCCCCTTTTGTTTGAGTGAAATCTCGGCCATTTTTAATCTGCCACAGAGAACTGCTCAAGCTGTTGTTGTTGCAGCAACACACTCCAGCAGTTCTCCGGCCTGTAAAGCCTCCACCCCTCTCTCCTCTCTGTAGGTTGGGAGCTTTAAGGGAGGTGGGGGGGTGGTGGTGGTGGTGGGGGGTTCTAATCCCTCTATGTAATTACTGCTCCCTGCAATGGCCAGACCATCTCTGTGTAAATCAGATTAGCTGACCTAAATCGCTCTCGTTTCTCTCTACCCCATCAAACAATTCCTTATCTACACCCGGAGAGCTAAACAACACAGAGACACCACTCCTCCAACCTCCTGCCCCCCCACCACCCCCAAAGACATGGCCTGTTTATTTGATCAGCGCAGGAAAGCAAACAGTTTCTCCATGATACACAAACAGGCAGGGCTGGGCCGGTCCCTGCTGGGTGGCCGCAGAGCGAGGGGCAGGGGGCAGAGTTGCTGAAGACGGGCAGATAACCACGTCCACAACTTCCATACTGGGGCATTAAAAGCAAAAGAGGCGAGGCAGACACGGACGACGATGTTGCTCAACGGTAAATAAAGGTCACCGAACATGATAGAGATGTATTGCTCCTCTCTGCCTCCTTCCCATCCAATTTATTCCTCAGGTCATACATTTACAACTTTGAGAGGAGGAGGAGGATGAGGAGGAGGAGGTGGAGGAGGAGGTGGTGGAGGAGGAGGTGGTGGGGGGGGGGTTATAGAGAGGAAATGCTGCTCTTCAGTGGGAATAGAGACAGGCTAAAGTAAAGAGGGGGAACAAATGAGGTCTGTGATCCTGCCTGTCCCCCTCCTCTCCCCGCGCCCTCCCTCCCAAGCCCCAATCAGGCTGAACCACTGCTCTCAGCGCGACAGCCAGGCCTTTGTTGCTGTCTGAATGGAGGTTAAATATCCCTCGAAATCAGAGCTCTTTGGCTTTCTGGACGCATAGTCAGAGACCCAGTGCCTTTCACATGCTAATGCGCGTGTTTTTTTATTTCCTTTGTAACCATGGTTAGACAGCGGTATCATGCTAAAGGGCGATGAATAAAGCCGGTGAATTTGTTTTTTTCTCAGCTTTTTTTCCTCTCTCCTCTTTTCTCCCATCCCCTCCTCCTCCTCTCTCTCTCCCCCTCTTTTATCACCATCTCTTCGAGCCAGCCCACATTCCATCCCCCCCTCCTGCAGGGGTTTAAAAAAGCACAGATGGTCTCTCCTGACCTGCTATTCATCATTGTGTCAAAAGCTTTGTCAGAATAATGCGCCACAACAACAAGCTGAAGGATTTTATTTGTTTCCATTGATGAGGCCCCGTTAATTTCACAGACGTCTCATTAGGCTTAAACCACCAATTAATTTCTTTTGTTCTCATTAAATGGCTAATTCTAAACATGAACCGCGCTGACAATGAGTGCTGCTCAGAGCCGGAGCCCAGACAGCGCCGCTCCCGCCACGGAGCTACTGGGGCGTGAAGCAGGCAGGTAGAGGGAGAAAATTGAAGAGCAGGAGGGAGTGCGGGATGGGGGGAAGAGGAGATGGAGGGAGGGGGCAGGCGAATGAGAGAGAAAGTGGTGGCAAGAGCAGGAAAGAGCGAGAGAGCCCTGACAAAACCCTCTGTTAATTTGTAGATGCCCTTAACACTAGGCATGGATGGCAACTCATTAACTGCTTGCAGATTTTTTTTTTCTTTCTTCCCGTCAGGGGATCAAGTGGCCCTCAGGAGTAAAGGTTGCAATCATCTATTGGTGGCAGCAGCCGACACTCAGCTCCGAATGAAAAAGGAAAATAAAAATGATAGCAGAATAAATCAAAATACAAATGGGAACAGAAGAAAAAAAAAAAAGAAACGCGCAGACTGGGAAGTAAGGTAGTAATTTTTCTATTGGAAGTGGGCTCACAAAAGCTATCTTGTGCCTGCACTCCATTACAGCCGTGCAAGCTGTCATTATGGCCAAGGATATATGGAAGCCTCATAATATCCAGAGATTGGTAGTTTGTTAGACAGCACTGTACAATTTGCTGCAGCCTTGAAGGATCCTTGAGCCTCTCTTGACAATTTACCGAGGGAATTGCCGGAGCGTTGCCTTTTGTCTGCTGGAGACACAGGGGCAATTATCCAGCCTCCTGTAATGTTTCCCTGACTTTAATCTCCTGGCTGAGAGCGTAAAGCAGAATGGGTAAGGTTTCAGAGTGCCTCTGGGTTCTATTAACACACAACTGCTGTTTCTGTTCAGGCCAGGCAGCCAAGAGAGGACTGCAATCTGACAGACAGGCCTCCCCTGGGCTTTTAGGGAGAAAACATGATTATGTCATAATATATTTTCGAAAAGAGATCCATTTGAAAGATTGCCCCTCTGTCTTTTCAATCTAACATGGCTCTGCTTTTGTCAGGCGCAGTGGGAGCACTGGGAATGACAGCTGCTTCAATGAACCAAACAGGAATAGAAATAAAGTGTTTACCAGGAAAAGAAAAAAAAAATCACCAGAGACCGGAAGCAGGGGAAAGAAATCCAGTTTCGCTGACAATTTCATCAAATAAATCTCATTAGTCTGGTGTCAACATTTTTGCTGGGTTTACTTTACTTTACTTTAGTAAATACCTTGCAAAGCCTGATACAATGTCTTTTTTGGAGGTTAAAGTTAAAATTCTCTATAAGGGGTTCGGCCAACAAATTTTACAGTAACTAGCAGCTTCTCATTCTTGCACCTTTTATATTGTTATATTTTATATTTTATATTTGTATCTTCTATTTTATCTTTTTTCCTTTTTTTTCTATATTTATGTTGCACCAAACCACCAGAACAAATTCCTCGTATTGTGTTAACTATACATGGCAATAAATCTTTTCTGATTCTGATTAACTATGTAAAGAGCCTGACATCTCTTTCCATAGAATTTTACTTTAAAACTCTTTACCCCCCCCCTTTTTTTATTTTTTCTCTGTTCTACCTAAACTTACCTTAGTCATTATTCTATACATTTATATGTGTTGTTAAGTGGCTGTCATATTTGTTATTATTCCTCAACCTTGGATGAGAGGGGCAGGGGTGGGGTGGTGTTGGTTCATTGTTGGAATAACTTGTAATGACTCTTAAAATGTTCATAAAATATATTCATTTAAAAAAGAAAAAGCTGCAGAATTGTTTCTTTCGTAAAATCACACCTATGCCCTAACTCTGAACTGTCACCATAAATTAAAAAATTACACTCAGTAAAATATAAGAGCTGCAAAAGTCTGATAGTTGATACAATATTATATTGACAAAAAACTGACAACTTTTTTGATGATCGATTCTGGGGCTGCACAATTTGCAAAAATTCATGCTAAAATTATTTTTAAAAGATATTGCAATTGTGATATGAGTCATGACTTTAATGGTAATGGTAATCTTTGCATTTAAATTTTCCTGGGAAAAAAACGCTATGTTTATCTTGAAATGTAGTGACACATTTTACCTTTATCTAAGTACTGCAGCTCCTGTGATTTGGATATTACACTTCTTACGATTTTGATAGTATTTTGATTATTTGTACAGCCCTAATGGATTAATCATTTTAGTCACGATCATGCAAAAATGACAAAATATTCTCCAGTCTCAGTGCGTCAGATGCCTTCTTTTGTTATGTATGATATTAAAGTGAATACCTTTGGGTTTTGTACTGTTGGTTCAGTTAAACATAATATATGATTAGATCTCCTTGGGCTGTGTAAAATTATAACCGGCACGTTTTGCGATTTTATGACTATTTTCAAACAATTTATCTATTAATACAGAAATAAACTACTCAAAATGAAAATCATTGTAACTTGCAGCCTTAAAAATATTACTGTCCACTGGATTGTCTATAGTCCAGACTGAAACTTTGTCTAACAAAATGTTAGCTACTGTGCCCAGTAGGTGTATCATTCTGTGGCTGAGAATAACACTTGAGCTTTGAGTACAGAGTATTTGGACAGGGCTGAGCTCTCCAGCACAGAGATCATGCAGCCACTTCACTACTTATAAGAGTAAGAGCTTTCCAAAAAGCCAAGAGACAAGGGCGGACAATCTTGTGATCAAAGTATACGCCTTTTAGAGTGTAGGCAGCTCTCTGCACCTCTCCAGTGATGACTACAGTGCACTATACCAATACTGAAATGAGAGAAGTTACTCTGAGGAAAGCAAGAGGTCCAGTGTTCCCAAACAGAGTACGAGATGCTACATATGAGGCATTTACATTGCTCAGATAATGGGTAAAAATATTACCTTTCCCTTACACTAGTCAATCTACTGTTGCTGCTGTTAGAACAATGCAAAGCTGAAAATTTAACTTAGTAACTACTGTGAAATTATAATTAGGATATGCATCTTGGAGAAGATATATGAAAGTAGTCTGCGTGGATGTGACCTTACAATCAACACTTTCAGTGAGTGTTGCTTTTGTCACATTTTACACATAATCATAATCAGGGCCAATAATTTATTTATTATTTATTTATGTCTTATTTCTATTTTTTATTATTTTATTTTATTTTAAAAGTGGAAAGAAAACAAGAAAAAAAGCATTTTACTGTATTTAATCATTTCAAAAACAGTCTCTTAACCTCTACCATAGTGATACTCAACTTGTAACCCGACGGCCAGATCTGACCTTCAATAGGGGCCCGAGTGGGCCCCCAACCATTCTCTGATTCACAATAAAAAAATAAAGTGATTCACATTGGGAACTGTTTTTGTGTGTTTAGTATACATAAGGTGCCAGAGTGCATAAAAGAGCATTGTAATAGATCTTAGAGCTCAAAAAAAGTGCAAATGGAGGATCCCACACTCCTAACTAAGCCCCTATGGTCTAAAATCCTAGAAATGTCCCATAATCCTAGATTCACCCTGAAACCCTACAAACATCCTAAAATCCTAGAAATGTCTTAAAATCTAGAAATGTCCAAAATTCCTACAAATGTCCTGAAATCCTAGAAACATCCCAAAATCCTAGAAATGTCCTCAAATCCAAGAAATTTCTTAAAACCACATACACAACACTGTATATGAATGAACTAAAATTCAAGAAATGTCTTACAATCCTACAAACTTCCTAAAATTCTGGAACCATCCTAAAGCTCTAGAGATGTCCTAAATCCAAGAAACATACTAAAATCCTTGAAATGTCCTAAAATCCCAGAAATGTGCTAAAATCCGTCAAATATCCTTAAATCCACGAAATGTCCTAAAATCCTTCAAATGTACACCTAAAATCCTGGAACATACTAAAGTCCTAGATGTGTCTTAAAATTCTGCAAACATTCTAGCAGTAGCTCAGCTCTCAGGGACTTGGGTACCACAGGGTCACCAGTTCAAGTTTCCATCTGGACCAAGTATGGAACATGCACTGGTGGCCGGAGGGGTGCCAGTTCACCTCCTGCGCACTGCCAAGGTCGTCTTGAGCAAGGCACCAAAACCCCAACTGCTTGGGGCGCCTGCCCATGAGCAGCCCCCTAACACTGACATCATAATATATGTGCATAGGTCCTTTTTGTGCAGGTGTGTATTTTGGGCCTGTGTTTGTCTGTGACATGTAAATGACAAGAGTGAAATAAAAATGGAATTTCCTCTTGGGGATTAATAACGTATGTCTTCCTATTCTTCTTATGTCTTCTTAAAATCCTAGAAATGTCCCCAAAGCCTAGAAACTTGTATGGGGCTGCTAAAACTGACCCCTGGACTCCTGTCATTTTACAGAAGTGGCCCCTAAAGGAAACTCAGTTGAATATTTCTGGTCTAAGGCGTGATACAAAGTATCTGACAAGGTATCAGTGTGGATAACCAACTCTTTTAAAGTCATAATATAATATCATGAGGGTTCAGAGCCTTGTTCCTCTAATCAAGTCAAGCTAAGTCAGCTAACTGAATTAGCTTGATTTGATAGTTGATTTGACACGATTCTGGAAAGTTACTATTCTTCAGAGTCGGTTGAAATGTATCTGAGGCTATGTTTACAGAAATATCAATCACTCACCCACTGAAGGCTGCAAAATGTGGCTGTTGTTTCCCGTAGATCTCCCCAGGTTAGCTTGTTGGCTTGAGCTGTTGTTGAGTTGAGTTGGTCGAGTTGTGATGGATCCCAATAGTTTCACGGCGGAAAGTGGTATCAAAAGTCCGTAGAAATGTATCAAACCACCACTTCAGCGAAGTCCACATCTCTGCCGGTCTTCTGCACGATCAGTATACTGTCGTCGGTGGTCGTTTTGACAGATTGTGGCAAAATTCAACACTTGCGGTGTCGATGTAAAACTCCTAGGACAAGGCTAGCTAATGGTTAGCTTAGCGCGAGAAGGCTAACTCATCCATAGTCGGAACATTTGCACGAGCCTGCTTACATGATGCGTCAGCTAAATAACATTGTGTCATATACAATAAACTCAGCTAGCAGCGATAGCTTACTGACCGAAATGTCTATGGTTTTTTGTTTTCAGACAGCAGAAAATAGGCTACTGTAGCCTAGTTATTCAGACTACAACAGCCGGGCGAGTTGACAGGTGCGCTGCCCTACCTCTAATTGGATGGGAAGATTTCACAATTCAACATGCACCGTTTGTATTTCACAATAAAAGAGCGTGTCTTACTCGATAAAAAAAATAGTATTTACATTTATGATTGATGCTTTAGTGCTGAAGGAAATATTCAGATCCTAGTAGGCTTCCAATAACACACTGTAAAATCATTTCTGAGTTCTACAATGAACATGTTGGGCAACTCAACTAAAGTACAGTTAGCCAAAAATTGACTTAACTGACTTGATTAAAAAGTGCTAAAATAAAACAACAACAACAACAACAATACTACTACTACTACTACTACTACTACTACTACTACTACTACTACAACTAATAATAATAATAAATATGGTTTTCTTAAAAACTAATTTCTTAACTAATTTTTTAAAAATTAATTTACTCTTTTTTTGTTTTCTTGTCACCTTTTATTCATTTTTCACCATCTGTGGGACATTTCATGGCAAGATGCTGATTGCCTTTTTCCCCATGCTTTAGTAATCAAACCAATGTGCTACGCAGCACAGAAAAACTGATGTCGATCCGGTCTCAAAAAAGGGTTAAATATTACTGTAGTACTTCAAATGCACCAAAGGTAAAAAAAAAAAATTAGCCATCAATCTCAGACAAAAGTCTCCATTCAGTTCAGGAAATGTGCAGTAAGTACAGTTGTATTCATTTCATGGAGTTAAATCAACTGGTATAATAATTACTGAAATAACTGAGATACATCCATAATAACTACTTATGAAATATAGGCCTTGAAACCTACAATATTAAATGGACAGTCCCCCTCTTTTAATTCAGAGTATGTGCTCAAGCTGTTAATCAGATATATTAAAAAAATGAAAAATCTTACAAGTAAACACAGGCAGAAGAAGGGGCCAAAGGGAAATCCAACTCCCACCACTTTAGCTCAATACCACCATTTCCTCTGTAATTAGTCATGTTGCTTATGCACCTCCAGCTGTGCCTTAATCAAAGAATGTGTGTGGAAATATAATTACCATGTTAGCATAATGCACATAATAAAGAAGTACTTGTAGTTGTCTTGATCTCCACATCAAAGAGCAAGTTGGTTCCTTCTCAGGGCATTAGTATCATACAAATCTAATTACTCTGGGTATTGAATTACTGGGTTTTAGTGGATACTTGGAACAAATACAAAGGAATGTCCCGACTGCTCTTTCAGTGGGAAACAACCATTACAAAAAGGGCAGCAGTGAGAAGACGGTGAAATAAAACTCTGATAATGTGCGGTCATCTGCTCCTCAGGACACATCAGGAGGAATTTTAGCTTTCTCTAACTCTGCGGCCCTCCAGCTGCGCTGACACAAACCTGCCCAGCACAGACAGTCCCTTGACCTCAATATCTAAAATAGCATCCAGTCCATTACTGTGCCCGCATCCTCTGACTAAGCTCTGAGACTCCACAGGGTGAAGTGCAACATCAAGTTCTCATGTAGAAAGTCCCGCGGACATCAGTAGTCTGAACACAGCGGCGGCGGCGGCAAGGGCGGCAGCAATCCGGCCTAATCCAAATGAATCCGGGTCTCCCAGGTTTGTTCATCCTGGTTGGAGGGTGATGACTGCTCTGCTCTGCTGGGGTGCTTATCTGCTGTCAGTGGTCGGTGGCTGTACAGGCCCCGTGTTATCAGTGCTCAGCCTGCTCGGGGATTGGAGGGCCCATGGAAAGTAAACATAGAACCTGTCCTTTGCTTATCTATCCCAGGAGAGAGAGAGAGAGTGTGTATTATGTATGTGTGACTGTGTGAGGGAGAGAGAGATGCACACGAGGAGAGAGAGAGAGAAGCTTGTTTCCATGGCAACCTCCTCCTTTAACCCCCCCACCCCTCCCCTCTGGAGGAGAACCCTGGTGGTCTTTGTGTAATGCGATTCCACTAGAATGCACTGTGGATTAGAGCTGCACTGCCTTCAGGCCCTAGGCAGGGCAACAGTGAAGACATTATTACCCAGATCAAATGCTGTAATCACTAGGCACTGGGGGCTTTCACATCCATTGCAGATAAAACCTAGGACTGGCAATACTCAGGTGATTAGGGGATTATTATTCTGCATTTCAGCACGGTGCCAGTCCCTCGCTGTTGGAAAAAAAAAAAAACTGATTCTCTGTGTGATGGATGGGGGAGGGCGGAAAACAGAAAGCCAGCCAAAAGAACCAGCCAGAATTCTGGTGGACTGTGATCAATGCCTGGCAACTACAAAAAAAAAAAAAAAAGACAGCATTCACACAGTGGTTTGCATGTGCAAGCCCACATATTCAGACCCCCTTGATATTCTGTAGGGTCTTGGCAATAACAATGTGAGCAGAAGTAGAGAATTTGATGTTCTGCTGTAAACACTCAGGCCGCTGTAGTTTCCTAGTCTGCACCGTAGCCCTTCGTTAAAATAGAACAAGGCAGCATGGGCTTTTGCATGAGAACCTGCTGAAAGCCCTCCATTAAGAGGTGGATCAGCGGAAGGTGAGACAATGACCCCCTCAGTGTCCAGCAATAGCCACTCTGAGGTACAACCTTTCATCTGCAGATATTCCAGTGTTTAAGTGAGGAAGAAAATTCTACTTGAGCAAGGAGCTTAAGCTACAAATGCACACAGGAAGTACACACTTCAGCAATGTGGGAAAAGAAAGACTATAGCTTTTAACAAATGAGCCCGTGAGAGCCGAGCATGGCGGCCGGCTCCATGCTGAAAGCATCCGGCTTCCCTTTTATAATCTAACAACAACATCTCTGAAGAGGCAGCCATATGAAGGGCTCACAGCTTCACGCACAGAGTCCTAAGAGCCTCGCTCTGGAGTGGAGGGACCGGGCCATTCACCTCATCCTGCCCAAAAGTACTCCACAAACCAAAAGACCACTCAAGAGAGCTCAAGAGCAGTGTTTGCGTCATATTTCTGAAGTGGCGCAGCATGAAAAACTCGTCCTTATTGTATCACTTTGAGACGGCTGTGCACTTTTAGTGCAGTCGCCATGCATGGATACAACAACCCTAAAAAAAGATGGTGGCAGACAGTGACCACAGTTTGTTACAGTACAGTGTGACTCTGAAAGCTGCAAGAAGTCATTACTTCTTGGAGTTAAAGCCATCACCAGATGTCACTAACAGGTTCTCTAACAGCATCCAGACTGCTTTCCCCCATGTCTGCTGTCCTCCTGAGACGATTGTCAAGTCCTATCTGGATGCATTTAAGGCCATTTACTGATGGGCTTCCATTTACTGTTAGGGAGAGCCTGTAAGTAAGTCTGTATATACTTCAGATGCAGACTAGAGAAAGAAAGCCCTCACCAGCAGCGAGGGCACAGGGCAGAGTGCACTTTGAGGACACATCACTGGTTAAAAGTCAAGCCAGGAGACATTAAGCTTGTCAATACATGCACTGCATTTCTGTCAGGTGCTGCTTTAGCTGGTCTTCACTCCCCGCCCCACTGAAGCACATAACAATATGAGTCTACAAATCTAAAACTGCCTTACTTAGAGGCATTGTTTGACATTTCGTTAAATTAACTTTGCCATCTTTGTGTTGAAAATTTGATGAGAAGATTGACGCAACTTCCAAAACTCATGTACGGTAAATATGAAGCCAAAGCCAGGTGCCAGTTAGCTTAGCATAGCATAAAGAGTAGAAGCAGGGAAACAGCGATCCTGGCTCTGTCCAAAAGACATTTTTAGACTGAAAAAAACCCCAGCTTGACTAGCATTAGATGGTTAGGCAGGTTGACCAGCTTGTTTGACCACCTTAAAGTATGTTTTTGCATAACTCTGGACAGTTTAGGTGGTCATACTAGCTTGTGATGGTCACTGTAAATCACAGCATCATGAGGGGGAAGTATGAAAAGCAAAGGGCATAAATCAGTCTACTGGGTCAGGACCGTCTAAGACCGTCTTCAACCAGCTAAAACTAAAACTAGCTACCAGCATAAAATGGTTTTTAGCCGTTTTATTCTGCAGGGGGGAAACTTTTTCATAGTTCTTAGAGGCCTAATTTTTTGTAATGTCCACACCACAAGAACAAGCTGTTCATAAAATGCAGTTTTGAGGACTTTTTTAGCTCCTATTTCAGAGCAGGTACTCTCCCAGCACGACAGGAACCACGGGTGGTGTCAATGCAGCACCAGTAACCAGTAATTTTTAAAAAACATTTAGTTTCATGGGAACAACACACAACACAAACAACAGCTCATAGCAAAAATTAAAAAAAAGGATGAACGAATAGACCAGCAGTGTTGTCCAGGCTCTTCTGAGCATATATGCGACGCTGGAAATACGACACAGAACAAAACAAAAATGACGCTGACTCACAGTACATCACTTCAATGTTCCTATTAGCGATGCAAACAGAAACACATAAAAAGCCCTTGTAGTTCTCCAAGTGGGCATTTCCTCTCAGGGGAGTCCCCAGAACTATTAAGTCTGAAAAACACCTAAAGTCAGATGACCAGCGCCTTTAAAGCTCACCAATAAACACATTATACCTCGTTTATGAAATCCAAAATTTGAGGTAACAAAAAAAGTTGGGATTTTACAATTGGCTATGTGTTTGACTACTTCTTGGTAAGTAGCTTCCAGGAGTTAGTCATCACAGATTCAAGGAAACTTCTAAGCTATAGAAATGCTGATAGGCAGAATTTGTGCTCGCTGTTTCTCCCTGGTTTCAATGTTTATGCTAAACTAAGCTAACTGGCTTCAGATTTACCAAACATGGTTCATGGGTCCAGTACCAACCTTGTCATCCACCTCTCTGCAAGAGGACAAATAATCTTCTTTTTAACCTGTTCTTTTTTTTTTTTTTTTTACTACAAAAAAGCAAATAATTCCTTAAAACGTGCAACAGTAGCGAGGCACCAATGCTACAGAAATTCAACCATTTTTTAATATAAAAACAGTTTATTGATTTATCAACAACTGTTAACTGTACAGTCCTTAGGGATGATGACACGTGTATGCTACACAGTCTAATGTGTGTTTATGAGAGAGACCATTCCTGCCTATGAGAAGATTGTAGCTGAATATTATGAAATACTGAAGAAAGCAAACAGGGCATACCCAAAATGTCAAATGTGGTAATGGCTTTGCCTGCCACCTTTATGAGTAACCACGTAAGTCTCACGCATCAGTCACAGAGAGTCAAACGAGAGAGGCAATAATTAACTCTTTGACTGATGACTAAACTTTGCTGAGTGGAGAAATGATACAATAGTCGAGGCTGAACTCCAGTCACAGCTGCTTCTCCAAAAAACAAACCCACGAGTCCTCCAGTAAATAGTTATCCATTTCAATGTCATTGAAAGCAGCCAGTGTTCAGTGATAGGTCTTCATTATAAAGTTAAATTTCTGCTGACCAGGGCCAAAGGGTAGACGTAACTGGAAACCATGATTTTCTCCTTCTTCCAGGGACTTTTTCCAGAATCTCCACTGCTAAAATCCATGGGACAAACGTCTGTGTTACAGCAAACAGCGAAGAAAAAAAAAAAAAAAAAAAGAAAAGTGCCGTTGTCAGGGAGAAAAAAAAATCCAAATTAGATTTCCGAAAAGGTCATTCTGGACAACGAACATGAAAAAAAAGCAGAGGAGGGAAAAAAACTGAAATAGAATATCCTCTTACAAAGTCCTAATCTAATTTCCATCCCCGGAGGGGACAGAAAATCACGAAGAGAACAAGAAAGAACCATCACAAGCGTAACTGGACACCAAAATATAAATCTATAAAAGGCCTTTTATTACTCCATTATGTACACTTTTCACAGGACCTCCAAGGGAGAAGCTCCAGAGCGAAGCGCCGCTTCTTGTTGTGTCATGGAACTTTATCTCCACGTTAAAAAGGACGAATAAAAAAAGAAATATCCAACAAACAGAAAAACAGCAAGACATTATTTTCTTCTTAGTGCCTTGGGGAACTGCACTTGCTGTACAAGTGTTAGTTGTATGAGTGAGGAAGGGCAGAGCCGAAAGGTCACAGCATCCACGGCCACAACAGCACCAACGTCCACTTCAGTCTGGCACTGCCAAACTTCCTGCCCATCCACCCCGGGGCTGCAGGCAACATCCATGCTGTCTGTGTGAGGGAAGGTAGATGAAGAAGAGTCTACTGTTCCTGAGCATGAGCATGCTCCCATCCAAGCAGTCTGTTCTAGTAGATCACTTCATATACAGTGGCCTTCTTGTCACCAGAGCCTGTCACAATATACTTGTCGTCTGTCGAGATGTCACAGCTCAGGACAGATGAGGATTCCTTCGACTGAAGAAGAAGATGAAAAACACGTTAGTCTCGGAGGCGGTCAACATTCTCAACGACATTTGAAGTTAAGTGGAGAAGATTAGCTGACTACAGGGCAAGATGAGTTTGCAGCGACATCAACTTCTGGCCTGATGCCCCTCAAAAAGACTTCTTTGTCAGGTCAATAATTCAGGTTCAGTTTTCACTGATAGGAGAGTCCTGTCAGACAGCGGTCGCTGTGCCCTTCCTCTCAGAGACAACTGTGCATACTTTTGGACTGGCTGCAGACAGAGTGTATTGATCTGCATACCTGGAATATGCTGGCGCCATAAGGAGTCCTCCAAGCATTCAACAGATTGTCCTTCCCAGTGCTTACGAACCATTTACCTGCAGAGGAAACAGCAGTGCAATCAGGCATAAAAAAATTTAAACTGGACAAAATGGATAGTGTATCTTTCACGTATCAGACCTAATTCTGTGTGAACACGGAGAAATGCACTATAGTGTAACTAGTAGCCACCCATTGTGTATTTGTGTCTGTTGTCATCCAACACCCTTGTCTAAAGACTGTATTTTTTTGTTTGCCTCTTTAGTTATTTTCTACCGTTATTTTAGTTATTTTTTTATTTACTAAATTACCCCCTTTTTCATTTTTCCCAGCCTATCTATTTGTTGTTGTATCTTTTTAGTTCATTTCTTTACTTAGTCTATTTTTTCCATTTTTACATGATTTAAAGGTCTTCGTGTTCATATGGTTGTGTATTTTTTATTGTACATTCATATAAACCAATAAAAAGAGGATTACAAAAAAAGTGGTATGAAAAAATTAGGAGGGGGTGGATCAATTCACACAAGAATCACAACTTTTTAAAACATTTTCTTATGCTTTTGTTAATGCCGAAATTAATCTAATTCAAATGTGGAAGTGGAAGGAAGTTGCCACTTTTATTGTAGCAAGTACCATGATGTCATATCTGTTTAAAGGAAAGTAAAGCTGAAGCGAGAAAGTAGAAAATAGCAGACTGTCTGAGTACATGGATCTTCAGCTGCCAGCACAGCCTCCCTGCCGCAACAGCAAACTTTCTGTTGCTGCCATGACACAGATTAGCCCCAGCCTGTTGTGACCGCGAGCACTGAGGCTTGCACTGGCTCAGTGTGAGTTGTGAAGGGACCACAGGGTGCACTTAGTAGCTAATTCTTGTCTCATTTGTGATCTGATATACAGAGAGAGCTAAATCAACGCGCCACACAGACAATGAAATTTAGATTTTATCCATTTGAAATGCTAAAAAAGAGAAAATCAATAAGCAGTCAATGTAAATGATTTGGCAGCTTCCACAAATAAATGAGTGTATGGGAAACACTGCATTAGCTTGATGGGCAGGGCTGAGACTATAAACTAGTTATCTTTACCACTTTTTCTATGCAGTAAACAGGGTGATGCTGCTGAATATATGTCAGAAAGACTGACTGACATGAGAAATGTATTGCTTTTGGAAATATGTCTCATAATATACAGCCTCTAGACATATATGATTCAACAAAATTTGCAATAAACAGTAATATCAAATCGCAATACTTAAAAATTGCACTTTTGTCCTCTGTATGAACTGAACTCTTTTTTCTTGATATTTATATTGTCTGTGACCTGCCAAGGGACTACAGATGTAAATGAGCAGAACTGCTAACTCCAGCTTATTTACATTTATATTTGAAACTGATTTTCATTAATAAGCTGTGTCCCTTTTAAATAAACATTAAATAAAGAAATAAAAATCACAAAACGTATCAAATCATCAAATCAAGATATAAGCATGTGGTCCCAGCCTAACCAAAAATACCTACAAATAAAGAGCATCTGGTAACCTTCAAAACACAATAGGCATTCAGACTGTAAAAAGGCCACTGTAGTTTTTGCACTTAATAAAATAGGACAGGCTGAGGCCCCTCTGTGGTTAAGTACAGTCAGCATTATCCCTCTCTCATTTTCTGTGTGTGTGTTCATACCACAATAGGCGAACTTGAGGGAGAGGACACAGCTCTCGTGCAGGTGGAGCTGATACTTGTCAGGCTTTGAGTGGTGGAGCACCTCCACGTTGCTGCTCTCCATGCCCACAGCTAGCCACTCTCCGGTCGGACAGTAGCCCAAGGAGAAGATCTGGAAACAGGACGGAGCAGTGGTTACTGAGAGTTCTGGGCCTAAAAAGGAACTCCACAGTAAGTCTGTGGATGTGTGCTATCCATTACACTGAGCTACAGTGTTGTACCTGTGAAGTGAAGTCATGCTGCTGCAGCTGTCGACCCTCCCTCAGATCCCAGGAGCGAACAGTGTTGTCAAGGCCACCCGTCCACAGCTTAGTGCCGTCATGGGATATGTCGATACAGCTAGCACCATCCGTGTGACCCTGGAACTGCCTGCAATCAAAGTCAGAAGGCATACAAACATGTATTGACATCCCGTTTGTAAATTACTCACACAACAGCAGACCTGTTGTGGGTCCCACGCAGTGTGAATAAGTGTTTTATTCCAACCTGACGAGAGTCTGGTTGTGCAGGTCCCAAACGGCAATGTTCCCATCACTGCAGCAGGAGAAGCAGACTTTGGCGTCGGGGCTGATGGCCAAGGCGTAGCACGCCGGGGCTGAGGAGGTGAGCTCAGCCTTGATGCGGGGTGTCTGAGAGGCCAGATCCCAGATGGTCAATGTGCTGGCCTCCCCTCCAACAATCAATGTGCGGCCATCAGGCAGCAGCTTACAGGAGCGGATGTAGTTATCCCTGTTCTGTTGCACAGAGGACAAAGCCAATCAATACATGTTCAGGTCAGTGGAGCTACAGAGAAAGATTTAGGAACAAGTCGCTGGGAAAGGAGGATGAAAATCCTTCTGTCATAACAAACCATCAGAAAGGTATTTGTAAACATACTCTGGTAGACTTTGAAATTTTAGCTTATTACATTGCCACATTTATTTACATGTCAAGTAGGGCTGTTTAATTTTTAAAAAATGCAATCAATTGCAGAATTTCTGTAATTAATTGTGATTAATTGCATTTTGTAATCACATTTTCAATTCCATTATTTTGCATTACAAAACAGTTATGAAGTCCTTGACAAGGTGAAGCAATTATTACTAGATTGTCTTCATTGAAAATCAGTTGACAGCAAAAAATTACATGGGACTGGCATAAAGTGGGCTGGTCTGTAAAGGGGACTCATGGGTGACCATAAACCCATTTTCATTCAGATATCTGAAGGTCCATCCGTCTGGAGAAACTTGGATTTCTCCTCAAAGGTGCCCTTCATTCTATTGAATGAATTTCGAGGCCTCTCCTAAATGATATTGATTCTTTGACCTTCCAGCCTGGTTGTTATGACTGAGCCTCCCAGTTTGTTTGCTTGTTTTATTTGCTTGTCTGTTTTTTGTGTTATTGTTTTTCAATATTTTCCCATTTGTTTGCTTTTTTTTGTAATTTTCATCCAAATATTTATTGATTATTTTCTTATGTGTGTAAGGTATTGGTAATTTCGATGTCATTGCAACCCTCCCAGAGAAGCAAGCATAACATGGCTGACACCACTGGATTCTGAAAGGTCTTCTAGTTTCATATGAAACCAGTATCATCATTGTAGCTTTAAAACTTAGCCTCTTAAAACATGGAAATGTCAGTCTGTGATTAATACGGTAAAAAAAATAGAGGAAAAAAACATTTTTTATGGACCTTAATCACATTATGATCCACATGTTACTGCCGATAGCCCTAATATCAAGCCAACTATTAAAATGTTGCCTGACTTTTAGCATTTTCTTCCTTTTTTTGGTGCCAAAAATACTTTCTTCTACTTTACACAAACACTGTCTGAAAGCATCAGCTGCATTTGTGTACCAGTACATTTGCTGTGTGCCTGCTACGGTCCTCATGTATAACAAAGGATTATCCCACTGTGAAAGGAACGAGGTTGTGTATACAGTTCATTACCTTTTGAAACAATGACACGAACTGAACTAAGTGTAAAACATTTGAAAAAAAAAGTTGTTGATGAGTCAAACGTGAATCAGCAGCAACGCTCACCAGACAGTCCAGTTGGGACACGGGGCTCTTGCTGCCAGGTTGGCTGATGTCCCAGATTTTGACACAGCCTTTGCCACCAGTGTACACATGACGCGTGGGGTTGCTAATGGTTACAGCGCACACCACCTCGCCGTGGCTCAGTGTGTTTATTTGACGGGCGTGGCGTGGGATACCGGGGCCGATCAGGGCGTCGGGCGGGAAGGGCACGGGCTGCATCTGACCATCTGCACTGACGTGGAAGGAGTAAGCCCTGATGGAAAACATGTGTTTTATATTACCGCTGTTTTTCTTTGTTGTTTTTTTTAATTTAAGAGTAGAACACATTTGGTGAGACACTTACGGTTTGCCACCAGAAATGGATGTGAGGCTGGCTGGAAGGCCTGGAGCTCTCATGTGGGTGTGAGGATCAAACCCCTGAAAGATGACAAGACGGAAAACCTTTGAATAACAGATCTGCTGCTGACCAGTGATCACAGTCAAAACCACATGGTGTTTTTCCTGAAAGAAACAGCTCAACATGCTCAGTCACTTTGTTGCATGAAGTTAGATGTGAAGATCGCTACCACTCTCACATCTGGCTGTTAAATTTGAAGCTACAGTACTAGCTAGCTACTTAGCTTAGCATTAAGACTGCAAACAGGGACAAGCAGTGAGCCTCGCTCTGTCCTAAAGTAAAAAATGTATATAATTTTTTCATTTTTTACTGGTCACGAACCCGCTCATAAGCCCATTTTGCACAGAAATCCTACAATATTGTCACAGCAAAAATCCGTCATTATGCTGGCTTTGCTCTTTCACACAGAACCAAACAATGTTGACAGAGGCGTAGATTTCGAGGGGGATGCAGGGGTCACATTCCCCTCAATATGATGAACATGTGCATTTGTCCACCCCAATAAAAGCATGAAAGTAGCAGAGGGCCTTACTATAACATAAATAAAAAGTTTTCCCCATGAATTTATTCAGAAAGGGCAAAACTTATTGAATTAAAAATTACAAGAATGCAGTAATCTGAGTGTCCTGAAGCCCTAACATGCCGAGTTGTTTTGAAAAAACATCACACAAAGAGATAGGCTTCTGGAGTTAGCAGCAAGCAACATATCCCTTGGGCACATTGATTATTTTGGACGAGCAGTATGGAGACGTTGTGGTTTTATATAAAACTTCACCCAGCTTTCCCTCAGCATGAAAGTAAGTATTGAATTTTCATTTTGGGTGTAGTATCCCTTTAACTCTATGCAGTGCTTTAAGTGATCCCAAATACAGCTAAACGAAACGTGCAGGAAAGGGTGTTACCATGGGAGAGCGTCCGTAGGCCGCTGCTGCTGCGGCACTCATCTGAGGGGAGATGTGCAGACCAGCATACACACCAGGACTCGTCAGGCCTCCGTTCATTTCATGATGGCCCATCATGGCAAAGGGAGTCGGGTAGGAGCCAGCGATGGACAGAGGGGTGCGCAGAGCTGGGGCTGCTGCAGACAAAGACAGGAGAGGAGTGTTGGTTTGTGACATAACAGTACAGTGCGGGGAGGGTGGAAGAAGATTATCTCCGCTGCTAGCAAGGAAAGAGATTGGTACCAACCAAGAGCCTCCATGCCTGGTGGTTTGCCCAGGATGGGTCTGAGCCCGGGAGTGGAGCTGGTGCCAGGGGTGGGGGCATCGTTACGGGGGGTGGGGGTGTTGGACTTGAGGCCAGGCGTGGAGGATTTGTCATTCTGTCGAGGGAACGAGAGAGCAAGCACATTCACAATCCCGGAAACCAGGCACTGTGCAGACTGACAATTTGAGAGCAAACTGAACTTAATCCAATCTAATTCTGACAACCCTCATAGTCCTGCAGAGCCATAAACTGCTATTTATTCTAAAACCTATTATGGCCACAATGGAGATGGGGCCGTTTTTATCCCCTTACTGCTTTGGCTTTAATCTTTTAGTGAGGCAGAGGGAAAAAAATCCTGGAGGAGTTAAATACATTGAGCTATTAACAGAGAAGACCTGACTGATCCTGATGCGGGACAATATTATCCCTGACGTTTAGTCATGCACTTAAAGCACCGACAGCCATTCCTAATCCACTGCAGAAAACGTCCCAGATTTATTTGCACATATCCCTTTGCTCTCTCTGCAATTCTCATTTAAACCCTTTCTGTCCTAGTTTGTCCGTAAACTCTCGGTGTCTTACATGACTGAGCTCCTTGGCTTTAGACGATGGGGTGCTTCCAGAGGACGCCACTGATGCCGGGCTGTTGGGTGTGTCTTTCTTTGGAGGGCGGGGCTTGTCGATGCCATTTTCAGGTGGCGAATGGGCGGGGCTTGCCCGTGGAGTGGCAGGGTCCTGGAGGAACAGATTTTTGACGTTTGTGTAACAGCTTATCTGGCATTAATAACCCATTTACAATAACATTTACAATAAGCTGCTGTGCTCACCTCATTAGACACATCTACCACCAGGTCATCACTTTTCTCTCCGTCACTGTCCTGTAGAGATCATGGGAAAATTAGTCATATTCACACTGTTTTTTAAAAGCATCGCTGACCACAGGAGGATCGACGGATTAATTTGACATTTAGGGAAATTCGCATATTCGCCTTCTTGCCAAGAGTTGGATGAGCCTCGAGACAGGAGCAGTGACTTCATGGAGTCACTGTGAGGTTGCCAGGCAACCAGCGAATACTAGAGGAATTCCCTGAGCAGGTTTCCATTACAGATTTATGCAAATGTAAGCAATATTTTCGAAATGTCGATAAAACTGTGAGATGACTGCGTTTCCACTGAGTGATGTTCTGCGACTTTTTCTCTCGCGATAACGGTCCAAGAAGCATTATGATGGCTGTTGAAAACATTAGCAGGTTTATTTCTATTGTAGCCACTGCAATAGCCATCATTGTTTCTAATCGAAGGCAACGTAGGCGTGTTATACGAGCAATAATGCGGGGCCTGAAAATGCAAGCTTTTATATACGTATTTCAGAGTGTAATCTTTTTAAACTGGCAATGCGCAGAACCTGTGAGAACCGTGACGTCAAGGCCGCACTTACGGTGTTCTTCTTTGGTGCGTCATTATAAAGTTATACTGCCAACTACTGGCCTGGCATGCATACTACAGCGTATTTGGTTGTTTTTGTGGATCCAATCAGTAATCTCAATCCTCACTGCTAAATACCACTAAATCCTACACACTGCTCTTTAAAAACTAGCTTTTGCCCCCAGTATCCAGGCTTCATAATAAGCTATGCTAACCAATTCTTGCTTATACCCTCAAAATTAACAGGCAGACATGAGAGTGGTATCGACCTTCTTATCTCGATCTCAGTAAGAAAGCGAATGAGCGGATTCCCCAAAATGTTGCACAGTCCCTTGAAGACTTACATATCTGCTCATGCTGTCCTTCTCCTCCACTTTACGTTTCTTAGAGTCCAAACTGTAGTCAGAGGAACTGCGGTGCTTTTCACTGGCGGTGCGTAAGCTTTCGGAGGGGGACACCGAGTTATTCTACCAGGAGAAAAAAAACAAACATACTTTATTACCATTTCGTCTTACACTGTAAAAAAGAGCGCAGTGAGTCATTCATGCGTTACAAATTCACAGGGAACACACTGTGCCAATCCAAACGCTAAAAAAATGCCTCATTCATGCAACTATGGATGCTGCGGACTCTTAAAATGCAGCTGTGGGCCAGCTCCAAGCGGTGCCCTGACACCAGCCAAGCCCCAATCTCACACACAAGCCTGTCCTGGCCAAACAACAGAATGGGCCGTTATCTGAACTGAAAGGAGGAGGGCTTGTTTTCTGAGCCGGGCTCCCTCCTCCTCATAGCTGGACAACAAACAGCCTCACAGGGACATGAGCAGTGTGTTGTGGCTGAACAGAGGGCCTTTTCTCTGGAGTCAGTCAGGCTAAGCGTGAGAGAGCGAGCGGGGTGGAGAGACACAGACAGAAGGAGAGAGAGGGAGAAGCTGTATGTTGTGGGCATTGATTGCTGCAGCGCGCTTGGGCACCATGTCAGCTCCGGCTTTGAGCTCTGATAAAGAAAAGAGAATCTATATCCTGCCAGTGGGCACGGCAGCGTGGGACTGACTGGTGCTTCTTCATGGAGCCTGCCTGCCCACACAAGCTGGGACAGCTCACTCCAAACGCCAACAGAACGGGAGGAACTCGGCAGGTGTCCAGCGGCTTTCACAGGAGTTTGCCGTTTTGCCTGCAAACTGCCAAGTTCTCCTGATTCCCTCTGTCCCTTCTTGTGAGGACCAAAGCGCCAACATGGGCCGAGTCAGAGGCGGCCCAGAGGAGCGAACAATGGCCAATGGACTAGCAGTCCGGGCAAAGGGCCACTGTCTGCATAATGGCTGACCTTTAAAGAGATGCTTAGCGTGACTCATTAACCAAAGTCACCACTCTGCTATCAGATGACCTGGGACAAGAGCGCAGAAACAAAAACAGGCCTGCTAATCGCCCCAGGAGTTCCATTTCTTCAGACATGACTGCACCCATTCAGCTGGCCCAGCCTTCACAGAAACACAATCTCACAGGCACATCACAAGCCATCAGAGATCGCAGCCATTCAAATAAAACGCTTTAGCAGGTCCAGCCAGACGGGGTGGGGAAGAAAGAAAAACAAAACAATTCTCCATTTGTGTTCATAAATATTCATCACATGCCAAGGAGAAGAGTGAGCTGGTAAACAAGGGAGACAGTAGAAGGGATCAAATAAATCCTTTAAGAAGGGGAAGTCAAAGTCTTTCTTTAATTGTGATGAAATTACAAGGCTTCTAATCTCTCCAGCATGATACCAGTCATTTCCCCTTCTGGATTAAACACACAGGACTTATATTCCAAGCCTCATTTCCAATTAATCATTTTATTGAAAGCAGATTACAACAGTGCATGAAATCAGAAGCGGCGTGCTGTTGGCAGGATTCATTTTTTTTCCTTGACATTCGCGGTGGAAGAAGTAGAGTGATGATGAATTATGAAACCAACAAGCCCTGCGACAAAAATAGTTGCGGGTTTGGACACTCACCGTGTTCTCTGTATCGCAGGCATCACAATGGCGGCGGCCGAGGTTATGAGGAAAGCAAGTGGAGCAAAGAGAAAAACACGTCGGTTAGCATATCATAACAGATGCTTGGGGCTGAACGTGTGAGAATCAGCTGCAGGGCATAAGGCCTCTCTTATCAACGTGTGTTAGAGCTGCTGAATAGCTTATGCAGTCATGGGCTGGGAATGTACCAGCTCATTAAACAGACAGAATGTGAACAGACAGGATATGCTCCTCACCTAAGGGCCCTACGATTCTGCCCCAGAGAGTGAGAAGCACTCCGCACTAAATTGCTTTTTTTTCCCCCTGTTTAACATCGGTGCAATAATGTTCAAATTAATATACATTTAAATTGATCTAAATAAACTGGTTAAGCAGCTCATGCCATATTGGACAGCAGTTCCTCACCTCTGTGTTCCAGATCATGGTGGTTCTTCTCATCCTTCACTGGGAGGTGGGCTTGGCTGCCCAGCGCACCAAGCGCCAGCAGGCCTGAACCGGAGCCGGTCACAGGAGGGATGCCAGGCGGCGGCAGGCCTGAAGGGTGAGGCGGCAGCTGCACCGGCGGCCCGTGAGCAGCGTGGGAGAGGTGCTGTGCCTGGAGCTGCTGCTGCTGTAAGACAGGGAGACAGACAGACAGACACCGAGTGGGTCGGAGGGAAAAGGCAAGAAGAAACCACACACTAAACATGAGGCTGATCAGTTAAACCCTGGATGATATTAGCACATTCACACATCTATTACTGTCAGGATCTGACAGCAATCCCCCTCACTGCTATTTCCATACCAGACCAGGGTGGCATAAGCCCTAGATCTGTGCTGAGGAGGGCAGACGTTATGACTAACGATCAACTGCTCAACACGTCTGCAGCATGAGACGCGGGGCTTGATAGCGTTCGCGGTGCATGATGAGTTAAAAAAAATAATACACACATATTAAAGGGATACATTGCTGATTTTCAACCAGCTTTGTATCGTAACAGTTTGTGTAGTATGCGTCAATGAACTATGGTAGATTTCCCCCAATCTAACCAGTGCCTGGCTCTCCCTGCTCCCTGCTGCGCAAAATTTAGCTGGATGAGATTTTGGTATTGCTTGTTACCTATACCACCACTGCAAAGACAAAAGCTACATTTAAGGCAGGTTCAAGGCAGGAATTTGACGCTATTATACTGCCTTGTCCTTCTGTATATGACGTCCGATCGCAGAAAGGAGAGACAGATAGGTCTCGCCTCTGAGCCAGGACAGACAGTAGTAATGGCTGCCAAACCAGGTCTGTGTAAAACATAAAACTGCTGATGTGACCATGGGCGGCACGGATATACATATAAACACATTTTGATGACGTGTTTATATGTGAGACCCACCACAGGAGATCTAAAAAGCAGCTGTTAGCATGCGGCTAATTCATATAAGAAGAACGGTGGTTGTAAATGTCAGAAAACTGAGAAAACGCTGAGATTCTGGAGCTCCTTACCCTCTGAGCAAAGGACAAAATCAGCTGTCATATAACAGAGAAGGTAAACGGTTGTGACTGACACATTTATGCCATTATTATTATTTACAAAGCGCTGCTGACGTGAATGTTATATGTCACGCTAGAGGCGGATGTTTGTGTGTTTAATGTCACGCCCATCATGCCTCTTTTGATCGCAGGACGCTGTGAAGCAGTGTCTAATTACACACTGGAGTGGAGTGATGCAGCCATCGTTTGGTTCAGCGTAAACATGCAAGAGCCGTATAAAGGGGGACTTCATTGCAGCCTAATTTTTGTGTAAAAGCGGCTAAAAAGTATAGAAGTGGATCACTAGAAAGACCCGCCTTTCTCCCTCTCAAACTCACACCAAACCAAACACCAAACACCAAATTGCAAAACTAAGCAGCGCTGATCAAATGTAAACCAGAATTCTGGTACTACGTTGCCTATTTCCCACAACAAACATATTTTAGCACCCTTTTAGCTTTGGAGTTTGTTTCCAGCTGGCCGCCATTGTGTCTAATGTATGAGACCGCATTACGTCACCCACCAGTGGGCGTTTATTCGTCTGGTGCGGTACAGTGCATTCTGGTAGTTGTAGGTTTTCCACCTCTTGAGCAAAAGCGAATGCCAACTTCAAAAGTATGTGCATCTTTCTGCCTCATAGACAGCCTAGTTTAATGATAAGAAGTATATCTTGAAAAACAGACAGCAAAGCCAAGTTTAATTTGACCACCATTTAATGCAGCAGAATCATTTCCCATCAGGTAAACTAGTGCATTTCACACTGCAGCAGCACAGCACTCCTATGCCGTCAGTGAGCTGAGCAATCCTCTTGAGGAACATGAATCTGTGTAGGAATCTGTCAGCCTGTGGGCTAAACAACCACCTGCTTTTTAAACACTTCAAAAACACAACCAGCGTCTATTTACTCCTCACATATTCATGTTCCTGGATTAACAGAACATGAATCATTTGCACACCCATACTTTAAGACACTGTGGGAACACTAAGTGCCAGAAGCTGGCACTCCTTCCCTCTCACTCTAAGTATTTGAGTGTGTGTTTGTGTGTGTGCGTCTGGAAGGCTGCTGTGGGAGCCAGGACCAGGGGTCCCATGCTGGCACTCAGTCAACCCTCCAATATTCACCATCAATATTTGAAAGGCACGGGGAAATGGATGGGAGTTAAAAGGCACTCAGCATGGAAGTAAGCAGTTTAAAGCAAGGTTAAATAATACTTAGCTGAGACACCAATAAAAACATCAGCAATTTATTACCCGTCTACGAGCCAGCTGAATAATTCAGCTGCTGTAACAGCGTGCGCCTCCTCTCTTTTTACAAGACGGACTTCAATCAGTGACCATTTATGGCCATTTCAGGAATATTAGGCACTTCGTAATGACTGGGGAGTCGCTACAACACACAGCACAATGTGGTGGACGAGCCTAACAGTTAAAAATACATTCACACCGTAGGAACTTCAAATTTACTTTAGAGATATTCAGTCGTGGGTCTTACAAAGGGCACCCACTTCTAAAACACGTCCTTAAAATCATATCCGGAGGGTCTTTTTAATTGCTTCTACATTATCTGCCCTGGAGCTAGAGAGGACTAGATTGGAAAATAGTGAGGTTTTTAACTTGCAACCTTGTCCTTTGCTCCATAGGGCAGATGTCAATCCAATTACAAAAAATGTACCCAGGACACAAAGAGGAGAGAGAGAGAGAAAGAGAGAGAGGGGGAGAGAAAGAGAGCAAGAGCTAGAGAGCGAGTGTGTTATAATATTGTGTCCATGAGGGAAATTAAGGAGCCAGTTCATTGGCAGGGGAGAGCCATCCTTGCTCATTGTGTTTAATGAGGCACTGATGGGTAATATGCATGGTTGATCAGCGAGAGCCCTCATTAGAGGGCCATAAATGAAGACAATAATAAATAAAGAAAGGAGTCTGGCCTATTTCCTCTAATTTAATATTCCAAGATAAAGACCTACTCTTTGCCCCTTTTTTTCTCACACTGAGTGGAGCTACAGAAAAAAAAAAACACACACAGGCAAAACTGAGCAAATGTATTATCATAGTCTCTGGTGTACTAACTAATGCATAGCACTTGGACACAAAAAGTGCCATGCAAACATGCACAAGCTCCTCAAGCCCAGATGTGTGCACACACCAAGTCAATTAACAACAGCATGGCACATACAGATATACACGAATGCCACTGACCATGAGAGCAGGGTACGCAGCTTGCTGCTGCTGGAAAAGGAGGACAGAAGACGGTCAACAGCTGCTCTGGACGCTTTGTCTGTGTTACTGCATACTGCAATGACTGCTGTTAATCACAAAATAAATCCCTTTTTTTTAACATCTTTTCAAATCAAAGCCATTGTGTGGGTTTATCCAGGTGGCCACTCGCTGAGAGGCAGGCGGGCTCATCTGATCTACTTCTTGGCTGACTTCAATATTTGGTGTGTTTTCTAATCAAACAGGAGCCGCCACCAGTCAGGTTCATCTCAACGCAAGCAGCTGCCCCAGTTGCATCCTATTAATGGCCCTCAGCCCCATCAATAAGGCATGCAGCTGGCTCCTGGCTGCTGCCTGTCTGCCTGGCAAGCTCTTTCACCCCACCTTGCTCTACAATATGCATGAGGATTTTGGCATGCCTACAGAGCCTCTCCTCAATGAATAACTAATGGAAAAGGTATTCCTAAAACATACAGTAGCTACATTTCCACCTCCTCTGACATGAGCAAGCGGCGTGACATGGGCAGAGGCCTGAGTGTTTCATAAAACAGGCCGGCTGCCAAATAGGATCATAAAATAAAAGTATGAATGCGCTTGTCCAATAGTTTACAAAATGTGGGTTTTTAATTATGCTAACTATAAATTAAATTTAAATTTAAATTGCATATAATTAAAGGCCAACAGAGACTCACAGAGGAAGAATCACTGGCAAAATGCCAAATATCTGCCCTAATAATAGGCCAGGCCAGATAATCTGTCGACCCCTAATAAAAAGTAAAGAAATATTCTATTGTTCCATATGTGAAAATCACAGACACAGAAAGGAGCCACAAACTAAACAAGCTTTTTTTAGCAGCTGTTCTGCTTTGGTCTAAGTCTAACAAACATATAAAAAACAAGCAGCTCTCCATCACCTCAACACATCTAGTCAGACATATTCTAGGGAGCAATTATCTTGGAACAAAAGGTCACCGAGGGGGCATTAATTGAATTCTAATATGTGCCTCTAGTCATCAAGTCAGCCTTTTGGGCCGACCTCTTCTGCATGCTAAAGACTCTGCAAGATCCAACTGTATTAACAAGACCACCGATAGCACGAGCTTTCTATCGAGGGTGACACCAATCACTTCTGCTTCAGGAGCGCAGGGTGAGTACAGCTGATCAATGAGGAGCAGATGGTGTTTTGAAGCGGTGATGAACGCCATACATTACAGCTCAGTGCTGCGGTGTGCAAACAAGAGCCGCGCTGCAGAGCTGTGATGGCTGACTGCTGTCTGCACCGTCTCAGCTAGCTCGCAGCGCTGCCTGTGTTCTGCTCACCCTCAGCCTTTTAATTCCCACAGCTATCCAGGTCAGCAGTGAGGGATGAGGCTCCTCGTTAAAACCTTAGCCAATTAAAGCAATACAGGCTGCAAAGGGGATCTCAAGAGCTCTCAGGCTCGCATTTATAAACACACAACAAGGCAGTGAAGATGCCGCTGAGACCAAAGCCAGAGCAACAGACCAGCTCTAGAGAGCTACACTTGTTGTATATAGTTTGAATATACTGGTGAAGAATATAGTTACAAATAGGAAAAAATATGCAAACTAGGGGTCGACTGATATCGTCTTTTTTTAAGGGCCAATACTGATACCAACTACTAGTAGTTAATGAGACCAATACTGTTTTATCAGTGCCCATGCCAATTTAGATTAATAGGAGGTAATAAGACCAATAATCGATATTTGTAACCGATATGCCTTTACAATAAAAATGAAAATCTTTCTGTCAATATTTAGAATTTGGAATATAACAAACTCCGAAAACCGAAAACTGAAAATATACAGCAAGTTTCTCCCAACTTTTTCTTATAAAGTCAAGTAAAAAATTGAAATTAAAAATGAATATCTAATATCTGAGGTTTTACAAAGTAAAAGTTACTCCCATGCTGACACTTTTCTTTGTAGTTTTTAATCAATACATTTTATTGGTGATCATTAAAATAAAATGCCAAATGTCAGTCCCAATAATTGACCAATGCTGATAATCTGCCGACCCTTAATGCAAACACGTTATTCAAGAAAAGGAAAATGTGCACTCCAACCTTAGCAGGTGGTGTAATTACATGCTATTCACTAAACAGTTCAGACCACTTGGAGCAGAAATGGAAAAGTACTATTTTTTCATCTAGAGATCATCTTATGTGCAGGTCAAATAAAGGAATAAAAGGGGGTATACACACGGTGAGAGGCAGATTGGGAAGTCCACGTACCCCGATGATAGCATTCAGCTCAGTCATAGTCACCTGCTTAGCCCGCTCCACTGCCTGAGCAACCTGCTGTTGGTGCTGTGGGAAGACATTTACAAGAGATGATTGCCAACATCTATCACGCACCCACACTCACTTATCACTGAATTTCACACTTAATTTTCATCGTGCTGCTGCAATTTTAAAAGTGAGGGCAAACGCCACACACAATTACTCAAAATTGTCTAACATGATTTTTTTTTGTTTTTGGTGTTTTGTATCTTTAGAATGCAGGCAACAATAAGTGGCTTCAGTTTAAACTGTGATACTGTGGGAGAGCAGCATTCAACACTCACCTCTTGTGACAGGAAAGGCATAATTTGAGCTAAAATTGCGTTGAGCCGTTTGGCAATCTCCGTCTGGAAAACAAAAGAGGAGCAAAATGAGACGGTAAAGTATGGAACAGACAGTGACTTCATATAACCCCGCCTTTAATGTTTACACCGATTAAGTCAATTACTGCGGCAATCAGAACTGCTTGACTCAACATCCTCTAAACAGCGTGATATTGACATTTGAAATATTTAAAACATTAGGAGAGCCCAGGGGGATGGAGCACAGCTGTGCTGAGAGTGCACTCCATGCTAAACGGATATGAGCAGGCAGAGTGCTGCTGCGCTGAGAGGATCCTCTCTCACTCTGCCCTCCTTCCCCTCGTCTGCAACAGCGCTGTCCTGCAGTTAACCTCAGAGTTAAACCACACAACCACACCCCAGGAAGCGAGGCCCACGGACCAGACTGTTTACTCACATGTGACAGTGGAGGCAATTTACATTAGAGGGTTAGAACTGCAGTTTGAACAAAGAACCATAATGACCTCGAGGTAACAGACCTCAAATCTATGATCAATACCATTACAAGATGCCTACCAGCCTGTACATGTTAAAGGGATAGTTCAAAATATTGTTTTAACCCTCCTATTATGTTCATTTGTCATCACCAAGAATATTCCTGAGTGACCTGGTTCATGTTTAATCATCCAAAAATTGTTAGAAACCAAAAAAATCTGAATAAACATTGTTAGTATCTCATTACTAACACAATTACCAACAATTCAATCAATATTAAGAGCAATGGTGTTATTCATCTCTCACAGATCATGGCATTCTTTTTTGAATAGGCCTACATGTTTAAACTTTTTTAAATACTTTATATTTTTGAACATTAAATACATAAAAAATATGTATTACATAAAAATATAACATTAAAAAGGTAAATCTGTTTACCTATGTGTAACATATAGTTTTTTAAAAACTTGATTTTTTTTCCTTTCTTTGGGATGTCTGACATTTGTAAAGAATAAAAATGGTCTATATATGACACTTCTGACCCCAGTTTCACTGCTGTGTCAATCTGACCAGATCTGACCCTTTGTGATATAAACCATTTTAAAGTTGATTATACTAATTAAGTCCAGTTGAAGAAGTTTAATACTGAAAAAAATTGCTTTAAAATATTTTCCAGAGACTTTCAAATTTTAAAATGGGTCATATTGACCCCCAGTGTAACAGGAGGGTTACGTGGAGTTGCATGGGGTACTTAGTTGGTGTATTACACACCGATTATATCAAAAGCAGAATGGAATCTGTCATGTAAGTTAAGCAATATACTGCTTGCTGAACACTAGAGCTGCTGGTCTGCAGCTGCTTCGATTAGTTAGTCAGTGTTATTGTATGACTTTGGTGAATGTAAGCTAGCCTTTATAAATGCCAAAGTCACACAATAAGACAAACAAAATAACTATCTGATGCAGCTGCAGACCAGCAGCTCCTGTTGTCTCCCGAGAGCTATATAACAAGTTTGTTTTCTCAGTGGGAACCACTGCCTGAAATCAAGGTAAAGCATGTAAAAATATTCTAAATTTAGTGTATAACTGCTGTGATATTGACATTTTTTGGGTGGTTAAAATCTGTTTTGCTGCTGCCCCCATCCACAGTAGTACATTGCTTAAGCCTCATTCCCACTGCAAAAAAATACCCCCTAACATCTGGCTTTTTAATGCAATGGGAATGCGTACGGTCGGCATTCACACCCGGGTCAAATGACTCTGTAGTAGACACGGGAATTAATCGCCTCTGGCTCTGATCAGCAATGATGGGAACATAACACCCGGGTAATTTCAGCTCCTTAACTGGCAAGATGCAATGATGTGCCGTCACTAATTACCGTTTGTCTCCTCCTAAGCAGCGCCAAAACATTATTCCAAGTTAGTCTGTCCAAGTTTGAAAAAGAGATGGAATAACTGAGAGGTATAATACCGAGAAGTAACCACCATGGAGTTTCCACAGATTTCTGCTCTCCTGCTGCTATCTACTGTTTACCTGTTCTCTGGCCTGTCTGTAGCGTCAAACGGACACACCAAAAAACAACCCGCACAGGTCTTCTACTAGCAATGGGAATGCAATCCATCGCCTACATTTAGCGTGTTTTCCCGTGTTTGAAAAACCAGCTTGCATGCCCTAATTTCGGAAGGAAAGAGGTATTAGCTTCCATGTCAGACTCTAGCTTACCTCTCCAAACTGGGTGGTGAATCAACTGGCGTCTACTGTTTGTAATATGCTGTCTATGTTTAAGTATCCTATGCAACCCTACTTAGAAAAAATCTGAACTATCCCTTTAAGAGCCCAGTGTGCTATAGCTCTGCCTTTCCAAGACTGAAGCCCATTTCTCACTGCAATCAGCTGCCCAGCCCACCACCCTCCCAACCTCTCATCCATCCACACCGCCCTGCCTCCATTCTTCTGCTTGTCTACCAACTGCCATGGCAACGGCTGCAGCCCTATCTTGCCGGGATCATTATGCAAATGGCACCTCTGCTTGACCGTAACAGGCTTTAAAATCATATTACGTGCTTGGAGGCAGGTCATTAAATTGAATTTTCAGCCTGTCGATCACATGAACGTAGCAAATGAATGGTGGATAAAAAGAGCAATGGGTGTGATACACACACACACCCCCTCCCCTGTAAAAACACTGCACAGCCGGCTCGTTCTGCCTCCTTCCTCTTCCAGGGATGGGAGATGAGACTCTCAGGTTCAAGCTCTGCACTGGGAGCAGAAAAAATAACAGTGCCAAAGCTACATCATCTATGGAATTTATGAGCTGCAGTTCAACCCAAGGCCACTGCGGAACACAAACACATCACAGGGATTTTCTCCGATTTTTCATTTGGAGCAGCACACACAATGTACTTTGCAGACCGCCAGCTTATTTATTACACATGGCAGAAATGCCAGGCAGTTTTGGCAGCCAGACGTATTACCTCTGAGCAGAGCCAGAGAGATTGGAGACTAATGTCCAACAGAACGAGACCTGCTGACCCAAGCTGCAACATGGATAGCCACTTAGCCGGGCGAGCCAGCGGGACAAACAACAAGCTGAAGATGAAATATCAGATGAGACAGGGTAAAGCCCAGGATCAGGGGCAATAATGTGAAACAAATATATGGTAGCATGTGTTACAGAAAGTGCAAGAGACCATAAAACAACACTGATTAGAACTTGATTGCAGACAAGAAAGACGCTGCCTCTTCCAACACACAATAAATGTGACCTACAACCAATAAAGTGACGAGAGGGTTAGATAAAGGTTCTATCTGCATTAGTATTAATGCAATGTGGTAAGTGCTCTAGCAAGAGCTCAAGAATGCCCTCAGAAACGGTGGAAAAGCTACAGAGCCTGTATAATCCATGTTTGTTGAGATAAGCCATGTCAATAGCAGTCGAACATTTGACAGGATTTGTGAAAAGGCCTTGAGCGCGCAGTCCACTCCTCTGTAGCTTAGTGTCATGGTGACAGCTGGCTGGGAGAGGTCAGGAGGTGGCTGATCCACTGCGCCCTAAACAACTGGCAGCCTCTGCACTCTCACAACATGCAAATACATGGAAGAGGCATCAACTCAGCTCGCAACTGCTGTCAGAGAAGATACAGCACAGCGCTAGGAGGATTTTTTTTTGTCCTGCTAGCAGATAAAAATGGGGCTGTTGTCACTTTAAGTAGATGACAGCTTGGCCCTTGAGAGGCCAGCTCTGCGCTGCTGCTACACAATTACAGGTACTCGGACCTGTGTAGCACCACTTTAAGAGCACTCTCAGGCTGGCTTGTCAATGGCGTGCAGAAAGGCATTCGCCTGTTGCTATCAGCAGGGAGAAAATGGAGTAGAGACACTGATGAGTATTAAATACAGAGGGAAAACTAATGGTGGCTCTGGTCACATGAGCCATCTATAAACAATACTTGACTAGTCAGATTTAGAGGGCTTCCAATTTGAGATGACAGCGTCGCCCATTTCCTGATTTTTCTGGTAGGAAGGAAATTAGACTTGCACTTCACGAGCGGCTCATCCACGCCGGAAAAGGACACATGTTTCAACTATAAACTGAGATGTTACACAAAACAGAGCCTTTGTTAACCCTTTGAAACCTGAGCAAGTTGGACTTTTTTTAAAAAAAGAGAGAAAATAAGGCAGAGCAACAAAAGAAGAAATGACCCAAAAATATGCAAGAAATTAGTTAGAAATTAGAAAGAGAAGTTACAAGAAAATTACCTACAAATACTAAAGAAAAAAGGCCAAAAAGTGATTAAAAAATATATATATATATGTATTTTTTCCTGTAACATAATTGTATGCATATAATCATAACATAGTTTTCTGGATTTTTCCTAGCCTGCAACTTTCGGTCACCTTTTACTTATTTCTTGCAATTTGTGGGACATTTTTTTACCACATTGTTCACGTTTTTGAACGAAATCAAAACAATTTGCTCGTTAAACAGCTTGTGAAAGGCATCTAAATGCAAAAAATTGATGTCAATCCAGGTTTCGAAGTGTTAATGAGAGGCAAGTCCAGAGTACATTTTTAATTGGCATTTGAAGCTATCTGTGTTCAGGGGTGTAACACCAAAGTCTGGGCACTTTGCATAAGCATTCACTGCGCTGATCAGAGCCAATAAATACCTGTGTGTACTGCACAGTCATTTGACGCGGGTGTGAATGCCCATTGTAACCTTTCCCATTACATTAAAAATCCAGATGTAAGCAGTTGTTGGTGGGTTTTTTTGAGCAGTGGGAAAGAAGCTTTATACCCCTTTCACACCAAAATCAGCGTGTGCACGCAGGTTTTTTGAAACATTGGGAAACTCTCTCAGTCTCTTCAAACTCAGCGCAGACTAATTTGAAGCGATGCTTTAGTGTATCTTAGGAGGAGACAGGCGGTATTTAGTGGCAGCGTGTCATTGCATTTCACTAGTTAATGAGCTAAAATTAGCATGTTCACCCAAGTGTTGTGTTCCCATCAAAGCTGACCGGAGATGGAGCCGATAAATACCCGGGACTACTGACACGGGTGTGAATGCCGATTGTATGCATTCTCATTGCATTAACAGGCCAGATGTTAGCAGGTGTTAGCAGGAGACTTTTTTGTGCAGTTGGAATGAGGCTTTACAGACAATTCAAGTGCAGGGACAGAATAAACCATTTTGCACCTTTAAGGGGTGAGCTGGGCCTCGGAGAGCTTCCACTATTTCTTTGCACAGAGTTCAGTGCTTTAACTGATTTAGTGAGCAAATTTCGATTTATCCTTATTTAGAAGTAAAAAACTGCAAACAAAACCAAACATTTCATTCCCGACTTTGCAAGGGGCCCCTTCCCTTGGGGCCCTTGGTAGTCATTTCCCCTACTACAACGCCCCTGTCTGTATTGATCTGTGTAAGGCCAAAAGCCTGGCTAAATGGATGTCTGAGTCATTTATGATTAACCTTGTCAGCCGCAGCAGTCAGTGTGGTGATTATGTTGGCTAAAGGACGGCTGTGATCTTAAAACAATAAACTAATTCTAATAAAAACAGCATAAAACCATAACCTTCAAACCTAAAATACAATAACGTTCTGTTTATATAAATGAACCTGACATCCAACAGTTCACACCCTGTGATTTTTACACCCCAGTGCAGTCCCACATGACAGATTGGGGATATGGGGGCATCCATGGCTTGGAGAGCCACCCACCACTTTTCACTGCACGCCTCCTTTGTATGAACACTGCAGACAGTCGGCTGGCTGACCAAGTTTGTTTTGGCCCCGGGTATGGCAGATAGTTTGCTACTTAGCAAATGATTCCTGCAGCCATGTGTCTCACGTCTGTGTTACGACTACAGGTAACTGCCAGATCTGATTCACCAACACCAAAAACCCTGCACAGCTCTTGGAAACAAGCACCAGATGATGGTAATTACTGGCTGACATCACGCTGCAGAAATTAGCCGTTTGCATCCACACACTGTCAGGGCTGATAGAGAGGGATCAGATAGCACTGCCACATCAGTCCATCTGAGCTGTGCCGGTGTGTGTGTGTGTGTGTGTGTGTGTGTGTGTGTGTGTGTGTGTGTGTGTGTGTGTGTGTGTGCGCGTGTGTGTGTGTGCATCCTGAAATCTGAATTATGTCCCTGCACGGTAATGAAAAAGGCACAGTTAGAGGAATGGATTTCCTCACTATGGAATAAATCTCCTGGCAGGAAAATAATATGCCTATGTGCATCCAATAATCCATCCCAACCCTGTCTGTTAACCACTCCCCGTCCTCTCCTCCTCCCCTGCCTGGGCTGTAAGCTGGGGGAGCCGCATGGACGGGGCCCACACTGTTTGCTCACAAACACGCCGTTCAGCAGGTTAGGGCCCCACTGATGAATTATTCAAGCGCTTCCATCAGCTCTGTTGAGGTTCCTGATAAAAGTCAGGCGCTAAAATGGATCAGTCGATTAACCTGTTTACACAGAGCTGGGCTGTTGCCCCTCCCCCAGCTCTATCCTCCAACTCCTCTCCGGCTCCCATCCCCCTCCTTTTTCCCCTCTGGTTGGCGATAAGTGCCTGACAGAAGCTATCAGAGCAGCCCGAGCCCTGACAGACATGTGGCAGTGTGACACACGGCCCCAGACACTGATGGATCACCCTACCGCACCAATCCGCCATGCCTCCAACACTGTCATTAACCAGGCTAGCAGAGGGGACAACCTCACTGGTTTCAGAGCTACGTGCATAGGAATCTCCAGATTACTCATTCATGCAATCTTTATCTGTTCGAGCATCAGTGTGACTGATCTGCAGAGCAATAAAAGATCTTTTGATAAAGATAAGTGCACAATAAGTGACTAAAGGACTTTTGCCCCTCTCTTTTAATTACTGTATATCTTTAAAAGAAATACTGACCCATCAGCAGTCCTCTCGCTTTAATCATTAAGTCAAAGGCCAAGCCTGCCAAAGTCTACCTTTAATCTTATCAGGAGGCTGAGACAAATCCAAGCTTTCCACCGCCAGCATATTTTTTTTAAAAAAGGGGTCACAGCAGTTGTACAAGTGGAGGTACAAGTTTCCAATCGCATCGCCTTGTTTGTGTGCAGCAGATCCATCTGTTTACAACCTATTACTGATGCTCAGTTCACTTCACTGCGGCTCCTCCTGGGTCTGACATCCCCTGACACTGTGGAGAACCACTGAGCTGAAAAATATGAGGAACATGATGATGGCGCCTACCTGTTTGTGCATCTCGATGTTCAGCCCGTAGGACATCTCATAATACTGAAACACAAGCAAAGATTTAATTGTGATTAATGAATTAAAACAAAGTCACATTTACAATCAAGATGTGCGATCATTCAATACACTGTAAAATCTGAAAAGTTGATTTCACTTAAAAAAAGTTTTAGGAAACCAATAACCTTAAAAAAAATGTTAGTGTAAGTCTTAATTTATGTTTGCTTTATATGTAATTGTTAAGTTTACTTAAAATGTAGTTCAATTTACTTAATTTTGTGAAGTTGTTGCAGCTTAATAATGACAAGTGTAATTAAATCAATCTTTCTAAGTTTTGGTAACTTGGTAAACCAAGTTTACTACACTATATATCTGTATTTTGCTGGCTGCAAATTCATCCATCATATTTGTATTTTCTTAACCATGTAAACAAAACAGAACTCGCAGATCTCCTAACTTCACCATTGTCAAAATCCTCCTTTTTTGATCAAGTTTAGATAGACTAACTTTGTTTTTGAAGTCGCTAACACTTAGAAAGAACAAGGTGATTTTATTTGTCATTTTTAAGTTGCTAAATCTTCACAAAATTAAGTAAATACAGCTACATTTTAAGTTAACTTAACAACTAGAAAATAAACATAAATAAAATAAACATAGATTAACAATAATAGTTGTATTAACTTTCCTTTATCAAGACAGTTTCAAGACAGGTTTTCATTTAAAGTAAGATCAACTTATCAGATATTACAGTGTACATGTGTGCAATTACATTGAGATTTATTTTTATGATTGTCTCATCATCATCATTTCAGCTTGACTAACATAGGTGTAGATTTTGAGGGGACGCGGGGGAAACATTACCTTCAATATTTAGCCCATGTGCGTTTATTCACACAAATAAAAGCATAAGGTAGCAGAGGACTTTTATGTTGACAAAATTAGATTTTTTTTTTATTGATTATTTTTGTGGCTTTTTGACTTTATTTTATATGATAACTTAAGCGTGAAAGGGGAAAAGATAGGGGTTGACATGCAGCAAAGGGCGGAGGTGGGAACCAAACCCACGGCTCCTGTGGTGAGGACATAGCTTCTGAACATGTGGCGCCCGCTCTACCAACTTAGCTGCTGGGTGCCCCCCAAATTATAAACTATTACGCCATATACTGATACAGAAATGACAGAAGTTGGTGCACAAATATTCCCCGAAATGAAATTAAGTGTTTGCAGCTTAATCTTTTGTGGCAGACGCCCAAAACACCCGTTTCATGTGTCCCCCCCAATGCTGACAAGAAACCTACGCCCTTAATTCACTGTATATATCCACAAATCAATATTCCATTGATCACAACACTGATTACATCATCAAATGGTTTTCAACATAATAACTGAAACCTAAACACAATCCCGCTTCTGCTGACAAACATGATAAACTGAGTTCAGACCAAAAAAAGGAGTTCTTTGAGCAGCTAACAGCGAATCACCAATAAATCAATATTTTGTTGTTTATAGTGCGGGCACAGCGAAGAAAGGGGTTGGATTTATTGATCACCATCTTAAGCCCTTTAGATCTCCAGGATGTCTATTTACTTAGCGTAACGCGATTGCTCAACACTCTTGATATTTGGAGCCAGGTCAGTCCGTCTGGCTGAAATGTAATCCGTGGAGCCCACAAGTGGCAGCCAGGGCAGAAATGGCTTTCCAGTCAGCGTCTATTTGATGAGGCCAATGCATTATTCAGTCCATTAGCTTCTTCGAAAATTACTCTCAAACAAGAGAGCCATTCTGTCTGAGATCAGAGCCCTACAGCCGTAGCGTAACCTGACACCCAGTGCTGGCTGTGGGATACTTCCCTACATGTTTACCTAACCTCCTCCCTGTCAGGCTGACATGTTGTTTTCCTGTGAAAAGCATGTTTAACTTAAGCCTGCATGTATTGGTTTAAGTCATCTCCGGTGTGTTTACCTGGAACAACAGAGCACACTGCCACACAACAACCTCCTGATTGCATCACGTCTCAGCTGAATTCCGGCATCATAAGCACGCCTGTGTTGTTCTAAAAAGGCTGTTTAAATAAAATCCGAGAGTTCACACAGAAACTGGCGCAAAATAAACCGGTTCCACAGCCTCCATTTTGTTTGCTGTGGTGCATTTTTCCCACACACTGCCCTGATCTCCTCCACCATCAGCTCACACCTAATTTATGACCATGCATATGTCTGAGCGTGGAGTCTCCTAGGAGAATAATCAGATCAGCACACAGAGGGCAACGCTGCAGTCGACCCTTGGAGATCAGGGGCGCGCTATAATGGAGCCTCAGCCCGCTGCCGCCTGCCTGTCAGGAAGAGCTCCTCTTTAACAACCAGCTACATCAAACCCCCCCGGGGCCTTTCACAGGCCCGTACCTGACACTCAAACCCGCCCTAACCACCACGCAGGTGATCACAATAGCCTGTCTCGCTCCACCCCAACTAGATCTCCAACAAGCCTTGCAATTTGGAACCATAATTGCTCCCTATTGTAACATAAGCTCACCATGACATAGTGGCGCTGCATCTCCGTCTTCTCATTGGCCAGTTTGTCATACTCCACCTTGAGACTAAAATAGAAGACAAGGTGTCAATTTCAGGTGTCTATCTCTTCAATAACCCACTCACACTTAGCACAGAATTAAAAAAAACACATTTTTGTCATTAATGCAGATTTCATTCAACCAAATATTAGCTGTATTATTCAAAAGAGAGTTAAAACTGTCATTCTTTGGTGATATGATTGTTATTACCTGTGATATTGGGCTTGCAAGAACTGAAATTCGTCTTTAATCCTGTCACAAGACTCTGCTACGGTGAATTTGAAGCCAGGCTGACCGGGCTGATGTGGAGCCTGAAAGAAAGGATGTTAAATTTTTTTTTTTTAGAAAATCAGTCCAGTGCAAAAGTTTTAGTTCTCATTTTCTGCTGCTGAAGGGAAAAAGATTCTCACATTAGACTACTTCCCAGATAATATCTTCTCTGCAGTGAGTGAGACATTACCAACCCCAGAGAGGTCTATACTTCACACCTCCAGAAGCTAATAACACAACAGGAATACACTTTCACACAAAAATAAAGAAAAAAAGAAATATAACCTCAAAAAAAACTTAAAAAAAAAAAAAAAAAACCACCACCTGTCTCCATATTCAGCAGAGTCATATGTTAGTGTATGGCTGAGTAAATATCTCCAGGCATGCAAACCATCTGCATCCATTTACCACTAAGTGCACATTCTGGTGTAGCACAAATGCATTGTGATATAACCATATAGTGATGAGCTGCATTAAAAGTGGGTGGAAAACGCTTCGCGGGGCACATTTCAGAGGGAATGAGCGCAGACAGGAACCATGTCAACATCAGTGTTGTCAGATAAATATGTAAGCTGTAGTAAGTGTGTAGAGAAAGCGCGTCTTACCGGATGTCGGCCTTGTGGATACATCTTGAAATGTATCCTTTGTTTATCTCTCCAGTGTGCAGGTCCTTTGGCAAAATGGTTGAAAACGTGCTCACAGCCACACCGGGCTCAGCAGGCAGCAGGGGTGTGGGGTGGGGGGGCAGGGGAGGTCGTGAAAATCCTGTGTTGAAAAAAAAATTACGCGGTTTAATCTTTAGACGAGAGAAGAAGGAAAAAACACAGGATAGCGCACGTTGTTTTGCTAATAAGTAACTACAAACTAGTTCCAGTTATTGCAGAGATGTCAAAAAAGCAACACTGCGCTTCTGTCTTGATGACCTTATTCGGTCAGTGGTCACACTCGATATACTGAAAAAAAAACCCAATTTAAACTATGCAAACACACTGTGGGTCGAACACAAACGCGACTTTTACGCATTTAGATTTCAATATTTGCACCAAATTTTTGACTTCAATCTTGGCTGATGTTCATGAAATGAGCAAAAAAACAAAACAAACAAAAAAAAAACCCAAATCGTCTCTGGACGTCTCCAGGCAGGCCACGACCGACAGCAGCTGGCTTTCAAACCTACTGTTTGAGTCCGCGGAAAGCGATGGGAACGGTGCGCCGTTGAGCGTACGCCCCAAAAAACCCCTGAAAGAAATCAACAGCTCTGGTGAATACATACCCGTGCGTGCGTCCTAGCCGTCCGTCCGACTTTTGCTACACAAGAAAAAAAACAAGAGTAGGCTATAATTCATGCGCTTAATCCCTCCTAATGTGAGCGTGGTGGACGCAGTTCTTGACAAGCATCCTCTCTCTCTCTCTCCGGAGCGCACCCAGTCAGACTGGGGGAGCAGTTGGGAGAAAATTTGGTGCGGTCGGGCTCGATTAAACTACTTTATTCTCAGCCGCGAAACCTCCGAGGAATGTGCGCCTTTTGTGGCTGGTTAATCCCAAAAAGAAGAGAAAAAAACATATATGCTTCCAAAATCTGTCTTCCGACTCGAAGAGGTTGGAGATTCTTTAAAAGCGTAACATGGTACTCTCCACAATCTCGCATTTCCCCCAGTTGTCCAGCTTACCCCGGTTGCCACACACAGGCAGCAGGGCTGAACTGCCGTGAAAGCGCCTATCTGTCCAATCGGATTACGCGGAAGGAATACGGCCACATCTGCCTATCGGAGAGCGACGGCCCCCACGTGGGGTGCAACGATACATGACATCATCCCGCAGATCCACAAGGCATCATCCGTCCGTCCCACCATGTACAACAACAACAGCAGGCATTGATGTGCCGACGATGATATCCAAATTTGACAGAGACAGCGCAAATTCCACATCCGCGCTTCATTAGAGTGTTTTTTATAACCGTCTAAATAAAGTTGATTTTTTTTTTGGGTGAGACCACCACCAGCGGGAGGAGGAGGAAGGGAGGTGTGCGGGTGCAACAAGCACTCTTGAATTGTTATCCCCATACAAGGAAAAAAAAACCGAGATGGGAGCTTGTTTGTAATACACGGTTATAAAAATGTGAGGCATTTTACCGTGACACATTCAAAAGGGGGAGCCAAAATAAAAATTAAAAAAAAAAACGTGCGGGTTAAACTCCCCCTGCACACCGTGAAGGACACTATAATGACCAATCGATCGACGATATCCTGCAAATTAAACCCGACCGGATATACATTTTTTTTACCCTTAAACATCTCGTGATTCTTGCACAACACATCCGCGCGCCAACCTATCAGCATTTGTGTAATAGTTGCAGCGCGCGGAGAGGAGAGATGATTGCCTTTGTCTGATATGAACATCAGCCATGTCTGAGCGCAGCCTCGACGCCTTGTTTTGAAGCTTCGACTCTGGCCCCACGTGGGACTCCTCTGCGGCTTTAAGGCCTCTCGACCAATGGTGGCGCGGTGCACTTACTCGCCGGCTTCCAATTGGCTGAGCCGCGTCGAGCCTGTCATTCACGAGGCAGCGTTGTCAATCAATACCACGCGGGGTCAAGCGCTGACAAATGCCTGTGCTCCTCGGTCCTCTGCCTGTGAATAGAGCCTGGAATGGCTGCTTAATTAGCTTCGAATGGCTTTTCTCTCCAGTTCAAACAATCTGTTACCACCACGTGGTAATGAGAGCCTACATTAAACAAAGGAAGAAAGGAAGCATGCAAACAGTTGTAACATTACAACCTGTAGTTTTCCTTTACACATGGGCCTATGTAAGGAGCACACAAAAGGTTCTTGTTTACCTTTTTATCACAAAGGCCAATCGAACCTGTTCTAACATTAAAACCTGAGTTATTGTGAATGTATGCATGGGGCGCCTCCGCAATCAAACATCACGAAAATAAGACACTTGTCTCGTTGTTTTGAAGGAAGCTACTTAAATCAGTTGCATGTTATTTCTCAGCTGCAGAAAAACAATGCCAGATGCGTAAAAATAGCAGCCTAATTATGTTATTTCCAGGCTTTTAATGTATAACACACATTTAAAGTTGTTCCATTACCACGAGACAAAACGTGGAGTGTTTCTACAGTTACAGCATTTAATCTTATACAAAACTGAACTTAATTATGGTTGTGTCAATACAACAAATCCAAATTAAAGACAAGTGTGGCCAAGTAGAGGCTGTATAAAGTCGGTATGGTCAGTAAAAAGTCGAATTATTGTTAGACTGACTAAAAATGGACTTTAAATATACATGTAAACATGTAAGTCCAACCAAAAGTTGAGTCTCTTGGAGTCGGACTTACACACCTAGATTATCCGGTTGGGAATCAAGCTGATCTTTTATGTACACTCTACACCTCAGTTGGACCTGAACTGGCCTAGAAAATCTGCGCATGCTCCATAATCATGGAGCCGAGCTTTGCAGCGTCCCTTCACAGCTATTCTCCCAGTTGTGCTTCCAGGGCGTTTTTTGGAGCGGTCGCACCTACAATGTGCCTCGGTTTGATTGGCCCCGAAAAATGGAGTGTATGTATGAAATGTTCAGCACTGAAAAGTTATTCATGTTGTCACCATTCAACATGCGACCTGTTTGCAGCTTACTAACTTGTTTGGTTTGTGATGTAATAGGTCAACCAGAGGAAGGTCCAATAGCAACTAGCTGAAAAGGGTCATATTGCCACCTACTGTGGCTGCGTCAGACAGACTTCCTTCAATAAATCAATTCTCACCTGGTGCCTGTATACTGGGCCAAGGACAGTAGTCCAATTAAATGGCCTAATCGAGCTTTAACCGTAGCTTTGCTGATGTGTGCATGTAACACACTGACTGACTAAATTGTAAAACAATCAGTGACATTTCACACAGGTATAGCAATATCTTTATGAAAACGCTACGGCCGTTCTGTCATGTTAGGGCTCTTTTTACTCCCTTAACCTGTGAAAATAGATCCATCTGGTTCCAATGTTGCTGTCCTCATACTTCTATATGCCCTTTATGATAGCATAGATACAGCCAATGGATGGCACTAGAGGGCAGAGTCAAAAGTTTGACCCAACAACAAACAAGTCGATGGTGGAGAAGGAATAATGTATCTTTTAATGGAGGCAGCACTGCAGATGGCGGTGGTCTACAAAGCCATTCAATACATTCCAATATGTGGACGGAGAATTCTTTTCAATATAATACCAATTTGCTCCGGTCACCATTTTTGTCGTATCTCACTTAAATTAGGCTACACTGCTATGCTGGCACTGCTCTGTTTCCATTTAACCTTTCAGAAAACATGTACAAATACGGACGAAATGAACACAGAGTACAAACAGAAGGCTTCATCTATATACCTGTATGTATACATCTAACATTAAGCATAAATGTGCTCTCAATGCCCTGACACACCAAGCCAATGGTCGGCCCCTGGTCAATGCTGGCCCGTCAGTGAATGTCTGTTACCTTAGTTTTTGCGGTGTGTCACACACAGTTGGCAGTAGTCGGCCCTCATCATCTTTGTCATCCAATTCAGCAAGTTGTATCTGCGTCGAAGACAGTGGAGCCTGTTAATGAGAAAAATGATTCTGATGGTTAAGTGAGGCAAGAAACAGATGTGAGGAAAGCAAACAAACAGCTAAAGTCAGGAGGGTGTGAGATCAAAACAACAGCTAGTTATATTAGGTAAGATTTTGTTTTTTATCCATTGAGCTCTTTAGCAAAAACAGTTCATACTGTAATTGTTTGTGTTATTGTTTGCTAGTACACAGTAAAAGGTGACAAGAAAAATGACCTGGAAAAAAAAGAAAGACAATTGTCTTTTTTAAAAAAAGGGAAAACCTAGGGAAATTGCAAAGAGAACTATATATATATATATATATATATATATATATACATATATATATATATTATAATTTCTTTGTTTTTTTAAAAACTTTTTTTTGGCCAATTTTCAGGAAATTTTCTTGTAACTTTTACGAATGGGGTCGTTTTTTGTTAAGCTGATCATTGCCTTCTTCTTGTGTTCTGGAAAGAAACCAGGCCAATTTGCACAGGTTTCGAAGGGGTTAAATCAGTTGGATCTTGTTTCTTGGCTGTGATAACAAGCCTGTGAAACAAGGAAACATGATGCCAGATGCATTAAAAAAAAAGCCTAATTATTTCATACCCAGTCTTTTATTACATAAAACACATTTAAAGCCGTAAAGTCAGCAAGAGACAACACGTGGAGTGTTAACACATTTCTAACATGTAATGTACAAAAGTGAACTTAATTATGGTTGTGTCAATTAAGCATATTAAATTATATGTGTGGTTTGTGTAAGTGTGTAAGTGACTAAATTATAAAACAACCAGCCATGTTTCACATCGAGTATGCCAGAATCTTTTTGGGGAATACTAAGGTCATTTTGTCATGTTAAGGTCTGAGATCTCCCAGCAGTGGTCTTACTTGTCATTCTTGTCAGCCACCTTGAGGATGTGGGATAACTGTGTTATTTCCAAAAGTATGGAGGCCGTCTGTGAGAAACTCAAGCACACACAAGGGCTGGCGGGCTAATCTCAGCCAGGCACCCCCTCATGCTTTTCAATAGAGAGTGCTTGGATTAAAGGCAACAAAAGGCCGGGCCAAAACCCCAGGGAGAAGGGGAGCCCTCCGCCCACTGAGACCCCCACACTGTTTATTTACACGGAAACCCCAGCCTCAGTGAAACTCCCACCCTCAGGCATTACACACTGGCCTATTTGCAGAGGTGGCTTTAATTCTCGACAGAGCAGGGATTGTCCTCGCTGCCGCCACTTTGAACTGAGGTGAAATTCACTTTCACATAGCTCAGATATAGCTAGTGAGCAAATATTCTGCTTCTTCTACATAATTACTGTGCAGCTTTTGGTCCAAAAGTAGCTATAACTGTTTCTCTCTGCAAAATATGTTAAAATCTTGGTTTTGCAGCTGCCGAACAAGGCAAAGATCAACGACAGGGGTGGAACTATTTATCATCAGGGTATATATTGGATGTATTTGGAGATTACACAGTGCTGGCTCATTAATGTGACTTGCAGTTAATAAACCACTTGGCCATTTTTCTCTCTCATGCAGGCTCACTTTCCTGTTCATGAAGCAGAAAATGAGGGCCCTGTTACTGCAAAGGCTGCGTTTGTACTGCAGTGACTCCCACTCCAGGGTACTGGCGTGCTGTTTACATGGAGATGCACGCAGACATACTGCACATTGACAAACAAACACGCACATGCTGTGTGTCGCAGCCACGTCATTCACAGGCAGGAGGCAGAAAGTCACAAAACACACACACACTTGCACACACACACATTCCATGCAACAAAGGGCCTACAGTGTGGGGTGGAAAGATGAATTGCCCGTACTGTATTATCAGGATGACTCATCGGGGAGTAATCAATGAAAACAGGATGAAAGTCTTATCAAAGGAGAAAAAATGCAGACATGAAGAGCATCTCAAAACAAAAAGATGAGATCTTTGGCAGGAATTCGGAGCTGTATTTAGCCCTTGGCTGAGGAGGACATAGAGGCAGTTGCTACTCTGAAATTAATATTCTCTGCTATCGGCCATCTCTAACTGATAAACAAAAGTACAGACATTAATAACAATACATGTAACTGTGCCTGGTAGAGTTTGCATTATGCTTTGGTGATTTCCCAGACACGCCAAACCGACGGTCAGCTGTTGGTCAATATTGGCTCATTGGTGAGCGTCTGCAGCCCTCTTTTTGGGGGACACTAGTTGGCCCTTGTATCCTACTTTTTGGCAGATTCAGTATGTTGACTGGCATTTGAAACGGTGATGCCTGTCGGTGAATGAAATCAATCTAAAGCTTCATTCCCACTGCACAAAAAAATACACTGGGAAAGCGTACAGTCGGCATTCACACCCACGTCAAATGACTGCAGTAGTCACAGTCTCCGATTGCCATGGGTGGGAACACAACACCTTGGTGAACACATTATTTTCAGCTCCCAAACTGGCACGATGCGCACTGTCGGTCTCCTAAGCAGCCTTAAAACATCAATTCAAATTAATCTGCAATGAGTTTGAAAGTGAGACTGAATATGTAAAAGATATATAAAGAAGTAACCACCATTAAGTTTTCACAAATCTCTGCTTTCTGCTGTCTACCTCTTTGCTAGCCGACTGTGACGTCGCAAGGACACACCAACACAATCCACAAGGACACAAACATAGAAAGGCAGACTCGTCCGCTGCAGTGCTGTGTTCACAGGTTGGCTACTTGAACTGGGAGTGTAGTCTAGAGCCCGTTTTTAGCCAGTTTACCTGTGTCTGAAAAACCCGTGTGCACATGCTAGTTTTGGAGGGAAAGACTGACAGTTTTGCTCAGCGCACAAGAAGAGAAACTGAAGTGAGGGAAACAAACAAACAGCTTAAGTCAAGAGGGCGTGAGCTCAAAACAACCTTGTTCTTATACAAGGTAAGATTATTTTCTCAGCCACTGAGCTCTTTAGCATAAATGGTTAGTAATGGTTTGCACTATTGTTTGCTTGCGCACAGTAAATATTCTTTGTTTTTTCAACATCAGATTGTGTTCTTAATGTGTTAACTGTCTTGAAATTGTGCTGTCAGTTTTCCAGTTTCCCTTTTTAAATTACGAATACAGACTACTGCTGCCTGCTGGTTTGGAGAGTTACATTCTCTCACGCAGGTGCAAAACTTACGTGTTAGTTGGGTGTTGTCTTGCAAGAGCAACTTTTCGGCAAAGAGACACAGACGACGAGACCTCACAGCAGTCTGCGCTACTTCTTTGATGTTGGGTTGGTGTGTCTGGATTAGCTTTACTTCAATTTCTTGCCATAGCTGAAAAACATGTTTTAAAAAAACGTGCCAAAAACATTTTATAGTTGGAGGGGATTTTCTTTCCACAACATATTCCAAGTTCCTATAGCAAGCTGCTGTTGCAATTTAGAGTTAATTGCCTTCTGCCAGTATGATTATAACACACTTAAATTAAACATATTGTATAGAGTTTGGAAATATGTCACTAATAAAAAACGTATGTTTCCTGAGTTCATCTGCCAATATTATTTTGCGCTAATATTTCCCAAGACATTTCTCCTTTGTGGCTCGATAAGATACAAACTTCAAGTTTTGGTGTGCATTCTTTCACATTCAGGTTTAATTAAAGGAAAAAATGTTTGGTTTGTGGGAAAACACCACAGTCAGTGCTTTAACACTTTGAAACCTGAATAATTGATTTCTTCCAAAAATATGGGAAGAAGCTAATGAGCAACTTGAGAGGAAATTACCTAAAAAATAGTAAGAAATTAGTAAAAAGTTACAAGAAAATTACCTAAAATAAGCAAAAATAAAGGAAAGTGAAAAATAAAAATATTCAAGTACCAAAAATAAAAAAAATATTATATATTCTGTAACTTATTTTGAATAAATAATTCTAATGATCATAAAAACAGATGCTGGACATTTTACTATTTATTTTTTTATATTGTTAAAACTATTCTGATATTCTTTTTCTCTCTTTCTCTCCTATTTTAACATTAATCTTCAGGTTGTTTTCTTGTCACCTCTTTACCAATTTCTTGCAATTTGCTCATTGCCTTTTTTTGCCATGTTTCTGATGAGAATTTCACCCTTTTGCTCAGATTTCAAAGGTAGAATACTTGTGAAAGGCGTCTGAATGCAGCACAAACAGTACATGTTGATTGAGGTTTCAAAGGGTTAACATGCTAACAAGTAATGATGAGAAGTGCAGAATACTGTCATCATCCAGAAAGTTGACATGCCAATTTAAACAAAGGCTCAGGGTTACAATAAAACTGTCATGAACTTTTATTGGCTGTTTGTTAATCAATAAAATGTTACTAGCAACAATGACGTCCTCATCTTTCAATTACAACGCAGTCATATAAATCACAGTGAGTTCATTTAGCACACTGAGTCCGTACAGGTATAAAATATGCTGATGCGCGGTGAAACTACAACATGGACAGCCTCTCTGTGCTGACCCAGCAGGACTCACGCAGCTGGTACACGGACATCTCTCCCTCCTCACGCCGCCTCATCTTTGTACACAAAGTTGTTGTCTCTCTGTGTTGTTATTGCTCTGTGTCCACCACGCACGGCAGAGCTGGAGGGCTGCCAGTTATACCCACTTAAATCCAGCAGCATACTTTCAGAGAGATGATGGCGGCTCATAGTAGCCCTTCGAAACTTCATGTTTCACTCACACACTTCACACTGCATAATCGAGACTCAGAATTGCCGTGTGGTGAGAGGGCTTGCTCAACAGGCCCTCAGCGCAGGAAATGCACGGCCGCATCACCTCTATTTTGACAACAAACTGCACATTACGGCTTGTTACGGGCTCATAGCTAGTAGCTATGCGTGCTGAAACGTTTCCAACTGGCAGTCTCCTTCTGGACCCAATTGCTATAAAAAGATTCAGCATTAAAGTGATCAGAGGAACAAGCGGTACCAGTTGATTGAGAAGACCTTGAGCTGCTCAACTAAGATTGTGTTACTCTAATCCAGTTTGCTAAATGGATAATGTGATTAAAAAGGATTCTTTAGGCCTAAATTCAGTTATGGTCCATTATTACATTCACATGGCATGGGAATGACTTCACATGACTGTCTCAAAAGAAAAATATGTTGTCAAGGTAACAGGCCGTGCAAGAAAAAGTGCACTCGCTACTGAGGTCAGTCTGTAAAAGTGCCTCACGAGGGCGAACATTATATTCATTTACATCAAACAGAGATGTAACAGGGTACGGCAAGGGGAGGGGGGGCACCTAAACGATGAGAAATGTGATGAAGCCACTTTGTGGAGGTCAGTGCTGAGATGAATTTGTCGCAGAATGTAAAGAATGGTAAGCAGAGCTCTTTAACTCGAGCCACAATGACAATGTGAGCTGTGTAGTATCTCAGAAATCTCCTCATGAGACCACAGGCTTCTCTCCTCATATACTGCATTTCACCACTTCTGCCTCACTGAGGAGCATTTCATATTCCCTGGCACACAGTAATATACTCCTCCACTCCTCCATGCCAAATTGACTCCACAAGTGCTCCTATACCTGCTGACTGACACATGCTCGCCGAAAATGATTCCTTCACCAGCAGCCAGCATTGCTGCTTGCTCTGGCAGGGTACTTGATTCCATTATTAAGTTGAAAAAGAGAGACAGAGCGAGGGGATGGGGATGGGGAGGAAAAAAAAGAAGAAGCTTGACTGGGTAGAGAAGAATAATAGAGAGCTAAGGAAGTTATCAGGGCAGCGGAGAGTGAGCCCGCTGTCTGACAGCAGATCAGAGAGCTCCTCCAGCTGGAACCCTGTGCTCATGAGCCTGGCAGAGCAGAGCCCATCGCAGTCGGCCGGGATGATGAGCTTCACTGTAGGACAGGTCAGCAGAAGCACCTATAGACTGAAGTGTATATCAACTCCATATCTCCAGCACAACGCCTCAACTCACCATCAGGAGGAAGCACTCAAATCATTTACTTTTGTAAAGTAATTAAGTACATCTGTAATACAATTCTGAGTAACTTATTTGAGTATGCTACTTTCTCTACACCACAACACATTAGTGGCAAATATTGTACTTTTAACTCCACAATATTTAGTTACTCTTTGCTTTCCACACCCACACTGTTCTATCACTATGGGTTGGTAAGTTATATTAACAGTAGCTGCATGAGCGCAGTGCAGAGCAGCGGCGATTAGTTAGCCACTGATATACACAGATGGGGACTCACACTAGCATGGCCAGCGTGGCTAGCGTGGCCAGACCAGCTACCACAACAAAGAACAGAGAAACACAAACCACAAGTTACAGACCCCTTTCCCACCACAATTAGAGTGTGCATGCAGGTTTTTTTAAACACAGGAAAACCTGTTAAAAATAGGCAATTAACTCCTTGATCATTGCCAGTAGACCAGAGCTGTGTACATGGCTCTGCAGCAGACGAGTATGCTTTTTTTTTTTCATAAAAAAATTGGTCAGTAAACATTAGAAGGCAGCATGGAGGCCAGTGAAAATGTTATGGTAACTTTGTTTTTATATCCCTTACTTATTAAGTCTCTCTCTTAAAATCAGTCTAAATAATTTGGAAAGATGGGCAAGCACTGCTTTTGGTGGAGATGGACGGTATTTAGTGAGTGGCTTGTCATTGCATCTCATCAGCAAAGGGGCTAAAATTTGTGAGTCCTGCCAGGTTGTTGTATTTCCATCACTGGTGATTGAAGCTGATTGAAGCTAGAGCCGACTACAGCAGAATCATTTGAGTTAATACCCATAAATAAAAAAGTCTGATGTTAGTGGGGGTTTTTGTGTAATGGGAAAGGGCCACACAGAGAGGAAACGTGACTTCATTTTCTGCTCAGAATGCCATTACTCTGTAATTTCTTTACATAACCAATAGTTGTTTCCTGCTATATTAATGTAATGAATAAAGACACTGAGCTCCTAAAAAAGGTCCCCAACCTTTTTCGCTTGTGAATCTTTACAAAGAAACAAAACAGTGTCTAATTGGGGTGGTATCGTGTTTCAAATATCTGTCAGTTGTTAGCAGTTAAACCAAAAAGACAGTTCCCCTCTGAACTTAGCAGATGGTTTCATGTAAATAGAAGTCTGAGGCCCAAAGAAGCAAACTGGCCTAATATTATCCAACAATTCACACAAAAACAAAAATTATTACAAATTTGTGCATCACACTTTTCTTTTTTCCTCTCTTGTTTATCATCTTATGGTCTCTCACATTTATCTAGTGACATTTTTAAGGGGACACCAGTCTTTAAATCAGTGAGTAGTTTGGAAATCTGTCACATATGATCAGAGTGATTAATCATATAGGTGTGTGTGGTCCCTAAAACATGGCCATCAGTGTATTTTGTTCCCTAAACAAGGACACAAACGGGTTAAAGAATTAAGGAGAGAGAAGCCCTGAGAGAGAAAGCGAGAGCAAATCAACAAATTAATGCCCATCCTATGAGAGGCTAAGCCTCTTATTTTTATTTCAAATGAGGATAGAAATTGACTTCCTTATTAAATCTAATTATTAGCCAGTGCCCTCCAAAAGTCTTCTGAAATCGCCCGGAGCGACCAGGCTATTAGCATAAACACCACCACTGGCAAGCTTAAAACAAATGGTATATTTAGTCAGTGTTAATGGGATTAAAGTGTGCTGGATTCAGGAGCAGTTCTACTAACAGTGAGCATCACATCTTCATTATGGATGGCCTGACTTCTCCATTTCCACTCTCTTTGTTTGCATTTCATTCCACTCTGCTGCCTCCCGCTCCTCTCAGTTATTCAACAGATTGTGTTCAATCTTGATCCAAAAATCCCAGACAATCATAAATAATAAAGGATTACACCAATCTCTGAAAAGCTGGTGGCTTGCCAGCGGCAATGCGCACACAGAGAAATAATTGTTGGCCATCTGTGCACCAGATTGGTAAGAGAAAGGGTAAACAAAGAGCACAGTGTACCTGCTTTCTCCCCTTTTCCCTCGCTCTCTCTTTCCCTTCAGCCAGTGAACATGAAAGGCTTTGATGACGCTCACCCCTGCAGAATCCACTGGCTCGCTCCAAGAGATTTTTTGATTAGGGAGGTTTCAGAACCACAGACTGACAAGCCGTGCCTGTCAGAAATCTAACAAGGCTTGGGGTTATCTCTCTATCAGCAGCCAAACAGCGCTGAAACACTGCACAACGCCAGCCAAATAGAGTAAGAATGGAGGATAATTGACCAGACAAATGAACACATTTACATGTCATATACACAGCTCTCCAGAAAAAAGAAAATGAAGTCATGAAAGCTTCCCTTCTGCAGGCTATAAATCACTCCTCTGTGGGCTAGGATTGGATTTACTGGCACCATGTTACTATCACAGAGCCAGAATCACTGTCAGGGATGCACACACCTCCACTGAACATCACAGGGCCTTATAAGGAAGAATTGATCCTGCTGCTAAAGATTGAGCTGAGGTCAATCAATGCGTTTTGTAGAGTTAGCAGTGATATGCTTTAGATTTATGGGTCAGAGAATAAATCAATAAGAGATGCATTTCACATGGAGTTCCAGCATGCATTCAACAGCCTGATTGACTCCAATTTACTGTATCATGATTAACAGTCATTTGACATAAACCATCACATTCACTGTTTGGATAATAAGTGCCAAATGCTGGATTGTCCACACACTGTTTGAAAAAAATCCAGAAAACTATATTGCAGAACTATATACCATATAATTATCGTTATTATATACTGAAAATGATGTAACCGAGTTATCATTAATTTTAAACAGAGTTTTTTTCCTTTTTTGTTTTAATTTTTTATTTTCCATTTTCTTTTCTTTGTTTTTTTTTTGCATTTTTTCTAGTGCTTTACTATTTTCTACTGATTTCTCACTAGTTTTTGGGACATTTTCTCTCAGGTTGCTCATAGCTTCTTCCCATATTTTTGAAAGAAATATAGCCAGTTTGCTCAGGTTTCAAATGGTTAAAGCACTGACTGAGGTGTTTTCCCAAAAGCCAAACCATTTCTTCTTTAGATAAACTTGAACATGAAGAAATTCACTCCAAAACTTTTTTAATGTGGTAAAAAAAAAAAGACAAAGAGCAACTTTGTAAGAAATATTACACAAATTCTAAGAAATTTGTAGATTTAGCAAATTATTTATTATTATTATTTATTCATTTTCCCCTAACTTTCATGTTTTCTTGTACTTTTTTTGGTTTTACTATATCTTGCTAACTTTCTGGTAATTCCTTCTTTCATTGCTCATTGCCTTCTTCCATTGTTTTTGAAAGAAATCAAGCCAATTTGCTCAGGTTTCAAAGGGTTAATGGGCAACTAAAACAAAAGCCTGCGTGCTTTTCGCTGCTTCAGAGTCTGTGCAGGGAGTGAAAAATGGCCTTACGGCTTCCCATCCATCCCACTGGAGGACCCTCATTATAGTGTGAGATTTATATATGTATATGTAGAGAGCGAGAGATAGAGATAAATAGTGCGGGATTCTGGAGCAGGGAGGAGACAAAAGATAGGGCAGAGTCATAATGAGCTGTGTTTATGTGTAACGTTGCTTGGCCTGTTGACAGCGGTTAATGAAGTTACAGTTAGTGGGGGGGATCTGTTGGCACTAATTAAACTTACTGTCATTAGCAGTGTTGGAAAGAGGAGGCGCTGCAGCAGCAATGGGAGGAGAAAACACAGGCAGATCCATCAGAGTAGCACACAAACATAAACATAAACATAAACATAAACACACACACACACACACACACACACACACACACACACAGCAGCTATATGTGACGACGGGGATCGGATATAACTTCATTGTATACAGGGAACTCCTGACTTTGCATTTAAAGTTTATACTGTGATACAAATCCTCTTAAAAGCTGACTTACTCAAAAACAGAGGCTGCTTTCTTTTAAAATGAACAATAAATCTCCTGGAGGGAAAAGCTGTGATATGAGGTGTAGGATTTAAACATATACAGTATACACGGTCTATCAAGTGCCTAAAGAAATAAAGTCAACCGAGTTTATATTAAACAGCAGATGCGGGAAATATTTTACACCTAACTGAGCTGACAGTGTGGACTGGCTCCTGTAGAAGCCACAGCTCTGACATCTGGAAATGTTGCAGCCACCACTGAGCTGTTAGAAAGTGGGAGAGAGCTCGATTGACTGTCACAGAGTCTGAGTGGAGCTCAGTGTGTGCCATCTTAACCACAGCTCCATCGTAGCCTGTAATCCAGCTCACCACCAAAGCTACCGCTGTTGGCTGCCTGTGCAGACCAAGCCTCACTGTTTGTTTATGCAGCACGTAGACCCCGCCATTAAAAGTGGGAAGCCTGTCAAAAATAAAAAGAGACTTTTCATGTTTGAGGGCTGCAATTGTGGCTCTTGTGTGATGTTTTTCCTCCACACTGACCCCTTGCTTTGAGGTCGGGAAGCCGCTTAACCCTGGGCTGTGGAGCCAGCCGATTGGCTGGGCCAAACACAGTATTTTTGAATGTGGTGGCGTAGTGGGTGCCTCCAGCTGAGGTACTGTGGTTGCGTGCAGTGACTATGGCTGTGTAACCAAGGCTGCCTACACATCATTATAATGGCTCCTCGGGCAAAGAAGCCAAAGATCCTTCATAAATGTGCACATCATTTCCCTCATTATGTCCTAGTTACCTTTCCTCATGTTCCCTAAACCTCTCTACAAGGCAAAGTTAACCCTGCAACAAGCTGAACAAAGGCTGGGGATCCACCTCACTGCAACGGTCTTGTGCTGAAATACTTGAATATTCTGTAAAAATACCTCTGCACAACATGCAACATCTCTGCCATATACAGAAGCTGCTTACAAATGACACAAGCTGTTTAAAATCACTATTCCCAGCTCACAGCCGTTCAAATACTAAAGCAGCGCAGGGAGAATGTGGAAATTTGCTATGTAGTTAACTTGCGACAGCCACCAATTAGGTTTACGATTCGGGCGCCTTTGGGCCACTGTCGCCAGGCCTCAGTCTCCCTCTGATGTCATTACACAAATCTGCTGCAGTCTGACAGAGCAACAGGGCTGTAGGACACAGGGGGGAGATGGAGAAGGAAAGTTGGCTCGGCTCCTCTCCTCTGATAGCAGCAGATAAGCCAGCCTTGGGGCCTCTTATCTCATCTGTGGATCCTGTGTAAATGTAAGTTTTAGTCTGGCAGATTACATCAGCAAGAGCCTGTTGGGGACAGAGGCTGGCCGCCGGGGGACCGTGATGACTCCCCTCATGCGACAAATGCATCCCCTCCACCCTTCATGGGCTAACAAAGCAGGAGTGGAGTGTACTGTGGGAGACGGCTCCTCTCAGCCAGTTAAAGTGAGTCCCCAAAGGAACCGGAATTAAAACTGTCAACTTCCATTTAGTCCAAAACGTTCACCCCGTAGCATTTGTTTCCACTGTCAGCTACACACTGTGTGCAGTGATAGTGATATTAGTGGACAGCACGCCTCACTTTGGATAAACGTCTGGATTACAGCTGTGAGGAGGTGTGTGTCCTGACAGGAGGAGAGCCGACCAGCTGACGTGGGACTGCGGTCCAAGGGCCACAAAGGTGCCATGTGACTCTAAGAGGTTCATTTTAGGATACACAAACACACCCTCCCTGTTTGTCTAAACGTCTCTCTATTCGTCTACTGTATGTACAGCACATTCCAGCCACACAGACAGACAGGCCACATCTGGGGAGCGACCACTGCGAGGCCATCCCCCTTCCTTCTTTCTCTCCCTGCTCCGTGCGTCTGTCATCCCACCCAGAGAGGGGAAGTGGTGAGGTTGGAGTGGTTGGCCAGACGGGGCCAGCTGTGTGACCACAGACCTCTGAGTGTGTGTATGTGGGAGGGAGGGAGGGATCCACAGGCCTTATTACAGACCCGACTACTCACTGGGCCTCACAAACAGCTACTTCACAGCCAGCAGCAGCCGCCGAGTGGAAGCAGAAACACTGCAGGATTTGTACTGTGACAGCATGAGGCTGTACGCTCGTGTGATGCTATCAATCACAATCAAGCATATCTAGTATCTAATGTTTTTTAATGCACACTTAAATGTATGTAAAAATAAAAATATACTTTCCTGCCTCAGACATACCAAGCAGATTAAGTCACTGAAATGACAAACTTAGTAAAAGGATACAGATGTTGAGTAACTGTGGCAGTTTTGGGAGAAATGTGTTGTACCAGAGTCCGCTGCCAACTCATATCAGCTGAACACGACTGTTGCTGGACTGCACCGTCAGCCGGATCACAGGACAGAAGGCCTCAGAGTGATGATGTCACTGTTTTGCCTGGGTCCCCAGGGCGGTGATTTATGAGCTAATCTGAGTCTGTCTCTCCAGATTCCAGGTCTTTCTCTCCCTGGGGAGCCGCTAATGGAACAGTGGGATGGAGCCACCATGCAGCAGAAGTCCTCTCGGCTCACAGGCCCTGACATCCATCTCCATGATCACACACTGAAAGAAAAAAAAGAGAAATAGAACAATGTTGAGTTCATTGTGCAGCACACTTAGATGTTCACATACACATGCAAGCACGCACACACAGACCAATACACATATGCACTTGCACAGAAGCAAATACAGAATAAATTAAGTATTGCATATATAACCTTGGCTATTTGCAATTTGTCATGCAGCCCAGGAAAGATAATTGAGGCAACCTCCCAGTATGCAAATAGAATGATAATCAGCCTGCGCCACTCTGCCAAACACATATGCACAGAAAAAAAATTGTTACATTGTTAGCAATTTCTAATAGAGGACACCTATTGACCCATTTTCTCTTGGAAAGCAATTTGTCCCTCCAAAATAAAACTAATAGGTGGCAAGATGAATGGATTAGAGTGGGCTAGACTGGGTGCACCATGCCACGAGGCACTAAATCACCAGATTATTAGTTTTATGAGCCAAGCCCATGAGAGAATAATTGCTAATGTTCCCAGAGTAACCAAGGGAAATAAAGGTAATGGAGCAATTTATAAATTCTGATTGGTATACATAGAGAACTTCCAGCCCATCTCCTTTGTTATTTTACTGCTCTCAATAAAATATGCCCCGAGCCACACAAACACTGGGGCCAGCTATCAAAATCAATACAATCACAGAACCCGCGAGCGCTGCTTCTGCTCCTTTGTTATTTTTAGTGCAATGCAGCCTGACTTGCAGTTATGAATCAAAATAATGTGGGAAGAGAAAAAAAAGAGCATTAACTTCTGTTTCTTAACTTCATTTGGCCTGTTGGAGATGATGATTCATCCCAACACACTCTGCACAGGCATGGATGGATTACTGAAGGGGCCCATCACACACAGGCCCAGGGGCCCAAACTCTAAGTCTCATTCAAGTGCCATTCAAATTAACACATAATGACCACAAAAAGATGCTAAGGAACTGCAAAGAGGCACAAAATAACTACCAAATGATTCAAAACAACCACAGAGAAACGCAAAATATCTAAAAAAAAAGACACAAAACAACTATAGAGACACAATACTACACAGCGATACAAAATGTCCTAAAAGACACAAAACAACTATAAAGAGAACAAAAAACGGAAATAAAACTCCACAGAGAGATGCATTTTGCCTACAAAGAGTTGCAAAATAACACAGATTATGATGTCGGAGTGCACATTTCCAATTGCTTTTCTGTCAGTTTTGCTAAATTTGTGCTAAATATTTGCTAAATTTAGGCTTCTATGTCTATTTTGCAAGTCTTGATGGTGATTTTTGTGGTTGGCTTTGGAGATTGTGGCATGTGGCTGCAAGTCACTAATTCGGATGTGGAAATACACTCACTTATCTGCAAACTCTCGATTGTCAATTTCAATTGGCTTTATTGGAATGACATTTCACTTGTGACCAAAGCATCATTAAAGACAATTAAAGACAGTGCATGAATAACTGATCACGTGAATAACAATATTTGTCAATAGAATAAAATAGGTAGCCTAGTTACAATTTGTGCTAAATTCTTGCTAGCTAACTGCTAGCCGATATGAGATTAAAAATGACATCAATAAACATCAAGGAAAAGATGGAGAAGAATGAGCATCAGCTGAACTAGCATCCTGCTGGCCACAGAACTAGCATTGCTAGCCAGGAGAGTAAACTCAATGACCTCCTTGCCGCACCAGTTTCTAATGGGATGTCAGGGTCTGTAATATCTTTATGATTCACCAAAACTTGGCTAAATTCTGGACAGCACCTGAAGGCCCCATTTCTATATGCCAATCTGATAGAGCAGAGGAATCTGGCGAGAGGCGTTGTCTTTACGGTGAACAAGGACTGGAATGACAGCAGGAATGTGATGTGTTGTCCTGGCTGATCCTGCTGCGGATCACTGCTATATGTCGTTCAGAGGCGGCTGCAGCGAGGCGCTGCATGTCGCTGTCTTGTTGGGGTCGGGCTGTGTGGACAGTTAAATCATTCCACAACTGGAAACTGTGGATTATCGAAACCATCTGGAAACACGGACAATTATAGAGCAGCAGCCAATGATGTAAAAAGATGCAAAAAGGACTAAAATACAGTACTCTGTGTAATTCCATTAAAAATAAAAAAATTGAATAAACAACGAGAATTTTCTTAAAAACAACTTTAACGTGTGTGTGTGTGTGTGTGTCTTGCATAGGAGAGGTGGGGGCTTTTTGCATATCTGTGCCCAGGGCACCACTGTCTGATAATCCGCTCCTGTGCGCAGGTGTGTTTCTGATGACTAAGACAAGCTGTGTGTCAGATCATACATTTGGCCTCCAGAGCTGTTCAGATGGTTACACAGCGATCCAGACAGACGGACAAAAGACAGACAGGGTGCTGCGGCAGACAGGTGTCCCGTTTAATCCACCCAGCTCAGATGAATAACCGTCCTCCACTCATCCTGTTTTGTGTAACCGCACAACTTTCCATCATACAGACCCAAATCCCTAATTTCCACCTCTTCACAGCTCTCTGATGTTTAAATTGTAAGTTGCGCTAAGTCCAAACGTCGTCTGAAATGTTCTGCAGATGTAAACCCTTCTCATGTGGTTCATGAAAGCAGAGATTTATCTGGTTAGAGAGGGCTCGTTGCGTTGCGGCCGCAGCCTGCCTGCCTCATATTCAAGTCGAGTTGGGTGGTCCCACAGCGTCTTCTCATCTCCATTTCTCAGGAGGATAAACAGCACACATCCTGCAACAATCAACTCCTGTTGCTATGTTTTAAACAAACTGCCCAATTATAATTTCATTAAAATCGAAACAAGCCAGCGTGCTGTTTAAACTAGACATGTGCAGCTCTATGGCCTCTGATGTAATTTGATCCACGGCTGTACTGAATTACACATTGAAGTCGGGTTGACGGGAGGTAAAACAGATTACGTGTAGAGAGCAATAAGACAATATGGAAGCAGGAGTGTCATATCATCTTCCAGCACTGTCTGTTGCTGCATCTGTGATAGATCTGCTCTGCTGGAATGTTTGCAGCCAAGCAGAGCTGATGTTCTGCCTTATGCACATACACATACACACACTCACACACACACACACTATTTGACCTTTCAACAGCGGTGATGACAGCTCACAAGCTCCTCTTGTAACTGAAAAGCTCCTCATATACTTTTAACCCACCTCTTGCTTTGTTCTGTGGTGAAACTGTGTTGCTCACTTGTGTCCTCACTTCCTTGTCCTGCAGTTATGAAGTAACACTGTGAGCTGTAACAGCATGATTTGCTCAGGCCTGCTGAGTTAAAGTAAGTAACTTTTTGTTTGTTTAACATCCATTCCTATGATAGTGGTTCAGCTGAGACAGTTAACCGCTGTTCCTGGGGCCAACATGTATACATTTATCAAATCCAGACTCTCACATGTCTGCACTTTGTCATCCCATCTGTACTCCAGCAGTCCCACGGAGAGGGTGTTTTTGGGTCAGATCGTCAGTTCGTCATCACTTCACATTTCCTGTTATGAAATAGCATGACACCCCGCACGGTGCAGAACAGATCTTAACAAACAGCGAAAGCGGAAACTACATAGGATGGGAGTTTATCGCACAGTGTGAAGTTTTTTTTAAAAAATTTTATACGCTGATGGCAAAGCATTTCTGGCCACATAGTATCATTTAAATTGAAGCAGATTTTAAAGCAATTCTCTGTCAACCTCAAATGTCAATTTAATTCCACACATGGCTCTCAAGAACCACTGACAGCAGGACGCAAGCTCAGACATGGAAATTGATTTTCCGAGGGATTGATTCCACCCCGGATCTTGCGCTGATCTACAGAGAGAAAAAGCAGTAATGACACATTCTGTGATCCCACAGTTTCTATACTAGGTGGTTAGGTTTTATCCAAATGCGACAAGGCCTGTAATAAATCTTGTCTTCTCTCCATCAGCTTGCCAGCAGCTGGGAGCCGTCAAGGGAAGCCACCCCAAGCAAAATGTTATTCCAGCTTGTTAGTGTTTGAAGTCGCAGCAAGCTGGGCTGCAGAAGCTGCTGCCTGTGGTTTATGGCTTGTGGGGTTGCTCAAGATATGGAGTCTCACTTTCCAAGTCAGGATGTCTCACCGCCATTGAAGCCACAACTGTAGCTGTGAGATAACGCAGGCACGTTGAGAGGAAAGGACTTCAGAGCACACATGTGGTCTTGACTCAGTGAGTGACAACACTACAGTGTGTATGTGTGTGTCTGTGTGTGTGTCTCAGCTCATGTTGTTTTTCCACATCCACCCACTGATGCAGTGCTGCAACCACTTGCTGAAACACTATTGCTTCCTCTTCTTTCTACTTTCAAACACTTGCTTTTATCCAAAAACATGTGATTTTTATGAGCTTGTACACTTGCCAGGTTTTTGCACGACAAAACCGTTTTAGGCTCCTTTTTGTTGAGACAACACATTAATTAGGCAGTCCTGACAAAGAGGTAAATTAATGTATTTGTACTCAAACAAAAGCGAATAATGAATATAAAAATGGGCAGCAATTGTGTTTCTGTGCAAGAGATGGAGACATTTTCATTATTTCACTAAAAGGCCTCATAGCTCCTTTGATTTTTGAAATTCAATAACGTCTTAAACATCTTGGCACCGATCAGCGTTTCAGAGATGAAAGTGGTTGTATTTCAACCTCAGTGGGTCAAAGGTTGTCAGACACCCAGTGTACCCGCTGCTCCAGTCTCTGATATTTTTACTGTAATCCCTCATTGTTGCATTGTGGGACTAATCCGTCAGATTTTCCTACATCTACTGCTCAACAGTTTACAACCCAAAACACTTTAATTGGACAGAAGGAGACATGGTATTTTGTTCAAGGAAATCAGTGGTGGAAGAAATTTTCAGGGGTTTTACCTATAACTGGCAAAACTCAAGCTCCATTGTTAGTACTTTGAAGCTACTACCATCAGGCTGCTGTTATAAAGTCCTCTTGGCCAAGAACAACACTTATAAAAACTCCTTCAAGCCCACTGCCATAAACATCTTAATGATCTATACATCTATATAAACACTATGCCACTTTGCGCACAGTAGTATATTGTCATTTTCTTTCTGTCTAAATTATTTATATAGTATTTATTGTTTTTAGGAACACATGCTGTATTGTTTATTGTCCAAGTGTGTTTTGCACTGTTTGTTGTATTGTGAGCCATGTCTAAGTCAATTATCTGTCATGACAGACAATAAAGTTTTCTGAATCTCAAGTACAGAAGTATTATGAGCAAAACATACTTAAGTTTCAAACCAATCAATCCTGCAGCCAATCAGCTATTGTCTGATGACGATAAAGCCTCAGGGGCCAATACTTTGGACTGATTCGATGTATCCAAGTCAAGACTTCCTCATCCATGCAACAGTCATTTCTGCCAATCTTTACAAACAAGTATCTGCATATAAATGCAAATACATTAGAAAAAAGTTAATAGAAAACTAACTTGTCATCAGGCGTTGTCCAATAGGTTCTGAGATTGAATTCTGGCAAGTCCTTTTGCCTCTCCACATGGACTGCTAACCAACTATTCAGATGTGAATGGTCAATACTACTCTTTACTACTACTCTTTGGCATACATATGCAGAATGTGATCATAGAGATTGCATTTAAAGTAAATATACTCATTATGAAGACAGTCCACTTCCAGCATGTATAATATTACTGATGTATCAAAATGTAAAGTCTATTTAAATTGCAGCTTGTGGCTTCCACTGAGCTAATTTCAATTACACAATTTTGGGTTGTTAAATCTCTATCATTGGGCCTTATGCAGAAACATTCTCTTAAATTTCTCCAATATTGTCTCTTATTTTTGCAGTAAGAGAAAATATAAGAAAAGTCAACTCCAGATGCACCAAATGCTCTAACCATCCAAATTTGCTCTTATCCAAGTGTGCTCAATGCTGAATCACACTTGATCACAAGTCACATATTAGCACAGGAAACACCCTTTAAACACTCTAACACTTGTTAAAACTTAAGACATGACACCAAAAAAAGAAGAACTTCTGCAGTGGTGAAATATATGTAGGTCTACTGTAAAAACAAACAAACAAGGTAAATGTGATTTCAGGAACTATAATGAAGTACAAAAGTAAAATGTGCATGCAAAAAGGTTTAAATAAATTTAATTAATTAAAATAATTTGAAAAATTAAAAGGAAAAGCAGTACGTCCTCATACATGCAGTATATGTATGTGAGAAGCTGGAACCGTTACATTTTTTTGCATAGAAAATGACTTATACAATGATAAAAAATAGTTGCCAATTATTTTTCTAATTAATCAACTAATTGTTTAAGCTGCACATAATAATATTGCAGTCAAGTACAGTATTTCCCCTGAAGTGTAGTGGAGTAGAAGTAGAAAGTAATTCTTAAGTAAATTGTTTTTTAAAGTTTTTTTTTTTACACTCATGCATTTATCAGCAGAGGGAAATACAGTAACTGATATGACAGTAATTGGAATCAGTGCACCAGGTATGGTATAATTCTTTAACCCTGAAATTTAATAATCTTGTCATTAAAATTGTTCTTAAATATTATCTAATTTTCTAATTTAAAAAAAACCTTGAATATAAACTAGCAATGGGCAACAGTTTCTGTACTGTGGAAATGAGATTATTTTATCTTGTGCTCTTACATAAAAGACACATAAAAACACTGGTGAATCCCATAAATCAATTGGTCCTAACAAAATAAGAACAAATTGTGAATAAGAGCAAAAATAGTAGAATATTTGGTTGTATTTCTTGCATGAGGGCCAATGTCTGGTATTTTACAAGCTGATCATGTGATTTTTATGTAAAATATGCATGTTGAGCTAAAATCAATACTGTGAAGTAACAAGTACAATAGACAGAAGTGCAAAGTTTTTATATAACCTAATGCTTCTGTATTTTATTCTTTTTTCTCCATTATATCACATAAAGTAAAGTACAAGTACCTCAAAATTGACCTAAAGTGCAGTCCCACAATATATGCTTTACATTACTGCAGAAATATGATTTTAGAAATAACAGCAGTGCTACCTGAATTTTGTCATCAGTGCCACTAAGCATCATGTTTTTCTCTCCTGTGTATTAGGGCTGCAACTGATGATTATTTTCATTATCAATTAATCTGATGATTATTTTCTGTTTTTCTACAAAATGTCAGAAAATGGAAAAAAATCCCTCTTACAATTTCCCAGTACACAAAGGGCATCTTGAAATGTGCTGTTTTATCCAGACACAATCAAAAACCCAAATTTATTTAAGTCATTATCAAAAAAAAACATTAAGGGGCTGTAAACAAGCATAGAAGATAACAGGAGAATGTTTGGCATTTTTGTTACAAAAAAAAAGAAAAATAATAAATTATTAGAATAACTGCACAAACTGATCAACTTATTGTTTCACCTCGAAGACTAACAATCAGCCATCCGTGCACTCTGAATTCCCCACAGAGCAAAAGAGTGCAGGTCAGAGGCAGCAGGAGGAAAGTGCTCTCAGCGACAATGACAGGGGAGGATGCGAAAATGTTTCCTATGTACGGCTATGAATTAACCATTAGAGCTTAAGTGAAGGACATGCAGATACTAATTGGATATGCCTGGATGATTCTATTACACTATGAAGATAAGGTTAGGCAGACAGGTCAAAAGGTCAATGTGATACTTCATCTGATTCAGTGATAGTTTTCTCCCAAAACCTCCCTCACACACACACACACACACACACACACACACACACACACACACACACACACACACACACACACACAAGACCTGCGGGTCAGCTGTCGTGGCTGCTGCTCCTGCTCGTCCCTTGGGGACGTCGGGCGGACAGGCTATTGATCAGCCGCACTATTATCAGAGCTGAAGCTGTTTATCATGCTGTCTGCTCTCAGCAGGGAGTCTCCGTCTCTAATGGAGCATGGTGCGGCACTCCCCTGCACCTGTCCTTGTCACCCCCACACCTTAAGCACCATCGATCCTCGCATCACCCGTCCTTGCCCCCTGGTGCTCCAGTCTCTGGGGGAGGGTGGCTCCTCCTGTACTGTCAGCACTGAAATATGTTTCTCATCGGCGTTGCCCTGCTGATGAGTCTCTCCTCTGTCCTTTTACTAGCAGCCACCTTCACCCCGTTAACAGAAACAATGATGAGCATATCATCATCCTCTGACCTCCAACACATTCATGCTTATCATACTCACTCCACAAATTTAGCATGTCAGTTGCGTAAAATTGGAGGGCCTATGAAAGACAATGAGAAAAGGTTCAAAATTGAAGCTGTAAGGGAGCGAATACCCTTACTTTTTTTCTGCAGTATGGTTCAAGATCCAAAAACAAAACAATGTTTCCCAAAATCCAACTTTACAGCATGTTTTATTGAGCCACCTGCCTGGTAAAAAAAACATGCATTTTAAACTCCATACCTCCTGTTTGACAAACAGGCTCTGTTTTAATATTGTGTCAGAGCCAATGTAGAGGTAACTCTGATGACATCACTATGACATAATCATGCTTATTGTCACATCCTGGTACTCTCCCTCCAGTTCCATAGAGGATATTATTCAATGATTTTCAATGACCCCAAAACTATGCACAAAAATAATGGACGTAGCCACCGCGAGGTCCCCCATATGGGATTGTTGGGATCCCATTTTTTAAGCCTAGAGTTTGGCATTTTGGCCATTGCCATCGAGGATTTTTGGACCCACAAATTTCCATATATGGATTAGAGGGTGGAGCTGTGGAGGAGTGAGGGGTCAATCTGCCTCTGACAGTCTGTCCCTCAAAGCAACCAAACCCTTAATTATGCATAATTTTAAGCCATAATAAAATTTTTAATGGTTTATGTTAAAATCTGTGGAAAAATTCACCTCCAGCACAGTTGTCATGAATGGTGGAATTAGCTCCAGTGATCAAGAGAGTTTTTTTGTGCAAGGCTGTAAACTAGGGCTGTTCCTAACAATAAATGTTTCTAACTTGAAATTGAAGTTAAAACTTCAAGTTAATCACTATCTAATAATTAGCTTAAGTTAATCACTATCTAATAAGATATTGCAATTATTATAATATGTATTCTGATTTTTTATATTTTATATGTTTTATACTATAATTTGAAATTATCAATCACTTTTTAATAACCAAATATTTTAAATAACCATTAGATGTGTGGTTCTTTTCACCATCCATCATGATCACTGCACATTACCCTACCAATCATGACAACTCCATAAATAAAAGTTAATAAATAACGTTTATTAAAAAACAATATAGGACAATAAATGTTTAGGAAATGTGCCTGATTATTACAAAGGCATTTTCACTGGGTGTATGCAATGGCATAAAATAATATTAATTTTAAGGATTAGTGTAATCGACATATTTCTGGTGCCAACTAGTGACACATTTATTTATGCTGTAATGTTGAGCATTTTAACATGGGGGTCAATTTTGTGCCCCGGGGTTTTTCTATGGGCTGGTGCAGAAGTGAGCTTTAGCCTGGTTCCCTCGTGAAAAAGCCTATGGGATTTTTCCATTGAATTTTGGATTACTGTAGCAAATAAGTTCTGTGGCAAAGACATGTTTATATTTACACATTTTGTTCAGTAAGATACAGTTCACAAGTGAACACCACTAGGGCTTTTGGGACCTAAAAGAAATCACCAGAAGCAAAAAGCTAATATTAGGCTATAAACGAACCACAACATGATTGCATGATTTAAGATCTCCACCACAACAAGGCTGTAAAGCCATGTTTGGCTCGGGTCAGTGTGATGACGTTCTGCAGTCTCGTTCAGCGATTTGTAAGCAACAGCCTTTAAGACACATAAATGCTTTAAATTTTGTGAGTGGGGTATTCACTGATATATTTTCATCTTAGAACAAAGCCTCAAAATCTCTTAAAGTAGTGTTAAGCACACATCTTATTTTGGAAAACCAAATACCCACTCAAGATTCAAGGTTTATTGTCATTCCAAAACATGAGGTACATAAGAGGAAATGAAAACTAAGTACGGAGGTCCCGGTAAAACAAGACACTAAAGTCTAAAACTAGTAGAAGCAACAAATAAATACAATGAAAAAAAAACAACAAATTCTAAGACTAAACAAGCATAAATACAATACAAATTAAAGAAAAAAAGCATTGACTCTGAGATGAGAGAGACGGAGGTGTTGAAATGCAAACTTATTTCTGGGTTTTAAGAGTCATTTTCTGGGGTTCTCTACCAGGATTAACTCAAATTTGGAGCCAGCCTCAAGTGGCCATTAGAGGAACTGTAGTTTTTTGTCATTGGCTTCATTTTCAGACCTGGAGGTTGCTGCTTGCCTCAAACTTATGGGATGTAAGATAAGATGTAAAATATCATCATTGTCACTGTAAAAGTACAATAAAAAAGCTGATGGAGCAAACCTGTAAATGCCTAATATTCTTAGAAAAAATATAAATAATAAATACTTTAGCGGCTACAAACGTACAAGAATATACGTCTTGTGATATATTTCTAACATTTGCCCGGATGACAAATAGAAAGCTGCAGCCCACACTTGCTGACAAAGCTTGAGTGTATTTTCCATTGATGGTGGGTGACCTGCTATATGTGCTCACTTGATGGGATAAAACCGTGTCCAGTCACACACTTTGAGGCGGTGGTCAATATCAGTTCTGTGTACAGCAGAGCTGTTACACTGGCCTATTAAAAAAAGAGGCAGTAAATGTCACACACCAGAAGCCGAGGCCATAAACAAGCCAGTGGACAGTGGTTATTCAGAGGTCACACAGAGTGCTCAGTCGTCTGTGGCGGCTGGCCGGGGGAAACAAAGTGATGAGGATTTAATGATATCCAGCTTTGTGGCTATTGATAGCAGAGTCAATGGGCTGCACTGTGGGTGTCTCTCAGATACACAGCAGATTAGCAGCTCTGTGCCAGATGAAAACGTCAGAGATCAATAGGACACAGGGGAGAATCAATAATCGTCCCACTACTCTGTGGCTTTCATTTGGTGGATTGCTCTGGTCCTTTATGGCCTGCCGTGCTGTCAGCGTGCCATTAACTGCATTCATAAAACATGCATCACAGATCTGTCACGGGCATCATATGTTAATGCCTGCTGCTAATGAATATGAATGCTCTGTTCATAAGCCAAGTCTCTCTCTCATTACATTGCTTTACACCTCGCTGAGCCCGGAGAGCTCGCCTTGGATGAAATGTAAATCACTGCTTTATTGGGGTAAAATGCATGACTATCATACTAAAACGCCATGCGCGATGAGAACAAAATATACTCACTTTGCAGTAGATCGAATACTTTGAAGCCAATAGTCTTGTGAAAGTGTGAGAAATGAGCGGACTAATTGTGGCATCATCACTGTGCCCGGGATGGGGGGAATAACGGAGAATATTCAGCCATGTCCTAAATACTATAATCAGAATTACCTGGCTTGTCGCGCTTCATTATAGTCCAGAGATCTTAGATTAATTAGCATTATTGTGCACAGTGAGTGAGAGAATTGGACAGTAATTACATTAACCTTCGGGATCACACCTTGTCTTTTTACAAGACGTGTCTGGGCAATAAAAGATTGCTACTGCATAGATGATTACTCTTATCCTTGACAGTGTCTGCCTTCCAAATTGATCCAATTAGCCATTCAGGGCTAATTTAATTACTTGGGGCTGCTATAGCCTCTCTATCTTTCTGTCCTTGCCACCAGGATAATCATAACTCAGAGCACTGGAACAGATTATCTTTAGCACATGCATGAAGAAAGCAAATTTAATCTGATATGGGAAAACACGAGTTAACACAGTCCCTCTTACTGCCACCAAATGCGAGCAAAAACACCCCTCTTTGTCCTGATTTCTCATGTATTAATGTGCTCTATGGCAACCTTATTCTCCAGTACAGACAGACCTGTTAGGAGAAGCTATCTTTGTCACAGTTATCAGCACCAGAAGTCTCTCTGTAAACTTCTCTGGAATATCAATCGACTGAAAAAACGTTGTTTCCTGTTCGACACTAATGAAGGTGAGAGCTAGTTCGTATGAGAGAACATATCCATATGATTAGTATGCATGGGGCAGGCTCGGAGTTGATATTAGGTGAAACCGTCTTCATGCACACAGAGTAATCTCATCTGCTTCATTTTGAGCACAGCGGTGGGGCGCCGGGCACGCACCAATCTCCTCTGCTCTGGGGACAATATGGGTTTGAGAAATGAGAGGTGGAAGCCGCCGCGTTGCCAGCCACATCCATAATTGGCAAACCGAACAAGATGAGAATGAACTCTGGGCTTGGCTCGTCTTTGTTGTAATTAAGATGAAATTCACCAATCATTTAAGCTCACAAATGGAGGTTTGACTGCAGGCCAAGAGCACATTGAAATACCGTTGGTTTGCAGTTTAGGTATTTATCTGTCTGCAGAATGAAGGAGCCAGTATTTAAGTTTCTTTAGTCAGCGCTCAGGATTCAAGATCCTTGAGTATATATAAATATAACCCCTGAGAACGGGCGATATATCAGAGAAAGCAGAAAATACATTTGCTAGAAGCAGGAGAAGCAAAAATGTCACAAGTTAACCCTTTTGTGCAGTTGTACTTTAAAGGTATGCAATACAGGAACTGTCGGCTGTTAGTAAATAGTAACGCCAGCAAAATGAAAGTAAAAGCCACTTGGTGCTCCACATGGTTTTGTTTGGTTTTTTTTGGTGCTGTGTATGTTTTTTCTTTAAATGCTCCCTCTTGAATGTGGGTGGTTTTACAGGATGGCAACTGTTTGCTACAAGACCTGGGCGGTATCATAGTACTATATCAGGGATTTAAAATGAAAGTATTATTTTCGATACCATCAAAAAGACAGACTCTGACCTTTCTATTATACTCATATGAAGAGGTTGTGTTGTATGCAGTGCACATCATGCACCACCAGAGGTCAGAATCTAAAGGTTTAATGAGCAGCCAAGTTGACAAACGCCACAAGTGGGAGAGGTGGGGATATTGTTACAGGACTGTAAACAACTGGATAGCAACAGCAGAGAGACACCATCTGCCAAGCTATCCCCGATTCACAACAGGAAATGTTTTTATACTTTGAGTATACACAAGGTGCCAGTGAATAAAACAGCATCAAAATAGAGCTTGTTGATTAAAAAAGTGTGAGTAGAAGTGCCTCCACACCCCTAACAGAGGTCATAGCCAAGCCCCTAATGTCCTAAAATCCTAGGAACCTGCTAAAATCCTGGAAACATTCTGAAACCCTAGAAATGTTCTAAAATCCTAAAAATTCCCTCAAATCTGAGAAATGTCCTAAAATCCATAAACCTGTTCAAATCAGAGAAACATCCAAAAAATCCTTGAGACATACAGAAATCCTAGAAATGTCCTAAAATCCCAGAAATGTCCTAAAATAATAATGTTGGCCTTGTTTGATTCTATGTATAAAATACAAAGGCAGTGTAAAGAAAGGACTTTGTTGCAGTCCTGTAGTGCAATGCACGTGCATTGTAGTGCAATGTAAAAAGGACTAGGTGTTAAACTGACTGCTAACAAATCAGAGCTTTGACGTAACGTGGTCACTTATTCAGACTGGGGGACATATCCCGTCAATATTCAAATATTCTCCCCTCCCTCATAAATATATCAAAAATAATCATTAGCAAATGCAATCAGAGTCATAAATAAACCTAAACTGCCAATCTCATTAGGCACAAGAAGAAATGTTAATAAAACTCAGAAAAAGTATCATTTCATGTATAGAATTTTAAACTAATAGTATAACACACACACAGGCCTAAATTGTTTGTTAATTTTCACCCCAAACAAGAAAACCCATGAGTAGGCCTTGTAATGCCCAAAGTAAAAGCTTAAATCATCTAGAATTTTTGTTTTAAAATGCTCAGAATGGTCAGTTTGGTGGTTCACTTTCTAAGACTTTATCCTGCAGGGAATTCCCCTCAGACCCCCCTTAAGGGTTGACATAAGGCATATATTGAAATCCTAGAAATGTACTACAATCCCAGAAATGTCCTAAAATCCTAGAAATATCATAAAGTCCTATAAATGTCCTAAAATGCCAGAAACGTCCTAAAATCCTAGAAATATCATGAAATCTGAGAAACTTCCTAAATTCCTGTAGAAAGTGTTCAAATCCAAGAAATGTCCTAAAATCTAAAAGAAAAAAATCGCCTAAAATCCTAGAAACATGTATGGGGCTGATACAACTGGCCCCTGGCCTCCTGTCAATTTGCAAAAGTGGCCTCCAAGCAAAGCAAGCTAAGTATCCATGTCTTTATGTAAGGTTAGGGCTCTTCTTCCTGCAGTGCACATATGAACGGGAATCTGTATCATCTGTTGAACAGTTTACATGCTGTTTAAAAACGACAACATAGAGATCCATGGTAAACAAATCTGTTGAATATATTTTCACACTTTTTTTTTATTTCTGTTGTATCTCCTCATCTCTCTGTGGATTCAATTCATAAGCATGACATGTTAGATTCAGGCCAAGTTTTAGAGCTAATGAGTTGAAGCAGATCCAGAGACTTGGTGTTCACATTAGCCAGTGGGATCCACATTAAAGACTGTGTGTTCACAGCTCTGCTCATCCTACGGGGGCTTTCTTCAATGCCTTGTGTGTGAATCTCACTTGGACATGAGCGGAGCGTATAAACAGGGCTTTAATCAGAGAATTGTTTGGGGAGAGTTCTTTTAATCTGTGATTATAACACCAGATCAATGAGGATTGCTGCTCTGAGCCGTGTCAGTGATAAAAAGGAGGATTTACATCAAATATTCATAGCCAGCTTTCCCAGAGGATTCACCACCACAGACAACCACTGACTTTTATTCTATACAGAGCAGATGGAAAACAAAACCACAGAGTAAATTCTCTGTAAAGACCGAGCTGCTCCAAATTGGGTCTTATGTAAGGAAAGTTGCAAACTGCGGTAATTATCTACAAAGTGCTGCTTTATGTTTTGAGAAAACAGAACTTTAAACTGAAAAAAACCCTGTGCTTTCCTGGCATCCTCCCACTGCAACCAGCGCGCCAACAACATGTTAAACACAGTTACACAACAGCATAATACAGTCAATGAAAGCAGTCTCCTGAGACAGCCCTGTCATCACAGTGTTTGGTCTTTCTCTTCATGATTCCCTCTAAAGAACTGAGGCATAATTTAAGAGTGGACACAGTCTTTTAAATGCAAAAGCACAATGAATAATAAAACGACTGCTGTATTAACAAAGCGAAACAATAATAAAAGTTTTATGGATTAGAGCAGTAGATGTCTCTTGCTGGTCCTTCAAGTGCTATTAGCAAATAGAAGAGGCAATTTAGGCTAAAATGGAAGTGTTTTTAGTGATTTTAACTTTTTTTTTGCAAACAAAATTATGCAATAAAAGTACTTGCATCATTTATTGGTTATATTCACAAATGTCTTCATTTTTTTTAACTATTGATTAAAACACTTAACTGTGTCCGATTTCACTAGAGCCCCCTTTTACACTACCTATTCAGGGAGGATTATGCCCCCTTGCTGTTGAGTTTTAAGGAACGATCGCTGAATGTTGGTGCACAGTTGAATGCCTTTAAGTTGACAGGAGGTAGTAACATTGCCAAATTGTGGTCTGTATAAAAGGGACAACCAGCAGCCGGGTGTGACATTACGAGGGCATATTATGCATGTGACCCACTCATGAGATTAAAAAAGCAGTAGCAGTAGCCTAATCATGGAGCTCATTCCACTGGACTTTCTAACATCTATAATACATTCTAAAAAAAAATAGTTTTAAAAACATAGCAACCCTTCTTGCAATATGTCAATGACAACTTGTCTGCTATATTTATAAGAGCCTTTGTCTAGGATATATTAGTGATGAATATTTTGATAGAAGTGCCCTGACGCTTGAAATCTGTGAGGGGCAGAGGTGGAAATCATGTAAATTTGTATTGATTTACAAAGTAATTTTATGCTCAGCAGCACCGTGTGTTTGTATGTGTGTGTCTTCATGTTAATGTTTGGAATTATTATTACAAATAATACAAATAATACATAAAACATAAACATAATACATAAAAATATATATAAAAAAAAGCAGCTAGCAGCAGCTAGTGGCTACCTCAAAAAAGAAGGAACAGCAACCGAAAGTGTCCTCAACCTGGGGAGACAATGAGGGTCAGGAGCTTCTTTCCCTCTGAGCAGAGGACAAGATTAACCGCCATATAAAAGGCAGCTATGATTATTATGCCATTGTGTGTTTTATAAATAGCCCTGGACCTAAATATATAGGCTATATATTTTTTTTAAAAACAAGAATAGGCCTAATAATACAATTTTTACATTCCACCACTGATAACACTCAAGATAATGAATACATACATTTAACTATTTTTTCAACTCTAGTCAATATGTTTTTAATGACAGCAGTTGTAAAGTATTCTGTACTTAATACTAATTACTTCTACTTCTACTTATATTTTTCTCACCACAATTCATAATCTGGAAAGAAATAAAAGGAAAAAAAATGTTTTAGTGGTAAATGATCTGCATTAGCGCATGTCTCTCTGCCAGAGTACAAAAAAAAAACATCAAAAAGAGTTTGTTTATAAAAAAAAAAAAAAGGAGGATCCCCCTGGACCCCTGGACACCCTTGATGCCATTGTTATTGTTTAGAAATTGTTGCTAACATATATGTTATATGTCACACCAGAGGCAGATGTTGTGGTGTTGTCATGCTTCTTTTGCTTCTGCGGTGCCGGCATGCAGTCTAAAAATTACACACTGGGGTGGCATAATGTTGGCCTTGTTTGAATCTGTGTAATAACACAAAGGCAGTGTAAAGAAGGGACTCTGTTGCAGCCCTATAGTGCAATCTGTGTAAAAAGGACTAGGTGTTAAACTGACTGCTCACAAATCAGCTTTGACATGACGTGGCCACTTATTCAGACTGTACCGGGGGGACATATCCCCCCAATATTCAAATATTCTCCCCTCCCACATAGATATATCAAAAATGATCATTAGCAAATGCAATCAGAGTCATAAATAAACTTAACAAATTGCTCTAATAAATAAATAAATAAATAATAGACACATGAAGAAGTCTGGAATGTTGGTGCATCTTAAGGCACAAGAAGAAATGTTGACAAAACCCAGAGAAAAAGTATCTTTTCATGTATAGAATTTTAAACTAATATTATAACACACACACACACACGCACACACAAACACACACACACACACACACATACACACATGCCTAAATTGTTTGTTAGTCCTTAACCTGAACAAGAAGCCCATGAGTAGGCCTTGTAATGCTCAAAGTAGAAGCTTAATTCATCTCGAATTTTTGTTTTAAAATGCTGAAAATGCCCCCTGCCTCCGATTTTAAATAGATGATTATGGCCCTGCCTTTATAACGGAACAGAACTTCGAGAACCAACGCAAAGCTCACAGCGATGCAAGCCAGTTTAATCTTTTTTAATGTTTGATGGTATTTGCTTGAAAGCGAAAGCAACAAGTACATAATTATCTGTCTAATTAAGCTGCCAAAACACAAGCACAGTGCTGGAGCACCTCTGAAACAGTGAGTGCACCATTCATTAGCATGTGCTATAAGCTTATTAATCATCTAACAGCCAATTAGCACACTGTTACCATTTGCAGTGGGTGTGTAAATAAATTCCTGGGTTAATTTCTTCCTCTGATAATAAAGGGAACATTATGAAAATTAGCTCTGTGACTATGTAAATGATCTATGTCGTTAATTGCATAGCAGCGATAGATGTTTGCCGAGAACCGGGCTGGTGATGCAACAAATATTTCCCGGGCTGTTAGAGAAATTAATCGGGTAGCTGCTGATTCCCTGGAGGAATCCACAAGCTACAATAATGACATTTACCCAGCCCTCTGGCACACTGATAATGACAATGTCGCTGCTTGGCAGCAGGCCAGTGGGAGGTGAGGGCGATGGTGTGGGGCTGGCAATCATCTCTGAGAAAGACAGCATGGACACACACACACACACACACACACACACACACACACACACACACACACACACACACACACACACACACACACACACACACACACACACACACAGGCCACACTGGCAGAAAAACTGTGGGCTTTAAGGACTAAATCAGCTCTTGTATCACCCACTGGTAATTAATAATAATTGCTTTCTAATAAGGGCCATGCCATTAGCAAATTACCTCTCTACTGAAATGCAACCGCAGCAGAACATGCTGTTATTGAAAATGCAATCTAATGGGATTCACTTGACCAAAATAAAAACACACACACATACACAATGAATTCATTGAAAACAACTGATGACCACTCACTGCTAATGGAATTAGATGCATAATGCATTATGGCTGTCAAAATAATGTCCTCACTGCCTCAGACATGGAGCCGGGGCATTGTGCGGCTCTGACAGGAGGACGGAGGGATTTCGCTGTTGACGTTTTACTGACAAGTCAGAGAAGTGAGAGATGTTTGGATATTACATGAACAAAAAGCGAGGTGGGTTCTGTTTCCTTTTTGCTTGAACTCCACCACCCCACCGCCATCCGCCCCGTATGTTCTGGCCCTTGTGATAAATGCTTCAAGCTGGTCTTAATCATGCGTGTGACAGAGGAGGAGATGGAGGCCAGTGCAGACGGACAGGATGAATGGAGCATTTACTTCGGATGGCTTCCATAAAACAGCCCTCCATGCAATACTGCCCTTGCACTGCTGACAATGTCTGGCTACTGACTGTGCAGCTCAGACGCTTTAGCAAATACACTCTGCAGGGCCAAGTGGATAAAGAAAGGCTCACTAACGCCAACAAAATTCAGAGTATGAATGGACCCATCTTAAAGGGACAGTTCACCCTAAAAAGAAAAATACACATTTCCTCTCCATTGTAGTGCTATTAACCAATCTAAAGTGTCTTGATGAGAGCTGTCAAGTGTTTGAGATATCGGCTGTAGAAATATGCCTTCTCTCCAATACAATGGGACTAGATGGCACTCAGCTTGCAGTGCTAAAAGCACCAAATCTACATTTGAAAAACCAAAACAGCAATGTCTCTGCAGAAATGATGACCTGGTCGCACAAGATAATCCACAGACCTTGTTGTGAGCAGTTTCACCTAGGAACTATTTTCTCTCTATCAAACTACACCCATCAACCGCATCACTACACAGAAGGAAATGAGCACATGGGCATGAGGTTCATGCTTGTGACAGCGCTAGACGTAAACATTAATGGTGTCCTTCTCAGCTGAGCTGTAACGTTGGCTAACTCAGTGATGCTAGGTGAGTTAGCAGAAGATGCACGCTTCCCTCTGTGTTGTGAATTTTGCCTGGGTTCAGAATTGGAAATCCACCAAATCCACAGAGTTTAAGTTGACTAAAATATTCGGCATTGTGACATGAAACAGCGGTTTCTTGGTCAAATTAAACAATTAAGCGCCAGAGCGCTGCACCGGAAGCAATGAGGAATAATAGCAATGCCAAGCACTATGGACAAAATCGATGCAGTTATGAGGCTGTTCTTAATATCTTTTCAATATTGCCTGACATCCTAGTTTGTTTTTCTTTGCTCTGGTTGGTTAGTTGGTTTGTTAGTTTTTATCTCTGTCATGCCAGTTTGGGCAATCTCATATGGAATTACAAGACACAATCACTGTAAAGCACAGCGGGATATTTGTTTTTTAGTTGAATTATATGAAGCATAAGTCTCACGACCATATTCATATTTTATCATCCATGTTCACAGTTTGAGTTTAGTCCATACATCACTAGTCCATTGGCTTATTTTTTGGTGCTTTGAGCACCACAAGCCGATTGCCATCCAGTTCCATGATATTGGAGAGAAGGCAGACATCTTTACAGACGATACCTGTAACACTCAGCAACTTACACCAAAAAAATCTAGACTGATACATTTTTAAAAAAATGTATTTTTAATTTGGGGTGAACTGTCCCTTTAAGAGCAGGACAAGTTTCATATTCACAGCCATGCTTGCTGTTATCTTGTGCCTCATGATTATGATTCTATAAGGCATATTAATAGTATGAAAGGACTACATTTAGTAGTTTGAGCCACGGCTATTTTGTCATATTAGGTGAGTGAATGTTCGGAGTTAGTGTTTATTTATCCGCTGCTTAGCCTTGAATTCTCAGTGCAGCCAGTTCCTCCCTCCTTCTGCTGCCCAATCAATTAACACACGGGTAATACCAGGCCTATTAGAGCCAGCCAAAACCTCCCCAGCCCTGTCATCTGCTGTTGGAACAATTGCTTAATATAACACCAGACTCAAAGGAGCACTTACCGGGGCCCAATCTTCTGGAATCAATAACAACAGGCAGGCTATATTGTTTCAAACAAGGAAACAGTGGGGGATGAGAGAGAGAGAGGAGAGAGGGGAGAGGGGAGAGAGATGGGAGGTGGGTCAATACAAGTGCTTGGGTTTTAGAGATGCTGGCTCAGCTATTAAAAAAAAACAAAAAAAACAAAAACGTGCCCTAAAGTGCTGCTGTTCTCTGACATGGATACAAGCACCGCATCCTGGGCAGAGGGTCTGTGTAGTGAGGTCTGAGCTCCTCTCCACAACTACGAGAAAAGTCATGAGGTTTAACCTCTGAGCTGCAGCACAACAGCTAAAGGGCAAGAGCCCGGAGGGAGACACCGTGTGACCGTCTACAGCCTTTGTCACCAGCACTGTGGGACACCGTCAGGGAGTGGCGGCCGCCGTGGCATTTAGGGTCAGAGAAGATTTCATTTTCTTGATGATAATTCTTCAGGAGCTGTCCATCAAAGTTGATGAAAATTCAAATTGTGCTGCAAGCAGATGATTAGAAAGGCATTTGCCATCCACATAACACAAATGTCACAGCCTCGCTAGCATAACAATGACAGGGCAGAGCCACCCGGCCGAGCTAATGGAGAGCATTTTTCTAGTAAGTGAAGCTGTCGCCTCTCTAGGGCCTGTCAATGTCAGAGCCGGATGGATCGCATCATTTCCTGTGCCAGCAGGGTGAGCTGGCTGGGGACACCACAAGGTATCGATCTGTCTGTAATCACACGAGCAGTTTGGGCCTCAGAAAAACTTCATCCTCAAGTGCTTAGGTTTAAGGACGGGATCCAATTTCTTTGCACAGTGCAGGAGAGGACTGAAGGAAGCAGGAGGGAGATACAGTGTCAGTGATCTTTACTACAGGCCTGAAACAGAAGAGCGGACAGATATCGACAGCATGCTGTCTATCATCAGAGCCGGAGGTCTGACTCTGCCCCTGTATGACCCAGCCAGACCTTATCACCACTGAATCCTTTAGTACACAGTCCAATACACAATCCGCACAGTTTTCTGCCACAAGATCGGCTTTTTCAGTCTGTTAAAGGTATACTATGCAGGGCCATGGTGGACTTTAAGACAATGGGCCCAGAGCACAAACATGGAGGAGGCCCCACCACATCTGTGACATAAGAACAAAAGACACACAGACTTTATAGATGTTTACACTCTTTTCGTTGTTGTTTTGTGTTGTATTGTTGTCATTACACATCTTTTTGTGGTTTTGCGTCTTTTTTGTAGTTGGTTTACAACTTTTTGTAGTCTTTAAGATGCTGTTCGCAGATGTTTTACATTTTTGTAGTCATGTTGTGTCTTTTTGTAGTAATTTTATTCCTCTTGGTTATAATTTTCATTGTCTTTTTAGTTGCTGCATCTCTTTGTAGTTATTTTGCATCTTTTTGTAATTTCTTTGCATCTTTTGCAGTATTTAAGTCTCTTTGTGTCTCTTTGCAACTGTTTTGCATCTCTGCAGTCATTCTGTCATTTTTTAGTTGTTCTGTGCCTCTAAGTGATCATTTTGAGGGTCTTTGTAGTTTCTTTGCATTTTTTGTGTCTTTTTGCAACTGTTTTGTTGTTATCTGGGTCTTTTTATTATTTTGTCTCTTAGTGGTCATTCTAAATCCCTTTGTAGTTGTTTTACATCTTTTTGTAATAATTTTTTGTTCCTTTGTGGTAATTTTCTCTCTTTCAGTATTTGAGAATCTCTTTGCAGCTGTTTTGCATCTCTTTGTAGTCTCTTTGTGTCTTTGTGGGTGGTTACAGCTTGCAAACAAGCTTGCCAGCTAAAGTAAAAGTCAGAGCCAACTCCAGATTAACTCTTGTTTGGCGTTTCGCCTCACTATATTCACTATTTCATTGCTGTGTCTCTTGGATGTCTGCTGCTTATGGTCTGGCACCTGATTGCTACATTTTTATAAAGCCCCCGCCTCACCTGAGTGCTGTGCAGGAACCCATAAAGATCCCAAACACAGAAAATAAGCAGTAAATCAGAAAATTCAGGCAAAGTGCAGAGTCTTTGCAGTAAAATACATCACTACACACTCCTAGTGGGTCCTAAGTGATGATTGAGAGGGATTACTGCTGTAGCGTATATACAGTTTTTGTTTTTTTCAGGAGAATACTGCACAGTATATCTTTACAGGCATAGTTCCTGATGCCAAAATATGTCAGAGTATTTTCTAAAGGAGAATCAGACAGGCGGCAGATCACTGATAAATAAAAACCAACTGAGGTATGAGCTGAGCCACATTCCTGAAATTCTCGGTCTCCTGTTTTCAAAGAGGAAGAATGCTCTCTGAATGTGCACTCATGCATTTCTATTAAATAATGATCAGTGCAGCTGAATGCCTTTGACAAATTGTGAATTTTCTGTGAAAAGTGATGGGAAAAAATAACAGGCTTTCTGATGATGGAAATTTGAATAATTGTCTATTTTGGTAGCAGAGGAGGTGGTTTCGACTAACAGCCAACGGGTGAATGATCACACCTGCATCTTTGGATGAAGACACCGAACCTCGACGGATGGAAAAAAGGTTTGAGTGACAAAACAGGTGAGGAGGAAGTGTGAACTATAGCATTCTCCAAGGAGGAGTGTGATCATTTCTGCCTCTCATCTCACTTCTCTTTGATGTATTCACATGAAAGTATCGCCAATGCTGCCTCTGAATCTCCAAATGAAGTTTTAAATGTCTGAAATCTGACTGTGATGTATTATATTGTTTTACATCACTTTCTTGTTAAAGGTCTAGTGTGTAGGATTCAGGATTTTTACATATTGGACCTTTAATATGCTGTCAGTAAATAAATATTAACCCTTAGGGCTCGCTTTAATATTGCACATACTCATATTGCTCTGCGCACAAACTGCAATTTTCAAAATCAAGCTTTTAAAAATATTATTCATCAATATTATATTCTACTTTCATTGAGTTAATTTTTTTAACCAACATCAGTCCTAATCATAAATACCAAATATTCTTTAATTTTACAAAATGTAACCCTTTAAATGCCAGTTTTTTTTGTCATGATGCCACTATGTTTTCAGATGAAAAAACACAAAAAAATATTATTTTCAATATATTACACCCTAAGTAGATTTTTTTTGATTATTACAGCCTGAGATATAACAATGATTTGCAACAACATTAACTGTGATAGTGCACCTAGTGGAAATAGCATGTATTTCTCCATATGCCAAATATGGTAAAAATAAAATGATGTCACCACATAAATGGAAAATAGTAAAAATTACAAAATTCCAAGGCAAAAGCCCAAAAATAATACAACGCATGTTTTTATGCTTTGTTGGCTGTGGGATCAAAAATTACAGTTTGAATGGGTTTCAATGGCTCATTGTTTTTGCACTTAACAGTATGAATGTCACAATTTTGTTTTCACAGTGTATTTTAGAACTATTCTAGGAGCTGAGCTGCAAATTCCAAGATTAAACAAAAATACACAATCTTGCCAAAATGTACACCATATGCATGAACACAGCCAAAATTATTAGAAAATGGTGAATGAAAAGTGTGTAAAATGCACCAAACAGTCCCTAAGGGTTAAACAAGGGATCTGTTTACAAACAATATTCCTAAAATACAGAACAGAAAAGTTCTTTATGAAAAATGTATTTCTCACCACACTGGGTTTGCCATGAGTATAAATGGCAATAAGAAAACAAAATAAATCTTTGTAAAGAAACATTAAAATTATGAAACCGAGTGAATATTTACTCAACATATTGGTGAGGAAACAGATGTGCAGAGGACCACATGCCTGACTGACAGAGCCGTCTGCTGCTGCTGTATGGCTGCTATCAAACAGCACACCATGACTTCTTCCAGCTTACAGCACGCTACCTGCATACATCCCCCCCAGTTGCCATGGTAATAGAGACTGGCGTAAGTAGTGACGGGCCAACCACAAACATCAGAGCGGCTCTTAGGCAGAAACATCAGACGACTGCTGGCGGAGGTGATTTATTAAGCCCGCGTTCAAAGTCTATCTGAACCATAACAAGGCTATAAGCATGCAACGGATCGAATACATTAAACTGGTTGAGAAAGCCCTCTCCCTCTTCATTATGGTGTTCATATTATATTCCACCATGCATGAAAGGCTGAATGAAAGGACAAATAATATTCGGAATAAAAGATACTGGAGTGTGCCGAAAATCAAGCTCACAATCTTATTTGGAGCATATCATGTTTATGCAGAGAGTGAGCCATAATTTGCTGCTAAATAATTGACTTCTCCGGTGTTAAGATCTCAGGAGACCCTTTGGGTTTATTCATTGAATGGCCTTTGCAGCACGCGCAGCATATTAGCCTTTCAGAGATGTCTTGTCAGGCCCGCCACCAAGCTGTACAGAGAGGCTCTTCTCCTCCACGCCTTTCCCTGAATAATAACCTTCAACTAACCTTTAAACCACAGTGAATAATTTCAATCCTATTTTCATATCAATGGCTGAGTCAAGCCAGGCAATTATCTTTTATCCGTATACTTTGCTGTCAGTGGAGAGAATAATAAAGTTTTCCCTTGTGACGAGCCGGAGAAGGAAGAAAAGAGAGGGAGCCAAAAAAGCAGAGCAAGATGCTGGAGATGCTATCTAAAGACATGAATGCAGCGATGAATTATTCAGTAATGACTACAAGATCTGTCATAAAAAAAAAAAACTCTGCTAACATCTGCACTGTGTTCTGAGGGGGCTGAGCAGAGCAGGGCATTGACGCCAGAACGCCTCTGAAGATAAACATGACAAATTGGCAGATCATCTGTTCAATTAGGATAGCAGAGCAGGTGCGCCGGTAAGGCGCCGGTGCCACAGGATGACACAGTTACCAAGCCAAACCAGAGGCATGATGGGAAATACCTTGTTTGTGTGACAGTGATTTAGAGCGATGCACCAGAAGGATACCCCAAGAAAAAAAATAGGATATTCCCCTTGGTACTCATTAAAATTCGACTGCAGACGGCACCCTGCCCCTCTCCCCCTCCGATTCATTGCCTCATCCTTCTGCTTTTGGCTCCTCAACTGCCTGACTGGACCTTCCAGGATCATTTCTTATTAATCCATAAAACATACTGCGCTGGTGATTGGATTGAAGGGAGCAGTGGAGCAGCAAAACATGAGATATGGAAAAATATCACACATTTCGGCGAGCAAGCAGGCAGGCAGGCAGGTTTGGGGGAGGGGGTGAGGGGAGTGTGGAGGAGAATAAGTGGTGAACAGGGAATGGGCTGTGTGTGTGTGAGGGATGATGTTGAGGAGGGGGGAATCATGGGGGCGACGGAGGGAGGGGGAGGTATGGGGGGGGGGTGCAAGCAAGAAACATGTTTTGAAATATTAATCCGTGGTTCTGGCCGTGGGCTGGAGCACAGAGATGAAAAAAAAAAAAGCAGGGGGAACCTTTGAAGCGAGGGAATGTTCTCTGCATTGGTGAAGCGGGCGCTGCACAGACGGCCATGTTGGTGGAGAACAACTGGGGCAGGTGCAATGTTTCTCCCTCACATCTGAGAGCCCTCGTCTCCACTCTACCCCATACGGCTTATTGGTGCAGCGTGTATTTAGAGTGCTCCTTTTTCCCAGCCCTGACACAAATGAGATGAGTGTGGTACAGTCTCTTAATCCCCAGTGCCTTGTAAAGCCTTTGAAAGGAATACTTACTGCAGCATAAACTATCGTTCACAGTCTTAAAGCGAGCACTCTGAGGGAACTTCCTGCACATAGCATCCACTAGCTGGAGCATCATCAGATTTAGGTGAAGAGGAAAAGTGTATAACAGGATATCACAGGATCTTATTGAACCTTAATGACCTGCCGAAACCCTGCTGAGAGACTAATGGATTCAGCACTCTGTTGCGACTGCCCTGTGTGCCCCGTTATAACCACGGCCCACTTACTCACAGCTCTGTGAGGCCGAGCGGCCGGCCAGCCAGCCGCATCACCTCTCCGCCATCTCTCAGTGGTTTCACACATGATCTCACTACACGCACAACAACCGCCACTCTCGCTCTCTCTCCTCCACACATACCCGTACAGGAGCCCACAATGGAGCAGCATGAAGACGTCTGCGCAAAGTGGCAAAAAAAGTGAAGGCTCATTAAACATGAAAGGAAAAACTCATTTAGGTGGATAACTTAATATGCAGTCCTCGAATTTACCACACAGCAAACACATCCGCTATGAAGACAATGCATTAAAACACTTTGAAAAATCACATTGGGAAAAGTCATCATCATTAAAGCGTACTCAGGCTAAGTATCTTAGATGAATTATGCTCCCTGCATCAAAAGACAGCAGGAATAACATTGAGAGTGTGTCCTTTTTCTCTTCTATTCTCTGGCAGCACCCTGCTGGGAAACTTGAAATTACCCTCTGTCTGGCTATTCTCCACTAATAATAATGATAAAGTTTTTTTCTCCCTAATTATGCAAAGAACTCTCAATTAGCATAACTCGTCCTCTGTGTCAGTACAAACAGTAGAACACCCCGCGGGCCCATGATGGTTTCATTCTCAGCCTGTTGTGCTTTTTTTTTCCTCATTGCTTTTCCCCCCGATTTCCTCTAGCGACTTAATGAAGATGTATGTTAATAAAGATAGCTGTGGTGGTGGTTGTGGTGTTGGTTGCAGGTGTAAAAGGAGCTGCTGTATGAGGTGATGCCGTGTTTAGTATGCTGCCCTCTGCAGGCCCCCCAGAGGGGCTACAGCGCTGCGAGAGCCAGGCCTGAAGCCTCGGTGGTGAGGCAGTGACACACTCCCTCTCACACAGCCTGCAGCGAGAGATTAAAGATGTATGTTTAGGGCAGATCAAATAGAATGCAGAATCCACAGGCCCACAGAGAGAAAACAACACATTAAAAAAGATTTTAAATAAAACCATACATTCTGTTCATGCTGCAGGCTTTGTCTGAGGCTGGAGTCGCAGCAGCTGATAACGTCCATCAAGACTCGCAATCATCAAAAGAGAAGAGGAAAACCAGAGCGACTGGCTGTGATTTTTAAGGACAATGCCGTCCTGAGGGGAAACTATGAAACAAGCTGCGAACAAATGATGGCTGGTGGAGGCTGCTTTTCATGTAAATGAGTGTATAATGGGAGCGCGTCGCCACTTGGAGATGGCAATCAGTCCTTACAGACACGGATAAGTGACTCGAAGGTGTCATATATAGTTTTTTTTTAATGCACAGAAGTGTGAGAGGAAAGTAAGACATTAAAAGTGCCAGAACACAGGCGAGGAAGTGTGTACTATGTACTACTTAGTGTTGATGAAAGTGCCTGAAGTCCTTAAGGGTTTGGCAGTAAACACTACAAACAGACAATCCCCAGAGAGGCCTATCACCTCCCTCCTCCCTCGTTCTCCTCCTCCTCCTCCTCCTCCTCCTCCTCATCCCTGAGGAAGAGCTCTTAATGAGAGAATGCCATTACGACCACACTGACTGTGAAGACACAGCATTTCTTTAAAAAAGTCAAACCAGATGCCAGTAAACCCCTCGAATAGATCCGCCACTTCTGCTGACTTGCGCTCGATCAAGTATCCTCAGCGCCGGAGAAAGTCACAGCTGAAGGTGTGAAGTGGACACCCAGCCACCACATGACGCAGTGATATCCAATCAGTGAACAACGTTTTGACACATCAGCAGCACTCCACAGGGCCCTGTGTTGTCTCAAGTGTCCACATTCCTGCTCGGTGGGCGCTTGCCCAGCCAGGAACACACACACAAACACACACACACACACACACACACACACACACACACACACACAAACTGAGAGAGGCATGTACAATGTGCAGGGTGGAGCAATGTTTCCTGCGAGAGGCCGAGATGAAAGGTCACATTATGGTGTCAGATTAGACATGGCTTTGAGTCCGGCCCCTCTCAGAGTCGCGGTCAGACACATTAGAGGGGACATGTTTTCCCATTGCCTCATTTGAGGTGTGCTTGTGAGCCTCGTGAAATCCTCTCCCCTTCTTACATCCCACTTCCACCGCCTGAGGCACTCGCAGAGAAAGAGAAGGCGAGAGTGAGAAAGAGAAAGTGTGTGTGTGTGCGCGAGAGAGAGAGAAAGAGAGCGAGGATTTCACGAATGCCTTCATCATTTAAACGGCTGTGCTGTCGCTGGAGCGCGGCATGAATAATTCAGTGAGACTGCTCCTTCTTCAAACAGACAAATAGAACAGGATTACGCCTCCACAAAGCAAACGGTAAACACCGCAATCAAAACAACAGAATTAATTAGGTAATTAGGGAGACAAAATAAATGTGAAATAATGATAAACTCTTCGGAGACCACAGCTGCAACTCTGTTACAGTATGCAAATATGCAGATTCAAGAGTTCAGAATACATTACGGGCTCAGAGAGGATTGTTTTGAAATGAATGGCATTGGCAACCATTTTTTTTTTTTTTAAAGATGATGAGATTCAACACATAATCCACATCCAAGCACACGGCTGAGGAGGAATTTTCTAAAGTGTATTTGCGAGACAGCCTTGCACAAATCTATATGAAGCCAATCAATCAATGGTGATGAATATTCAGAGCCTTCTCCAGGAGATCATCAGCGCTGCTTACTTGATGCTTACAAAAAAACTGTGCTAAATGGACTCCTACTCTTATTAATGCTTGTATTTGAAAGTTGAAAGAGATTATAAATCTTGTCTGGTGAGAGTATATTTGTGTATACACACTGACACCGTTGAGTAGGAAAAAAAAAACAGATGGCGGCTTACATAATTGAAGAATGAACAGCAATCCAGCTCAAGGATTTGTAGTTCATTTGCAGTCTAGAGTTAAGGCATTTATCTCCTCCTCATTCCAGCTGGAGTATTTCACTGCTCTATAGCCGATTAAAAGTGTAAGCAAAGAGAATCCTTCTCATCTCGGAGAAATCCAACCATGAAGAACAAGTGACAAAAGCGCGCGGAGAAGCGGGGCCTACAGAGAATTTTGTTTGCCTTGTGATGTGGAAAGGTCAGGGCTAAACCTTCTGCTAGCAGCAATTAATGTCTGTGAGTCATGGGTGTGGGAAGTACAGTGATCATCAGCCGACATCCTCGGCTTTCATCGCATGACAGAGCTGAGACCGGGGGGGGGGCTTAGGTGAATATGAGCTATCCATTTCAAGCAATATTTAAATCACATTTCCAATTTGCAGCCCTTGAACAGCAGTTTAGAGTGGGATGAGGAGGTTGAGGCATAATGACAGCTTCTCCGGGGTTTATTGAAAGTGATGAATGCTCAGAAGAGAGGGGGATTGCTGGATGTGAATTCATGAATTTGAAAGAGATTATTTAAGCGGAGATCAATTTGAAAAAGTCCTACAGCTTGATGCAATGTTTCGAGAGCGCAAAAATATAAAAGTGCCGGGCACGACCACAAGCGGCTGAGCCCTTTCTGCCGCTGGAACGAATTAGCTCTCCAAATCTGATAATGCCTCCATCCAAACCGGTTTCATCAGCAATATCAGGGGGCAAGAGGGACACGACATGACACACTAGAGTGGAGAGACACTGTGCAGATGCCTAATCTACCCCACTGTATATGCTGCATGTAATGATGTGGGAGCAAGAAGATGAAAACAAGCCTTGATGTCCATCAAAGCAGCGAGGGGGGGGGGCAATCAGTAGTTGTTGCAAATATGGAGTACAGATTTACAGCCTCTAAACTGCTGGGACTAACTACATTAGCCACTGCTGAATACAAACCCCTGAAGACAGCATTAAAGGCTCTACAAGACAGACTGGAATACAGTGTAGCTATCAAAGGACCACAGAAACAGATCCCCTGTGTCGGAGGAAAGAAAAGAAAAATACATCACTAATAAATGAACATGAGATACAAAAGAAAAAGGGAAAAATCTGGGACAAAAAGAACGAGGCACGCATATTTCGTGTGAATCTGGGAGTCAAATGGAATAGCGAATGAGGGAGCTACTGCTGTCCTGCAGGGGCAGGGCGGCTGTTTTTCTACAGAAGCACATCCCCGTCTCTGCCAGCACTCATTTACTGATCTCATTAATATCCCTACTCTGAGGAGGAGAGAGACAGCAGCCGTGAAACAGCCTCCCCCATCTCCTCCTCCCCTCCATCCTTCCATGTGCCTGTTCCACTGGGTCCCCCTCCCTCTCCTCTCATCTCCGCCTCTCTGTAGTTCAGTAATTGGGCTCAGCTCATTGTTATTCAAAACCCTGTAGAACCAATTAGCTGCAGACCTCCTGACCCTGGGTTGCTATGTAATGGTGCAAGCTAAAGACTCTAAGTGAGGAAGCCAAGAGCAAAGGTTTTAAATTCCTTTAGTTCCTGATTAATAATCCTGTCAGGGCGATCAGAGACATTAAAAGAGAGACTCTGGTTAGGCTCCTGCTTTTATGGCTTCTCCCTCATTTCTAGGCTGTCCATTAAAGCTTAATGATGCCGGGGGTCGCTCTCGCTCCTCTGTCTTGTCAGATAAATGTACAGTTAACAGGATGATGAGGAATCCTGATCCTCCAGCAATCTGGGACAAAGCAGGCCTGTGACCCCCACTGGGAAGAAGTAGGACAGTGGTGGTGGTGGTGGGGGGCAAGACGAGGGAAGGCGGTGGTGGCGCGGATGGTGGACCGAGATGTCCGGCTGCCCTGGAGGACAGAGATGAAAGAGACGGGGAGGACGGAACCTGGGGTGGAAGGCAGAGATGAGAGGGATGCAGATAACAGCTCATGCAACATTGATGAGGAGAGCGAAGGTAAAGGAAGAGTAGTGGTGGAGGCTGCACAGACGGCCTGGTGCTACAAGTGATTTGTTTAGCAAGGATAGCAGAGTGCAGATGTTGCAGTGCAACATGAGATTACTGCTGACGAAATACTAACTACTCAGCTACGCAGGAAGATTGTTTGTTAACATCTATTTATGTAGGCTGCTAGCATATCTCCATATATTGCTTCATTTTGCATAATAGATCAACATGTCATATGCTGAGGTAACATTTAAATACAAAGCAGCTCTCCAATATGGCTGGGCAATACAGCACTAAAATAATATCAAAATATTTCTGTTTTCCAATAATGTAGGCGACGTCGGTGCATGTGAGGGAATAAATCAGTCCAAACACATTCTGGGGTTTCCTCATAACTTTTAGTGAGCTCCAAAACACAGTGCGGTCAGCTCATGCCACACTTCTCAATCTACATAAGGGGATCGACAGATTATCGGCCTGGACAATTGTTGGAGCCGATAGTTATCATTTTGCCGATTTTTCCATATCAAGGATAACAAAGAGTTCAAACATTTCTACTTTTAAGTATGAGAGGTCACTTACTTTGCAGTTACTCTCAGTTCTATGGGCTGTATAATGTCTTTCAGCTTTCTGTTTTGGTTTTACAGCAGACAAACAAAGTTAGCATCTAGGCTGTGAACATCGTAAAGCATTTAGCAGCTGATATTTCCCTCAGGAGTTATTGAAGACTGTTGACAGAAAAGTGGTTGGCATGAAGCAAAAACATCGATCACCCCCTGGTGACTGGCTGCAGGGGGTGCAGGTTTATGCAACCCATTATCCATCTGTGTCACAGATGGATAACGGGCCAAAAAAAGGTAATAAAAAAAAAACTAAAAGAACCTCTGAAGCTCAATAGGCACATTGTCTTACCTTTGCACATAGCCAGGCATTTAGCCCCCCAGTGTTAATGCTAAGCCAAGCTAAACTATGCTAAGCTAATAGAATTTTTGGTTATGGGAGGAGAAGGGAAGAAAAAATGTCTATACAGTGATTTATACATGTTATTTCTTCCCCTAACACAATGATAAAAAGACCTTGAAAAAAGAAACTATTCTACACTTCTGGACTAAATTAAATCTATTTGGAACCACATGCAGGCACATCTATTACAAGCTTGTTGAGCGTCTTTGTAGTTGTTTAGTTTAATCGAGCCTACAATTGTTTCAAATCCTCATGAGGCACAGGACCATAATTCCCAAATCGGTCCATATAAGGCCACCGACTTGTCTTGTTTGTGAATCTGTGCAGCCGACAACAATTTTTGAACCGAGAGGAGAGCTCACACCTGTTTTCTGAAACCTGTTTGGAAAAGTTGCAATGTTTGCATTCCTACTACTCAAGTGCTTATTTGGTCGAGTTCTCCGAGCTTGGCCGAGAGTTGTGGGAGGATTCACATGCGATGCTGTAAACACTGGCTGCTTCAAGCCCTCTGACACTGATGCATCGCCTTCGAGACTGCTATAAATCCTTTTACAACAAACTCCATAAAGCTCTTTGGTGCCTAAATATTTATGGTTGCCTGAGTTTCCCTTGAGGGTTGTTTTCTGTCAAAGTACCAACAGCACTAAGTCATGTGGAGCGACTCCAGACATCTTATCTGGGAGTCGGGGTAAAGGGCCTGGTGGTCTGGCCATTTCCACCAGAAGAGGAACACACAGGAAGGAAGGGCCACTAATGAGAGCTTCTCCCTCCATCACTTCTCCTCAGCGGCCTCCTCTGTTAGTGGACTCAATTGACCCGGCAAACAAACATACTGCTGTGTGACCTCTGCTGACCAGACAGACAAACAAACAAACTTTTCCGTGTCAAAACTACCAAGCCTGGACCACGAGGCAGTCGATGCAGGACAAACACGCTGCAAATATCGATGGGCAGAAGACAATAACGGACATGACAGGCTGTAACACGACCCGGCTGCTGGATGACTCATGGATCGGCAGGTCAAATGGTGTTATCGCTGCAGTACAAAACCATCAGTGTGTGAATAAGAGACGGTTGGAGAGTAAATACAGGTGTGCCGGCTGTGGATATCATAGGTGGATGCCTTTTTCTGAAACGTGTCATTTTGCCCGTCGCCGCGGTGCTGTCAGCTGCAAAACAAGGTGGCTCCTTGAAACAAGTGTCTCTAAAAAAGCAGCAGCGGGCCTGATGAGTCCTCGAGCATCCTCCCAGTGCTGTGATTACTGACGTTTACCCTCTTTAATATGTGTAATTCCCATTTTCTCTGATTCATGAGTAAGAGCCCTCAGGGGGACCACAGTAAGTGGCAGTCTGCCAAAGCCCTCCTGTAGCAAAGACTCGAAGTCACTTCTCCCTCTGCAGTTGGATACAGCGTGACAGTTACAGGTTGTCTCACTTTACCTTTATTATTGTTATTTGCATCTCGGAGCGCTGATGATAGCTTGATTACACAATGTCTAATGTTATGTGCTTCACATGCAGGTGTGACACAATTATGACTGCATACCTATAAAAAGGCACTGAAAAATAGTAAGATAATGTTTAACAAGCATTGGCTATAAATGTAGCGCAAATTGCTACTAATTGTACACCAGAGCCCAAATAATAACCACTGCTTAGTACAGCCAGCACGACTTACAACGGAGGACACGAAGACAGGTATTTTCTTAATCCATTTTCCAATACACTCATATATATGGGCTTTAAAATCAGAAAAACATGTGCGAGTTAATGTGATGTAATACAACATCCCTGCAAAAATATTACATTTGTGAGGCTTGTAATGTTTGATACTTATTGTTGAAACTGTATCAGGGAAGGATTGACTGAACTGAATGTGGAGGAATTTAAAAATAAAATGGACAGCATAATATTATCATGTGTTCATGTTCATGCGAAGGTGTAGACTTTCAGAGATGGGGGGACATGCAGAGACATAGAGACATTTACAGCATAAAATGCATAAAATGGTTCATAAAAATGTAAACTGACCCTCACACAGTAGTACTGCCAGACAGCATAGATTTATCATGATGTTTAGATATAAAAGAAATAAAATAATGTTGCTATTATAATTCAGTGTACCTCAAAATAACTTACAAAATGCCCTAAAACCCTTAAAAAAAGCAACTCCATACTTCTACTTCAATGGAAAGCATTTTTCTGTTACATTTACCTGACAGGCAAATAGTTATGTTGCATAAAATATTATAATTACATTATGATGCATTATTATTCATAAATCTACCCAGTATTATATAAGAATGAAAGGCTCCACATTGAACAGACTTAAAGTAAATTTAAGTACATCATCAAGCAGTAGTCCATTTATTTTTGACAGAGAACTTCCGTGAGTTTGCGAAACTCCAACCATTTTTTTTCAGACCATAATTTGCCTCAAGTATGTTGAAAAAACTTTAATTTTGGTAGCAGATTTCGGACAGACGGTACGCCCTCTGCCACAGGAATTAAGTTTAAAAATAACTTGGTAAACAGATTGATAAATGTGATACCGCTCATATATTTTTTTTAAAAACACTGCATGCCAGCATATAGAGCGCATGCATCGTGGATCATACATCTTCCAACAAAACATTTCACAAAACTGGCTGCTCACCTGACAGACCAACCTCGTTCTTGTTTTTGTCTCTGTACCGCTCCATGCACATAATCCACAAGGTTGGGTGAAAAACACTTAAAATGAACTTTTCTATCATTTCTGGGCACGTTCTTCATGGGGCCTACTTTATGGACAAATGGGCACAAAACAAAAACAGTGTGGAAACAAGCGTTACACCTCTGTCTCTTTCCAAAAACTGTATGCTGGACATTAACTCTATCAATAGTATTTTGTAACTGTGCCCTATAAATAGTTTTTCTTAACAAAAAAGTTCTGAGCACTTACAGTTCTAACATTCTTAGTAAAAGACAGATTTTGCCTTGGGCCCCAGAACCACTAAATCCACCCCTGCCCGCTGGCTGCAAAGATCTACATCTGAGCAAAGACAAACAGCCTGTTGTCAAAATAACATTTCCAGCTTCAGTTTAACAACTAATGGAAATTCAGAGACAAGTCAATATAATATTGGATTTCTCCCACTTCCTGGCAGGAGGTACTCTTCACCTCCACCAGCGGAGAGGATGTGAGAGGTAGTGGTTGCATTTAATGTCTAGTTAGTGTATTCTTTTCATCTCTGGGTTACAGAGTGTGCTACAGGCCAAACACAGAAGGCCCTCTGTTGGAGAACAGCTACATGATGACAGACCCACCAAGAATGTTGCCCTGACCGCCATATGTAACACAGCACCAGAGTTCCCTTATTAAGGAGTGAAATAATTTCCACCAAAGTGGTTGGTGGTGCTGACAGCTCAGATTAATGCTCTCTGTAAAACAGCCAGAATAACAACTGCTCCTGCACGCATCGTGAAAACCAGTACGTTTGGCTGAGGGAAGCCTGCCAGCTCTACAAATTCATGCATATTTGGGTCTGTGAACATCTGCCAGCGCAAATAATTTATGCTGTTCTCTCAGTTAAGGGGCAATGAATCCCCTCTGAAAAGTTTTCTCCAACTTCTACAGCGAGCCTGCACTCCCCCCTCCACCTCTCCCTGGTGTGAAGTGGAGCAGACACACGCTCCAACCACAGACCAGGCTGAATGAGGAGGATCCTGAGGCGTGTGGGAAAGTCCCAGGCACCACTTCAGTCGACCAAGAGCCAACTGTTTCCTGTCCCTCTTCAGGCCCCGGGGTTAGAGCGTGCTGTCAAGGCCATATCCATAACATCCTCCATGCTGCAACATGAATAGAGCCTTGCCTTGGGTGGGATCTCCAACAGCAGCCCCAGACACAGAACAGATATCTGCATGCACGCCTCGCTGTTTGGGGCCCTGTAGACATGTTTCTCCACTGGAGCGGTGAATATCTTATGAGCGCCGTGGAGGTGGATCAAAACATTTGAGCTCACTGACACTCCGGCACTTCCAAAAGCTCTGTTGTTGTGTTCCAACACAATGGTATCAGGTGATTAAACATCCGAAGGGAGTCGTATTGATATTCAAAACGCCGCCACCAACAGATGGCGTATTAATCATTAATTGATTCTCTGCCATTTCTGTTTGATCTGCGGCACAAAATTCGGGGCTAATTTAGCTCCACTATGAGCTGCTCGGTGATGATAGACTATTTATGAGCATAGAGGGAACCTATCATTTTCCTCTAAAATTATAATAACACACTGCTCCCTGTTCTGTAGTCAACACAGCCCGTTTGGACACGAAGCCAGCTCATGCTCCATTATATCAGCAAAATTAAATAACAACCGTCAAAATATTTTTGTCATGTTGCACCTGACAACTAATTATAATGTATAAAAACTACCTGGAAGTAAAAAAGAAGGTAGTAATTTAACTGACTCACATGGTTAAAATGTGTGGGAGGAAAAACCTCAGATTAACTCTGCCAAATTTGTGTGTTTGTGTGTGTGTCAGGCGAGGCAAAAAGCTGTCAAGATCCTCCCCTCCTCATTACTCCTCCCGTCTTCGCCCTCTCCTCCCCGTCCAAACCGCTCTCCTCCTCTCCTCCAGCGGACTGGCAGGAGGTCAGCGCCGGGCCAATCGCCGGCAGCCCCAGAAGGGAGCTGCTGTCAACAAGCAACATGGATAGTTTGAACACTGAGGGCAACGCTGTGGCACGCTGAGGTCAGGAGGAATCACTCAGCCAAGAACTGACCAACAGCACAGTTGGAGGAGATGTAGCTGTCACGGCTCAGGCCTCCTAATGAGATATCACCATTACATTCCTGCAAATCTCAAGTATGCTGCTGCCTGTCCTGTCGAGAAGTCCATTTGGAAAAGGCAGGTTTTCATTAAACTGCTATGCATTTTGTTCTACTTATTGACTTTATTTTGACTTTTAGTCTAAAATCAATCCAAAGTGTAATAAAAACAGTATTTTGTTACCTTGTTGGCAATGCAACTACAAGTGCATCATACACTTACTATGAGGTACTGTATTTCTATCCAGAACAAACACAGTCTAACACAACAGTCCTGCTGTAAACCCTACCCTCATGAAATTACGATCTTCTGTTTTGTTGAAACTATCTTAAAGAGGTGTTGACTTTTTTAAAGTGTTGTTTTGCGTAATGTATCAAAAAGTGTTTCTTAAATTTAGTCTGCCCTCAGATAGAAATGGGATGAACTTTAACCCTTTGAAACCTAAATCTCTTTTCTTGTGCTGCATTTAAACCTTGAGCAGATTGTTGTTGTTTTTTTTAAACATGGGGAAAAAAGGCAAGAGCAACTTGGCATGAACTGTTTCATAATGTGCATAAAATTAGTAGATTGTGAAAATTATTTATTATTAACTAATCACTTTTTAAAGTAATTTCCTAGTTGTTGTTGTTTTCTTTTCTTTTCTTTCTTTTTTTTTTTTAACTTTTTTCTTTGTTTTTGTTTTTTTCCAAATTTTTAAGTAATTTCCTTGTAATTTTTAAACAGTTTTTTGCTCATTACCTTTTTCCCATATGTTTGAAAGATATGGAGTCAATTTGCTGGTGTGTATATGCTAATCGCTTGATATAAAACACTTGTTGCTATATTCTAGTATTTTTCAGTTGGAAATTGATGTTTTTGATAGGCAAATTAAGCTCAGTGCTCGGTATGTACTGACTTTTTTTGTTGTGTATGTTTTATCATTTCAGGGACCATATGACTGTTCTAGATTGTCCATTAAAATCTGATAGAAGCGGAGATCTCTGGTTTTATGGCACTCTCTGACCGGAGTCTATTGTAGATGAAGAGACGAGTTTTCTAAGTATACGATTCTACCACCCACATATCTCTGATACCAAGGGTTAAAGGAATACTTCACCCACAAAATGACCATTTGTATGTCAAGCAGTCATGCCGTGTTACACTGAATTTGTGAACAAAGGTTTGTTTTTTTCACATGCTTCCACAATGAATGAAGAATCCAAAAAACATTTTTGATGAATTCACGGAAACGGGGTCCACATTTAACAGTGAACTATATCAAAACGTCAATTTACAAACTCCTCACACAGTAAATTCAAGTCTCATGTATGACCGGATAAATGAGACTTGGATTATACTACACGAGTTGCATGAGAGTTGTACACAGATGTTTTGATATAGCTTTGCTGTTGGTAAGCCCTGTACTCCCCAATCCATACATCAATATGTCCACCATTTTAAACAAAGATTTCTGTGCTCTTTTCTTTAGACTGTGAACAGCAAGGTGGGAGATACAATCTCACTTAGTGAGTACTTTCTAGGAAGTGGTAGTACCATTGAATATGATATTTAAATGGTCATATTGTGGGTTCCTTTAAACTGAATATATTGTTTATGAAGTTTGGATTTATTGCAGGGTGGCCGTGTTAAACTGAGTTAGAGTCAATGAGGTGTACCTGATAAACTAGTAACTAAGTGTTGCTTCCACTTCTATCTGCTACCAGCTCAGCAGCTTATTTCACAGCTAAGTCTGCCCTCTGCAGGTGAAACATTACTCCTGCGAGCCTTGGTTTAATCTGTTATAAAGACAGATTTATTTGTATCATGATTTATTTTTTTTATTGAAGGTAGAAGAACAACTCAGCCAGAGACAGCAGTCACATGTCACTTAATCCAGTTCATGTAACTTAACTCAACAGTAAAACCCCTAATCACAATGTTCAAGCCATAGAATATTACCTCCACACCGGCTAACTTCGTCAAACTGTTTCAAACTTCTGGTCGAAGGTAAGGATTAAACAGTCAGAAATTCTCCCTCTGAGTATTTGCCTGTAATCCCACTGTTGCACTGCTCCTCAAAATATTCTTTTTAATCTCGCGAAGCAAAGCTAAGACAACAATATTACAAACTAAGAATTAGATATGAATTACGACTAAAACTGACAGATCATTCAATACTGGAGAAACCTAAAGCATCCGGAGAAGACAATGTCTAATTCTCCATCCTACCTCCAGATCTGTCATTTTCTCTACTTCCTTGCCTTTTGCTTCACCGCCCCATCAATTAAATATTACATCTTAGCAGTAAAACCTCTTAATAAGCAGAGCTGCAAGTTGTTACAGTGTATAGTGCTTTGTTTTGGTCAGTTCTGTCCATTATGTTTTTACAAATTTCTTCTTTAATCCTTAGAAACCTAAGTAAATTGGCTAGATTTCTTTCAAAAACATGGAAAGAAGGCAATGAGCATCAAGAGAAGAAATGACCCAAAATAAAAAAAAACTATTCAAACGTACAAGAAAAAATACCTGAAAAAAGAAAATGAAAATGAATATCTGAAAAAAGAAAATGAATGAATGAAAAAAAAAGTGCTTAAAAATTCTAATTATTTTGTTAAATTATTTTAAACATAAAATTATTATAAATTTACCTTAGCCTTTTTCTTCTTTTCCCGAGACAATTTTCCCCTACCTTTTTTAAAAAAATAATTTTGAAATGACACCAATGTGCTTTGAGGTCAAAAAATTAAACACTTGTGAAAGGTGTCTGAGAGCAGTACAAGAAAAGTGATGTTGCTCCAGGTTTCAAAGGGTTCAATTGCATTTTATAACTCCATCTATATCAAAAATTATGTGATATTATATTTATTTTTCCTGTTGTGTAGTACTACTACTACTACTACTACAACTACTACTACTACTACTACTACTACTACTACTACTACTACTACTAATAATAATAATAATAATAATAATAATGCTTGCTTCAGTTGCAAGATTTTTTTTTTTTGTTTTGTTTTTTTAACACGAGGCGGCAAACTCCTGGGAAGGGGATCCAACCCTCTCAGGAGGTGTCAGAGGTCAAACGGCACCTCTGCCCTGCATTTATTTTGTGGGGGGGAGCTCTTAGAAATGTCTGGTCAGAAAATCTACATGAACAGAGAGACAGAATCTACCGCGCGGAGGGGCGATGATACCCAGACACTCAGACGTGGATCAAAGCTGCGGAGAGACACGTGGGAACAGCAGATGAAAGAGCTACACATTAAGCTGTTTACTAAGGTGACATGAAAAGGTGTTTAAGCTCAGTACTCAGCCTAATGAGGGAGCGAGATGGAGGGTTATCTTATTAGATATTCAGAGCTGCCAGTTCGCAGCCTTTTACATCCCATCTCGACATCAAAAGAAAATTCTCTGGCGGGGTGAAGACTAATAATAGGAAGGTCCCCGGAGATTAAATTAACATTTAACTGTTTCATTGACTGGCTCGCTAGTACTCAGCCACTAACTAGCTGAGGTGACGCCGTAACACTTGCGCACTTACTGGTCTGTATTGGGAGTCTAGGAGACTGGTTCCCAACCCGGGCCCCTACAAGAGGTCATTAGATTAATTGAAGGGGTCCCTAAATGAATAACAGATGAGGAGAGCAGGCTGTTAGCTGTGTGGCCATGGCGGTCAGTCATTCCACCACTTTGGGCCACACTGAAATATCTCAACAACTATCAGATGGATAACCATCAAGTTTTGTACAAACATTCATGTTCTTTGATGATACTCTGACTTTTTATCTAGCGCCTTCATGAGGTTGAACTGTCAGTTTTTTTCAGTGAAATGTCTCAACAAACACTGGAGGGATTGCCACAAAATTTACAAACGTCCATGTTCCTCTCATTATGAATTGTTACTTGTTAACCCTTAAGGCCTGCTTTATTATTACACACACTCGTATCACTCACTCAGAAATATCAAATATTTATTCATTTGCAAACACTTTAAATGCCAGGTTTTTGTCATGATGCCACTATGCTTTTTTTTTTTTTTTTAAAAAAGGATTGTTTTTAATGTAGTACTTTTTTGGGGATATTTCCATTATTAGCGGCACAATTGATTTCTATACATTAATGTTTTTTGTACAGTCTTAAATACTCACACTCATACCATCCTGCACACAAAATTTGTTTTTCAAAAAACACACACACTCGGATATGTCAATGATATGCAGCAACATTGATTGTGACAGTGCACCTAGTGGAAATAGCGTGTATTTTCAATGCATGTTTTTATGCTTTGATGGCTGTGGGATCAAAAATTGCCGTTTGAATGGATTTCAATGGTGCATTTTCTTGCACTCAGGAGTATGAATTTTTACTTACAATTTTGTTGTACAATTTTGTTTACACTGTATATTTTATATATATATTGTAGGAGCTGAGCTGGAATTTCCAAGATTAATCAAAAATACAACCTTTAAAATTTATGCCATATGCATGAACACAGTCAAAATGATCCAAAAATCCACTACACTACACAAGAAGTTTGAATCCCACTGACTGGAAACAGAAAACCTACTGAAGTCAGGCTTCTGCTTCACTGATTAATTATTTTGCCAAAGTCATAAAACAAGCAAAAATAATGCATGAATGAGTTCAGGTCAGCCTCTCCTATATAACACTGGGTGACCACACTCTGTGGCAGAGGTGAGGTAAGTGTACAAAAAACTACTAAAATGCTACAAGAAAAGTCACAAAATTGTCTCTTAAATTTCATAATTTGAAAACCAGTGATGGATAATAAAAAAAACTAAAACCAATTAATTAAAATAAAAAATGTATTGTGGAACTTCCTGTATTTGATATAGTCAAAATATATTTATAAATGAACTCAATTTTAACAAATGATTCTGTCACTCATTCATGTCTTTCATTCCTTTCCTTTTTTAAACAAGTAAAAGTATAAAAATGCTCATTAACAAAATGAAGCCAAAAAGCACAATATTTGCCTCTAAAATATTGTAGAGCGGGAGTGTAAAGAAACAAACAACGTAAATAGAAATGTACTAGGTTACTTTCCAGCACTGCTCTGTGGTGGTTCCTGTGTCAGCTGAGAGGCCGCCTCATCACACACATGATAAACACAGTGTAAACTGAGCAAAAGGCCCCACATGATCTGAGGCCTCGCCGATTTCTTAGTCTCCCACTGAGTCGAGATCCTGTCCACAAAACCACTACTACGCCGCATTGAAAACAGATGGATCAAACAGTCCTTCCCCTTTATTTGGACTGCTCTCTGTTATTGGAAAGAATTTCAGTCAGAATTACCAAATCTGGCCGCCTTTCAGGAAAACAAATGGACACAGATGTAGTTTTCCATTTTACAGGCTGTTTATGTCTTGCAAATTCCTTCTCCAGAAGAGCGGGGTGTGTGCTTTCATGTTTTAAAGGCTCAGAGTGACCACAGCCCTTTGTGGCAAATGCGCTTTTCCAATACTAATGACATGCAGTCACACAAGGCTCTGGCAGCGGCATGCTGCTGAGGCTGCGTGCCCGCTGTGTAATTAGTCTACCACTAACTCCTAGTCTGGGGAAACATTCACGACCACATTAAACACTGACGGTTTTTCACCTCAGAGAGTCTGCAGCAGATGGATATGCTCTGGAGGAATCACACAGAGCACAAATGGCTTTCATCAGTCAGTTAAACTGATAACATTTGTTGTCTAATGGGAGGGGGAGGGCTCAGTGGTCTCTGCAGAAGTTTGTCTTGGGCTTATATGTATGGAAGACCAGGAGGGATCTGATGACAATCTTTTTATTGGAGTGACTGTGTCCTATATGTTTCTGTTAGAAGAAACAAATGACTGGAAAAAAAAAATCAAAGGAGCCAGCCATGTCAGATCCCAGCACCTCACAGAAATACCCCAATTACTCAAATTTATAGCAGAGATGCACAACTGTACGACTTATTCATGGCTGTTCTGTAAAATCCTGCCATCTGGTGGCTTTCTCTCAACATTACACCAAATCAAAGTTTTCGTCACTAGTGGAAGTATTGAGCTCCTTCACCTTAAACCACTGTAATTGATACATTTTTATATATTTGTAAAATATAGATATTATTAATTATTATTATTATTAAAAAAATCTATGACCTGGTGTGTTGTACTCTATTTACATCAAATTTTATCATTAATTTATTTGTTCTACCTACCTGCCCAGAGACTACGGACAGAAAATTTAGCTAAAACCTGGTACAATGCATCTCTCCTTTTTTTTATATAAGGTTTGTGTTTTATAATGTACTGTCCCTGTCTAAATACAATTACATTACAACAATGCATGAAATGACAATGTGAAACAAAAGACAACGTGAAAGGGTGGCTCATACTGGTGAAACTGCAGTCCACTTTATCTGACGTCCCCGTTAGGTTTTTGTAACTTTCAAGTACTCCTCCAATAGATTTAATTTTTTTTTTTAAGTTTATGTCCCTTGAAACATCTCACCTTAAATATACTGACTTTTATGTGCGCAAAGTTTGTCAGTAGAGGTGTTTTCACTTTCCTTTACTAAAGGGAGAGATGTGTGTGCACTTTCCTAAAATCTGAAATTCAAACATACACTGGGCAAACTAGTTACATCATGAATACAAAAGACAGTTGCTGTCAAATATGCAAATAACTGCACAGAGAAGGGGACGTATTACACTTAATAATACAATTGCAGTGAGACAGAATTTATCTTTCTGCAAACTTTGATTAGACCTCTTTGTTATATAATTCAGTAATAACAATGTGAACACACTGTCACACTGAAGCAGACATTTTTTCATATTTCACAACCACTAACACTGCATCAGCCGCGGCAAGCTAACAAACAGCATCAACAATAAAAGAAATACTAACTGTCCTTACCATTCTGACACGTCTCATGGTCGCTTTGGTGCGCGACAGACTCTTCATCTGAGTCTGGGTCTGACTGAAGTTCAAACATCGGGCTGAATCTCTCCAACGTTGCTCGCCATCTTGATACACATTGCTCTTTCACCAAATCGACCGAGCTGCGCTGGTGTTCAGGGCGTGAGGCTGTCAGATCTGGAATTGATGGAGAAAGAGTAGATGTACTTTTAGCCCCTTGTCAGAGTTTGTTTTTCTTCACTTTTTTATGCAGGAACTCTGTGTTAAACAAACATCATCGTTATCATAGTTTTTACAAACCTTAAAGGTCCAGTTTGTAGGATTTAGTAGTTTCTAGCAGTGAAACTTCCCATGTGCCAAGTGTGTAGCAGAACTATGGCAGCTGACACAAAAATGTGAATGGCCCCATCTAGTGTGAGTGTTTGATTTGTCCGTCCTGGGCTACTGTAGAAACAATATGGCAGACTCCACGGGAGAGGACGCGCTCTGTATGTAGATATGAACAGCATGTCCCCACTTTTTTGAATGGGCCAGTTTAGATACTGTGAAAATACCTGGGGGCCAGCTGCTATTCACATTATACGGTTTATTTAAAAATAAATCACGTTCTAATGAGACAAACACATCAGTCTCAGATTTAACTGAAAATGTATTCAACTTTCCACCACTCCTAAAGTCAACAGCCCTCACTACCAAAACCGGAAAAGTCTTTCCATTGTGTTTTTAAAAAAAATCTGCGTTCATATGATAACATTCATGAGCCTCATGAACATGGACGCGCCAAACAACCGAAAACGCTGTAGTATGCATGCCGGGCCAATAAGTGGTGGTCAAAGTTTGTACGACACACCGTGTGTGCGCAAAGCGCGGCTGTGACTGTTCTTACAGGATCCACGCTTGCCAGTGACAGAGGCAGTTGAGTTTTTAAAAATTGTAAATGACCCCTCAAACAAAATGATTTTTAGTTTTGGCTGATTAGAAACTAATAAAAACATTGTCATGAATATTATATTCCATTTCTACCAGTAGATGACCCGAAACCCTGAACGCTGGACCTTTAAAACGTGTCTGGAGGGAACCTTAAGTGAGTTTCAGCGCATTGTTGCATTGCTGTCTGCTGACAACTCACTTTTGGTTCGCTCTGTTGTTGGGATAAACTTCTCCCATGTGTGTTCACTCTCACTGCTTTCATAGCATTGTTTTTGGAGCAATTGTTGTTGTGGGGTAATTTTAGATAAATATTTCAATGTGAAATTTTGATGAGTTTAAGTATAAAAGAAGCACAAAGTATCCAAAAACTCACATAAAGTACCTTAAAATTATACAGTACTCCTACCAGCCTCCCACAGACTGAATGTACTTTCCACCACTGACTTTTTTACACCAACATATAAAAGAGCAAAAGCTTATTTGCTGTAATATATAAAACAGAACCATGCATAGATGCTCAAATATTTGGTTAAATCCTATGACCATCCCCAAAGGGCAATGAACTCGGGACATTTCTGATCCCTGCTCCAAGCGGTTCCTGCAGACCTGTCTGAAGTGTGTCTTTTGGCTGGCAGACCAGAACTGACAAACGGGGACAGAAACCTGCTGAAATCATCACTCAGACCTGATCCAGCATCATTAGCCAGGGCTGTATCATGCATATGTCTCTCTCATCTGTGGAGTAATGACAGCTCAAAGGCTCTGTGTCACCAGGGTCACATGAAAGCCCCCAGACCAGATGAAGGCCTCGAGGTGACCCTGCCTCTAACGTCGAGAGTTAAGTGTTAATCGCAGCAGTAAACGGAGCCAAGAAAGGAGCAGGCACTGAGGTGTCTCCCTGAACGGATCTGCAGAGGAGTCCTGTGTGCGTGTCAGTCTTTCTGATGGGCTGTTAAAAGCCATCAGGGCGCTGTGATCTGAGAGCACACTCCAGCGAAAACGCATATGGTCCTGGTTAAGGCCGGGGGGAAATTGGATTAAAAGAGTTCTTCTTGAAACGGTCTGAATTGTTCTTGCCATAACAACTGCGAGCAGCTGACAGACAAAACCACAAATCAGCCTGAAACTAATATTATGCTTCTCTTTTTCATGTCAAGTAAGTCACAACAGAGGGAGAGAGGACGGGAGAGAGGAGGGGAGAGAAGAGGGGGATAGGAGGGGAGAGAGGAGGGGAGAGAAGAGGGGATAGGGAGGGAGAAGAGGAGGGAAGAGGAGAGGGGATTAGGAGGGGTGAGGGGAGGGGAGAGAAGAGGGGGATAGGAGGGGAGAGAAGAGGGGAGAGAAGAGGGAGAGAAGAGGGGGGGATAGGAGGGAGAGAGGAGGGGAGAGAAGAGGGGGATAGGGAGGGGAGAGAAGAGGGGAGAGAAGAGGGGATAGGAGGGAGAGAAGAGGGGAGAGAGGGGGGGAGAGAAGAGGGGAGAGAAGAGGGGGATAGGAGGGAGAGAGAGGAGGGGAGAGAGGAGGGGGATAGGAGGGGAGAGAAGAGGGGAGAGGGGAGGGGAGAAGAGGGGGATAGGAGGGGAGAGAGGAGAGGAGAGAAGAGGGGAGAGAGGAGGGGAGAGAAGAGGGGGATAGGAGGGAGAGAGGAGGGGATAGAGGGGGAGAGAAGAGGGGAGAGAGGAGGGGAGAGAGGAGGGGAGAGAAGAGGGGATAGGAGGGGAGAGAGGAGGGGAGAGAAGAGGGGGATGGGAGGGGAGAGAGGAGGGAGAGAAGAGGGGAGAGAAGAGGGGAGAGGAGGGGAGAGAGGAGGGGATAGGGAGGGAGAGAAGAGGGGGAGAGGGGGGAGAGGGAGGAGGGGAGAGAAGAGGGGAGAGAAGAGGGAGAGAGGAGGGGAGAGAGGGGAGGAGGGGGAGAGGAGGGGAGAGAGGAGGGGAGAGAAGAGGGGAGAGGAGGGGAGAGAAGAGGGAGAGAGGAGGGGAGAGGGAGGGGAGAGGAGGAGAGAAGAGGGGAGAGAGGAGGGGAGAGAAGAGGGGGAGAGGAGGGGAGAGAGGAGGGAGAGAAGAGGGGGAGAGAGGAGGAGGGAGAGAAGAGGGGAGAGGAGGGGAGAGAGGAGGGGGAGAAGAGGGGAGAGGGAGGGAGAGAAGAGGGGGATAGGGAGGGAGAGAAGAGGGAGAGAAGAGGGGAGAGAGAGGGGAGAGAGGAGGGGAGAGAGGAGGGAGAGAAGAGGGAGAGAGGAGGGGAGAGAAGAGGGGAGAGGAGGGGAGAGAAGAGGGGAGAGAAGAGGGGATAGGAGGGGAGAGAAGAGGGGAGAGAAGAGGGAGAGAAGAGGGAGAGAGGAGGGGAGAGAGGAGGGGAGAGAGGAGGGGAGAGAAGAGGGAGAGAGGAGGGGAGAGAAGAGGGGAGAGAGGAGGGGGAGAAGAGGGGAGAGAAGAGGGGATAGGGAGGGGAGAGAAGAGGGGAGAGAGGAGGGAGAGAGGAGGGGAGAGAAGAGGGGATAGGAGGGGAGAGAGGAGGGGAGAGAAGAGGGGATAGGAGGGGAGAGAGGAGGGAGAGAAGAGGGGATAGGAGGGGAGAGAAGAGGGAGAGAAGAGGGGGATAGGAGGGGAGAGAAGAGGGGAGAGAGGAGGGAGAGAAGAGGGGAGAGAAGAGGGGATAGGAGGGGAGAGAGGAGGGGGAAGGAGGGAGAGAAGAGGGAGAGGGGAGGGGAGAGAAGAGGGGGACAAGAGGGGAGAGAAGAGGGGAGAGAAGAGGGGAGAGAAGAGGGAGAGAGGAGGGGAGAGAAGAGGGGAGAGGAGGGGAGAGAGGAGGGGGATAGGGAGGGGAGAGAGAGGGGAGAGAAGAGGGGAGAGAGGAGGGGAGAGAGGAGGGAGAGAAGAGGGGATAGGAGGGGAGAGAGGAGGGAGAGAAGAGGGAGAGAAGAGGGGAGAGAGGAGGGAGAGAAGAGGGGAGAGAAGAGGGGAGAGAGGAGGGGAGAGAGGGGAGAGGAGGAGAGAAGAGGGGAGAGGAGGGGAGAGAGGAGGGGAGAGGAGGGAGAGAAGAGGGAGAGAGAGGAGGGGAGAGGAGGGGAGAGAGGAGGGGAGAGAAGAGGGGAGAGGAGGGGAGAGAGGAGGGAGAGAAGAGGGGAGAGGAGGGGAGAGAAGAGGGGGATAGAGGGGAGAGAAGAGGGAGAGAAGAGGGGAGAGAGGAGGGGAGAGAGGAGGGGAGAGAGGAGGGAGAGAAGAGGGGAGAGAGGAGGGGAGAGAAGAGGGGAGAGAGGAGGGGAGAGAAGAGGGGAGAGAAGAGGGGATAGGAGGGGAGAGAAGAGGGAGAGAAGAGGGAGAGAAGAGGGGAGAGAGGAGGGGAGAGAAGAGGGGAGAGAGGAGGGAGAGAAGAGGGGAGAGAGGAGGGGAGAGAAGAGGGGAGAGAGGAGGGAGAGAAGAGGGAGAGAAGAGGGGATAGGAGGGAGAAGAGGGGAGAGGAGGGAGAGAGAGGGAGAGAAGAGGGGGATAGGGAGGGAGAAGAGGGGAGAGAAGAGAGAAGAGAGAGGAGGGGAGAGAAGAGGGGGATAGGAGGGGAGAGAGGGAGAGAGAGAGAGAGGGAGAGAAGAGGGGAGGGGAGAGAAGAGAGAGAGAGAGAAGAGAGAGAGAGGAGGATGAGAAGAGGGAGAGAGAGGGGAGAGGAGGAGGAGAGAGAGAGGGGAGAGAAGAGGGAGAGGAGAGAGAGGAGGGGAGAGGAGGGGAGAGGAGAGGAGAGAGGAGGGGAGAGGAGGGGAGAGAGAGGGGAGAGAAGAGGGGAGAGGAGGGGAGAGAGGAGGGGAGAGAAGAGGGGAGAGGAGGGGAGAGGAGGGGAGAGAAGAGGGGAGAGAAGAGGGGAGAGGAGGAGAGAGGAGGGAGAAGAGGGGGAGAGAGGAGGGGAGAGAAGAGGGGAGAGAGGAGGGGAGAGAAGAGGGGGAGAGAAGAGGGGAGAGAGGAGGGGAGAGAAGAGGGGAGAGAGGAGGGGGAGAGAGGAGGGGAGAGAGGAGGGGAGAGAAGAGGGGGATAGGAGGGGAGAGAAGAGGGGAGAGAGGAGGGGAGAGAACACATTTCAGTCCAGAGGGGTGAGGAGGAGGAGGAGGGGGACGGGGCTGTGGCCTGGTTTCAGCAGCCTGTTACATTAGAGGTGGACCGATGTTGGTCCACTGACAGAGATTTTTAGTACGTATGAGACAGATGACTGATATGCATTTACAATAAAAAAAAATAAAAAAACACAGAACTTTTTTAAAATGGCTCCAGCAAATGTTTAATCAAAACTTTCAACACAGCAGGGTCCCGGGTACTTTAAAAAAAAAAAAAAAGTACGGTGAAAATTTAAATCTAAAAAATGAACAAATACCAATAGTCGTCATTGACCAATACTGGTTATCTGGGCCGATACCAATACCAAATATTAGTAGTTAATGAGACCGATAACCGACATTTGGAACCAATATGCATTCACAATAACAAAAATAATTTTTGTTAGTATTTAGAAGTTGGAGTGCGACAAACTCCAACACAAAACTTTGTTTAAATGCCTTTAGCAAATGTTTAATCAAAACTGAAACTTTCAGCATCATATACAGCAAGTTCCCTGCAACTTATTATTATAAGTTCTCCGAAAATTTAAAATTTAAAAAAATGAAAGAATGACAATAGTCAAGATCGACCAGTATTGTTTTTTCAGAGCTGAAACCGATTATTAGTACTTAATGAGAGTGGTAGGCCTAACTGACATTTGGAACCGATATGCATTTTCGATAACAATGAAAATATTTTTGTCAAAATTTAGAATGTAGAATATAACAAACTCCAAAGCATAAACTTGGTTTAAATACTATTAGAAAATATTTCATCAAAATATAAACGTTTAACTTCATATACAGCAAGTTTTCTGTAACTTTTTTTTTTATAAAGCCTTAAGTTCAGTGAAAATTGAAATTGAAAAACCAACAAATGAAATAGCTGTCTAAGGTTTTACAAAGTAAATGTTCCTCCCATGATGACTCTTTCTTTGCATGTATAACAGACTGCCTTTTCTGGAGTTGATTTAATTTAATAGGCACACTTTTTCATTAATTAATTTTGTCGGTGATCATTAAAATAAAACACCGATAGAGATCAAATGCAAAATGCCACATATCGGCCCCTTTACTCTGCCATGCTAATCATCTGTAAACCACATTTCTTGGCTCTTAAAACCACTGACTGCACCACATGCTTTCCATCAGCGGGATGTTACTCCAGCAGGACACACTTTTTTGGTTGAATCCAGCATCAGAGCGGGAAAACCATCTCAGCCAGCATCAGAGGAAAAAGCTCACAGGTGTCTCTGTGAGCTCAGAGCTCCATCACACTCACCTCTTTGCCTGAAATGATTTTTTAAGTGGAGTAATAAAAGCTTTGGGGCAGAACCACAGCTCCAGGAACGGTTCTTTATAACGATTAAATTAAGACCACATGTCCAGTTCACAGCAAGTCACCGGTTTCTCCTCACTTAACAAAAAAGGATGGAATCCTGGCTGAAGTCATGAAGCCACATTTAGCAGAAATAAAGCAGGCTGCAGTCAGCGAGGACACGGAGACGTCCCGGGTCAGCCAAGCGCAGCAGACACCAGCAGACAGTCTGCGTGAATCACCTGCTGATGCAGCAGCTTGGCACAGTCCATGAAACGGCCGACGACTGATGTTAAGAAGAAAACTTTTCATATAAAACAACCACTAAAACACGTATTCGACGCCAAAAGTCTAAAGTAACCCACATAGGTGTTAAAAGTTAAGTTGCCTGTCCGACCTGCTCGCTCGGTGCTTACCTGCGGCACGGTTTCCGGTGTTGTATCGAAGTGAGTTCCGTCGAACAGCGTTTCCCCCGAATAATGCATAGTTCCCTTCATGTTGATAAAGTTTGGGAGGGGCACATGTGCACGAGTACAAGGACTTATAGAAAAAAAATAATTCAATTTTTCCTTGGGAAAAACCACATATGGTTATTTAAAAATAAAATAAAATAAAATAAAATAAAATAAAATAAAGTAAAAGGGTGTGGTCCACATGCTCAGGAGCTACAGGGGAGGGATCAAAGGATCAGTTAGGCAGCTCCCATGGTTTACCTTTGTTTAAGTGCATTAATCAAAGTTGTAGTGTTAAAATGGAAGTTTAAATAATATAAAATAAAGCATATAATATAAAATTTATATTTCCTAAGAGGAGGAGGAAATAGAAGAGGCAATAACCATATATCAAAATATCTATCTATATATATATATATACCCCAAAAAACTATGTTTATAATTATAATATTTTTATATCTAAATCACACGCACGCGCACACACACACACACACACTGTATAAACTCCAATATTCACTGCTGTCAGTTACAACATTAACTGTCAAATGAATTGCCCCTGTAGCTTCAAATCAAAGCTCCACCATAAATGTGAGAATGAGACTTTTATTAGAAAATGATGACAGCCTACAAGACAAATTTAGCCAGCATCTGAACCAAGACGAGAGAAAAAAAAAATCATGATCATAATCAATTCCTTTTTAAAAGATCTTGGCAAAACACCAGACAAAACGAGTATCATAGAAACTAATAAGTGGTACTCAAAAACATACCAATACAGGAAGAGCGTACTCAGCAGCTTTCCACATGAAAGAAAAATGAATTTGTCCAGGGATTAGTGTGACATCTTGCTCTGATTCTTCCTCAATAAATCAACAGATCTTGCACAATCCGTTCTCCGAAGGCTTTTTGTGAAAACACATCCTTTCGACAGGTAAGAATGAGTCGTTTCCGCACTTCAACACACAAAAGGCTTCAGATCCTAAAATTAAAAAAAACCTTAGACTGCCTTGCGGTGGTACTCTGGAGGGGCAACTTCATAGTCGCTTGCATTGAAGAGCGACGCAGAGTTCTTTACAAGATACCTGGAATAGAGCAACATTTCACTCATTTCTGCTGCAGGTGAATCAATATGGGTCTGATAAATTACAGTTCTGTGAATACTCACTTGAGAAAATCTTGTAGGTAACTGAGCAGCAGTGCAAGGCTCTTCTCATCCAGGGGAGTGTATGCCAGCATAGCGCCAATTCTCACTTTGAAAACCAAACAAAGACAGAATATTACACAACACATGGCCTCTAACCTCATCCTCATTCATAATAACAAGAAACACTTCAAGAATTCCACTTCACTAATTCTCAAGGAGGTAATTCAAATGATTAAAACAGCGATGAATACAGATCACAGTGGTAGATACAGGTGAATACAGGTATGTACAAAGAAGGTTATTAACAGAAAGTCTGCAATTTTATTTCTTTCATCTATGTGTTGTAGTTGATGCTGCTCACAGGAGTATTTTTCTTTATTTACAAAAGGATAACATTAATATACCAAATGGTTTTAATTGTACCTTAATGTCTTTGGAAGCCAGATTTTATTTTTAAAAACTCAAAAACATGAGTGAAAAGCCAGATATTTGCCAGGAGTCTTGGGGGAGGGGGGAGGGGGGGTCTTGCAGAGTTGGGGCTCTACTTTAACAATCTATATGTATGGTCTATAGTGCATGATGGAAGTGCATTTAGGGTGTGTCCAACTCCACTTCTGCCAGTTAACCCTTTGAAACCTGAGCAAAATTGGCTTGATTTATTGGGGAAAACATGGATGAAGGCAATGAGCAATTTAAAAAGTAATGACCCCAAAATAAGTAAGAAATTAGCCAAAAAAAAGTACAAGAAAATTACCTGAAAATTAGCTAAATAAATAAATACTGGAAAGTTAAAAAAAATTAATATGTCATCTGATCCTGCTGCAACAAGTGTCGTTATTCGCAATATTTTTGAGACTCCAGCGTTATTTATATGAGTTTTTGACAAAGAATGGACTTGATCTGCAGACCATTTTTCTGATCGAGGTTGGGACCAATTCAACACTACACTTTGTTTTGGTTTGCATCTTTTTTTTAAATTACTTCAGTCGGACCTATCCTTGAGGCCAATATCAACACTGATTCTTTGAAATTTTAAAAACCCTATAATGTCAAAGCGAGCCAAAGTGAAACCAGAGGATCTGGATCCTGCCCGACAACCTTATTCAAAATACGACTGACAACATTGCAACATCTCTAATAACTACATATCCAGCCTTGGAAAAAAAGGCCTTTCTTAAAAGCATGTTGTGTGGCTCTTCATGTGTTAAGATAAGGATGATAGTTTATTGAAAAATGCTAATATTGTTGTTTAATACTTGTCTTTTAGCTGCCTTTAGTACACACCATTTCCCATAAGCCCTAGACCTTCGGGGGTGCAACGTTCTAGATCAACATAAGTGGTGAGTCCATATGTGATTTACTAGATACCTAATTAAGCTGTTTCTACTTCATGACTGGTAGTACTTCTACGCTGATTCTACTTTATGACTTTATTGTACTTCTACAGTCAGACTGATGAAGATGTTCTAATTCTAAATGCCTTAAAGCTGCTCTTCTGTGGAATTCGCACTGCAGCAGAGTCATATTTATGTTGTTTTTACCAAAGAGTCGGAGTAGGTGAGGAGCGCCGTAGATCTGAGACATAGATGTATCCGGGTGGTTGGCCAGGATGTCTGCGTACTGCGGCCTCTCAAATTTGTAAAGAAGTTGTGTCCCCAGCATGACATTGAAATATTCCCGGATACCAGCAACCACCTCGTTCACAGCAAACTCCCTGAGCAGCAGAGCAAACAAGCAAATCATGTTTTTGTCATCACCTGCATTCATCTACAATACAACATCATAGAGAGAATGATAAGTAACAATGTGTATTTTTACTTGCTGTCAGAGTTTCCTCTTGATTTCTTGTAGTTTGCATAATCTTCAAGGACTGCATCGACGTTCTTTTTGGCAGGTAGGTGGAAAAGCTGTGAAATAAAAGGACAAAAAGAAACCAGCAGATAAATAACTGATTTTTTTTACAATGTAAATACATGCAATAATATTTATGACTAAAATGCTGTGAAAAAGAAATAAATTCTAAGGTTACTAACCTGTTTTTGCCTTGTGATGAGGTCCCAGTCATCCACAAGCCATGGTTTCAGCTCCTCAGGGATTTTCACTTTAACCTCCACTCGATTTATGAAGGTCTCCTCCTGAGCAGACAGAAACAAATTTAAGAAAGAGGTCAAGAGAGGAAGCGTTTCAGCATGTGTACACAGTTGGTGTTATTCAAACCTCAGAAACACTTCAAAAATCTCCGTGTTTCCACTACACAGCTGCAACAACAGAGAATTTTAATTCTCACTAAGTTACTTTCATTGCAGCTCAATCTTTTCGACATTCATCGCCAAAAATATTTTTTTTAATAATAATAATAACATTTTTAAAAAATCACCAACAAGAAAAATCATTACAAAGCAACTTAGAGAATTTATGAACTTACACTTTCAACAGTTGGGTCAACACGTGCCCTCTTCTTTCGCGGAGGATGGGTCGGGTCTCCTCCAGAACTAGTCCCTTCTCCTGCACCAGGAGCTGCACCATCAGAAACATACTTAAACGTTATTTCATTCATATAAAGGATAATTTCCACAGTTATCCTGACACCCAGATTTACAGCTTCTATTGTTATGATGATGGAAACACACTTGTGCAAAAACCTGATGTTTTGGAGGGCATGCAGTTAAACTGTGTGAATTGTGTAAACATGCAACATGATATACTTACTCTTTTGTTTGTTCTTTTTGGTTTTCCTACAATAAGAAAAAAACAGGTGTTAAGAAAAATCAACAGGTATCACACATCTGAAACAGTCTGAAAGGGGACAGCACAGCGGGAGACAGGAAGAATATCTCATGACTTAAACTCACACATCATTTTTCTGCGGTGCAACAGGTATCTTCTTATTCGGTGCAGCACCCCTCATTCTTCCTTCTACATAATGGTCTCTGAATTAAGAAAAAAAAAGTACTTGAGTATACATAATTCATATTAAAGACACTTTCAGGGCACAGGCTGCAGCCGGTTCATTAGGCTAAATATTTGCGCAAACTTCATTTGTATTTTTTTGTTGTGTTTCTGTCATATGAACTCATGTTAACTAACTCAAAGATGATGGCGAGAACTTTAAAAGGTCATGGGACTTTTTTCACACTGTTGCAGGGACACTGTGATGATCCAACAGTATGGCTATAATTGCTCAGTGATTATTTTGGCTGTTATAAAAATGTGCATTTAGTCTTTGGCTGTTGTACAACTAAAGACAAGAAAAAATGTAATTAAACAAAGCAGTTCCGTGTCCCAGTTTGTCTTTTTTGAATATTAGAATATTATATACCATGTTTACCATGTAGACCAACATTTAACACTAAAATTAGACAATATTTTGTCTTAATTTGCTATTTCCCTGTGGACCATGGTCATAAAAAACTCATTATAGTGGCCTTTGTAAACAATAATGTTAATAAAAACTTTCATTAAAAACAAGAGGATGGACTTACTGATTAGCCCTCTGAAGCTCTTTCTGTTTCTGCAGATTACTGTCCACATACTTAAGCACTCTGCTTTCAGGAACCCATTCGTCCCAGCTGGAAGATAAAACACCAAGAAAGAAATCAAGCAAATGGAAACCCTTTGCTATACAAATATTTAAGACTTCATTTATGTGGACTAAAACTTACTTCTTATTCCAACCACTGTAATGAATAAAGTATTTGATTTGTTTGTCCTTGATGTTTATCTTAACACACTGCAAAGAGAGACATAATTCGTTGTTAAAAAACATTCATATCAGAGATACAGAGGTGGATCACATGATCACAAAACCGGGCTAACTAAAGCAGCCTACCTTAGCTTCGTAGAGCAATGGCCCATGAAAACACAGCACTCTTTCACCTGAACAGAGTGATGGTCAATTAAAATCAGCATCAGAGCAGTCCAAGTAAAATATGAGAAAATTGTAAAGCTCACTAAACTACTTGAGCACACACAAGAACAAAAAAAACACCTTCAGTTTATTAGTTTTGAATGTCTTGCACCTTACACCGGTTTCTTTCTGATGACAGAGAACAATAATTACAATTGCCTTTTTATTTTTATTTCTATTTCTTTATATATTGTGTTGTAAATTGCAGCATAATGCACATATTTTAAACTTTCTGAACTTTACGTAATAGTTTTACACACTGTAATGTAGCATAAAGCACGTATTTGTATTCTTTTACACACATAACATTCTCTACATATTATAGATATTTCATATTTTTAAATATCATAGCATAATGCTCATATTTTATTTTTAACCCACTTTTTAATTTTATAGTTCTTATTTCTACTGTCTATAATTCTCTATGCTTTACATCAGCTATAATGTATCACAACCCCCCACCCCCCATCACAGTTTATTAATGACTTTTAGTTACACACTCTGGTAGAGTCAAGAGTTAAATTTAGTGGAAAACTTGACTTGATGCATGATCAGTTTGTCTGTTGAATATTCTATAAAAATTGTGTAATTTAGACTTTTAGACCCAAAGGTATTCATATTATATTTATATATACCAGAGAAAAGTAGAAAAATCTAATACTGAGAAGCAAAAAATATTTTTCTTTATTAATAACTTAAATGGTGATAATTAAGATCGTAGTCAAATAACTTTCTGTCAAGTACTAGATCCAGTCAGTTAATTAACTCACCTAATTTCTGCCCTATCAAAGAGAGTTACCTTATGGCTTGGGTTTCAGAACCTGCAGCGCACTGAATGGAGTGAATGTATATAAATTTCAGCTGACACAGTAATAGGTATTATTTTACATTATATCAAAATATTAAATTATAATTAACTAAATACTGTGTACCATCTTTAAAAAGTAATGTGGTTCTGACTTGTGTTTGCTTTTTTTAAATCTGTTGATTAGAAATAAAACTCACAGCTCAAAAGATAGATATATTTCAATTAATTATTTAAAATTAATTAACTAACATTATTTTTTTCCTTGAGAGAAATCGGTTTGCCACACCAACAAGGACCACTAAAGTTTATTAAATACACGATGTTCTTGTTGTATCTTTTAGAGGAAGCTGCAGAAAAACCTGGCGCGGTATGTCAACAGCAGTGTGTGCTAACAGCTCACCGACAGAACACAGAGGTGGGCGGTGAAATCAATGGAGCTAACACCACTGCATGAATGAAGCTAATGCTTTTAGTTAGCGCGTAACAATATCCTTAAAATGCAAACCATGAAGGTTGCCGGCATGCTTCTGCTAACGTCACGCTATATCGTAGAGAAAAAACACAAAGTATATGACGAACATGGCGAATAAAAATAACAAAGACCTGTTTTGTGCAACAACAATGAAGGCTAACAATGCTAGCGGTGTTAGAGCTAGCTAAAATTTCCGGCTCCAGCACTGAACGACGCCACGAATCTATCTGAAATCAAAACATACAGCTTGTTACCTTCTTGAAATTTAGGCTTCGGGTCCTGTTTCGGCGCCATTCACGGATTAAACTATCAAAATATGGGAAAAATTGCTAGCTCCCATTCCAGTCTGAAACGGCGCCGCTATCTAAAAACGTCATAACCAGCGTGATGACGCATACATCCTGCGACGAAAGATGCGCTTCACATTTTATGCAAAATGCAAATTTATCGGAAATGCAATCGTATTTTCAATGTTTGTCGTCTGTCATATAAACATTTTGTTTCAATTATTGTGTATAGAAACTTTTGATGAGCATTTTTTTCAAAATTTTATTTTTATTTTTAGAAAAGTCGGCACCCGGTTGAACAATAAACCCGTGAAGCCGTTAAAATAAACAGATGATGTTGCTCAAGCTGGCGAACTACAATGAATTATTAGTAATTCTAGAGATTCTACTACCTCTAAACCTTGGGAAGAACTTTATTAGCAAGTCAAATAATGTGCAAAGTGTTTATATTTTGATATATATAATATACTCGAATTTTTCATATTTGGTTTAAATGCTGTCTAATAACGTTCATTAGTAGGAATATTATGCCAAAATGCATTATTCATTCAGTCTATTTTAATGTCATTTATTTACCTAAAAACACAATTATATTGATATAATTTATAATTTATGGGTAATTGGATAATGTGAAGTCCTTCTCGAAATGTAAAATTGTCGCATTTTCAGAAAAAAACTGCGGAAAAAAAGCCTTCTCAAAGCTTTACTGCCCTCCTGCAGCATTTTTCAGCATCGAAGATCAAAGTGTGGCAACTAGTCGCATTTCATTCCGGGGTTTTCCAGTGCCTCCTTTCCATGGGGCCCTAGGTAATCGGACCCACTTCACCCCCACAAGGATCCCCTTACATATGCTCCATGTACAGGAACTTTACTTAAAAAACAGTATACAGATAGGGATGCACTTGGTCCTGTCTTGCAGACCCAGCATAGTGATTCACACAAAGAATTAAAATCTTAACGCCTCCTTTGGTTTCCTCTGAATAAACAAATCAGTTTGTGCATTCCATTTAGGTGTGCAGGTGCTGGGTTTTGACTTACCAACACACTTAAATGGAACTGAGCCATCCATCAATTACACCTGTGCTTTTCCTGCTGTGAAAACCTAAAATGTGTCCTGCAATTATGATCTAAAGCAATATGTCAAGGAGCTAGGAGTATGCCACCAGACATAATGACAAAAACCATTAAATACAGCATTCAGTTATAGAGAAGTGATACATTCACAAAGCAGCACTTTAAATCAATTGAATTGGAATCTAAAGAAGTCATAGAGAATTAATGGATAAAATGATAAAATGATTCAATTAATAACTATTATCGATTCTATAGTATTTCCTTATTCTGTATTTAATAATAATTCAATAAATTATTTGAAAATAAACCCATATATTTTGAAAATGCATTTAAAATGTCATTTTTGCTATTCAGTTCCAGTCATTGCTCTCTGGTGGACAAACTATGTAATGGCACAGCATTTCAAAATGATCTGAAACATATTGGTATTTCCCTACAGCAAATTCTTCTTGTTTCTTATTAACCCAACAATAAATTAGAAGACATCTGACTGCATACTGCAGCATGGACTTATCCTTAGAACAACTACAAAGGTGCACTTTCTTATATCTGTTTAATTCTTACAAATATCAAACAGCACAGTAGACCTTGTAGCGGTTCAAAATGATCAAAGCCTCTATTGAGTTATTGACATCATCTGATAGTAAAACAAACAGAAAATGTTACAATGCATGTCAAGCAACTATGACATCTTTAAATAGCATTAATTATATAATTACAAAAGAAATATCACATACAATGACAGCAATGCATATCCACGAATCAAACAAATGCTGAAAATATATATGATAATAAATAATCCTAATCGTAAGCACAAGTCAAGAAAAATAAAGGGAGGGGATGAGTCCATAATAACTTCAATGGTTTTGACTTCTGGGCCAAAATGCGTGTTGTGATACACTCAAAGACTAAGCTATCACAGTTCTCTTATAGGCTGTTGCAAAAACACTTGACGACAAAAAAAGGCCGTGCATCCTGTGGCGTTGCACAGGAACGGCACAGCACTCGCACAGGTGAGCTTTCAGGGAAATTCGCAGACACATGCAAAGCTACTCTTTAAGTGTTTCCTGCAACTGTGAACGCTCCACTGCTCCAAACAGCCTGTGTGTCGAGAAGCAAGTGTTAAAATCAAACGTAAAATGTAGAATTACCCAAAAGCTGACCAGAAACTAGCTGTCTTGAAAGACACTGACCAGCCACTTTGCTGTCGTTTTCTTTGTATATTTTGAAGTGTAATAGGCAAAATTAAATTATAAGCAAAACACACAATAAGAAGGCTGCTTGCTGGACTAGTGCCGTTCATTCACACACTGAAAAAGCCTGGTCTTACAATACAGACTTACTCCCAATTTATACTTTAGGTACAGTCTAAACTATACACTATTGTTCATAATCGATTGACTGAAACAGGCGAAGAGAGTGCAGAGTTATGACAACAGAAGGATCTAGCGTTTGCAATTGTAGTGGCAACAGTTCCTAGAGGCATAAGGAATGCTTCTTTAAAAAACAGCACACATCCAACATAACTTACATCATAAATAATTCCTTAAAAATATTATGACCACAGCATGAATGTCTCACAGAAAAATCTACAGTGATGGCAATAATGGCCAGATCTTTCTGCTGTCAAAACATGTCTGACAGAAATGATGCCATTTAGAAAATAAAGAAAGTGTTACACATTTTCCTGTTTTGCTGTGACTTGCCTTTTGTACATCTATAACAATGCCCATTTTCTTTATATTCTAAATATCATGTTACATAAGGTGTCACCTCATTGGGCTCTGTGCACATAACATTATACTGAAATAATGCCATTGACATGGAATATTGAAACAAAACTGTAAAAACCAGGTACAAAAGGTACAATATAATCAAAGGACCACATGAAGAGGTGTGAAAAAGTCTTCAGTATTCACAGAAAAATATCAACTGAAGTAACTCACCGGACAAGAAGCGTCCTAAGTTTATATACACATGATAAGTAAAATTGAAAATAGATTTTCCTCTCTGTACATAGCACTGTATTCTTTCATCTTCCTCTTCCGTATTTACAGAGAACTCCTGTCCTCAAGGTCTCCCTTGTCTTTCAGTTCTGTGTGGATCTAGTCAAGAGAGATAACGTCAGATATGGAGCCGTAAATGGCCGCCGCCGCAGCAGCTTCCACCGAGGACCTCGACAATCCTGAGATGGTGTGGCTGTCCCTGTCTCTGTCTCGCTCTCTGTCTTTGTCGCGGTCCCGCAGACTGCTGGACGACACCAAACTACTGGTGCTGCCACTGTTGCTGCCTCCGTTAGTGGCCGCTAGCGTGCTGCTCCCCGGGGTGCCCGGCTGCTCCCGTAACATTGGAGAGGAGCCGTACGGCAGAAAACGGTTGAGGAGCAGGTCGTGGTCCTCTGAGGCTGATGCTGATGCAGCCGCCGCTGCAGCCATCACCATGTTGTAATGCTGCCAGGACAGAAAAGAGTGACCATTAACGCATTAACCCGACATAAACATACTGCAGTATGATGCAAATAAAGGTTTGAGTAAATATACCTGATTGTCGCCTTGGAGGAAGGAGAAGAAATTTAGATCTGCAAGAAAAGAAGACTCAGTTTATTTACTTCATCTGGATGTAAACTACCAATATACACTACCAATCTATTTTAGTTTGTCTTTTAATTCATTCTATTATTCTGTTTTGATTAGGGTTAACTCTATTATTAATGCTATTATTTCTGTGTTTACTGCTAATATTCTTTAAAATTGTATTTATTCTTATTGGTATGGGTTGTTATTTTTGTTTTGTAATTATTTTCCTCTTGTGTAATCCTACTTTAAATTTTGTCTGGTCTTATTGTTTGGCTCTTAAAGTTTTGTTGCCTCTGCAAGAAACGCTTCTTACTTCTGCTTTGCTTTGTTTGTCAAAGCACTTTGTAAAGTCTGTTTTTAAGGGTACTATATAGTTATGATTATTATATAATAAACATTATTTGTATAGCAACTTTCATACAAGAAATGCAGCCCAACGTGCTTTACAATATACAGTTACATATTTATTTAATAAGTAACAAACATCTGTGTTCAAAGACAGCTTCACTTGTCAAGTCTGCCTTAATACAAAACTTGCATTTCTCATGTACATCGAGTGAATTATGACTGGGTGTAATCATTCCCCCTGTCCAAACTGGCTTTGAAGTGATTGATTCTCTCAGAGTTTGGCTCTCTGACCTACACGCTCAGCAGCTGGAGTTGCAGCACTGGCTATGACACACAGCACATGGAGGAAATTAAGGTAAGCCTCTTTAAACCCTAAGCACCAGATTCCAGCAATTTGCATCAAAAATCACACTATTTCATAACTCTGAACACACTGATATGATCCACATAATTTTAGAATTTAGTAAAAAAAAACCAAACTAAAACCTTCCCTTACACACCAATGTCCATAGCAAAGAAAATATGTTTAGAAATCACAGAGAAAAAAAAGCCGATCTTTTTAAATCGTGAAAGGAATTGTCAGGCGTGCGCTTCAGTTTTAAAATGTTCTAGTGATAGCCGTCTGTACATCCACGCACACACTGCAAACAGGAGTAGATAATACCTAATTCAGCCCACTTTAATTGGTGCCAATTTGCTAAAATGTGAACAAATACATGCCCAGAAACAGCATGATTATCTCCAAATTAAACTAAGACTACTACTACTAATAATAAATAGAAGTCACAGGAAGTTAGGTGGTGTGCAGTTGTCTCACAATAACTTAAAAACTCTGGAAGAGATCAGGGAAGTTCTCCTCAGTCGTATTTCCATGCCAACACTCAGCTTCAGCTTATGTGAGGCTTCAGTGGACTGAAGATTTTGTCTCGGCAACAAGTCTGTCATATCAAGTCAGGACATGTCCCATCACCACACTTTAGCTACAAAGACTGTAACTTTGATAGGTGCTGACTGCTGGAGCATCATGTGTGATCACATTTTTTTCAACATACATATGCACATGTGATTATTGTATTAAGGCAGACTAAGGCAGCGAAATCTAAACTTTTACATAAAGGCAACTGACAGGCATACCTGGCAGGTCACTGGTTGTGTGATAATAGTGGCGATAGTCCTGGATAAGAGGAGGAGGAGGAGGAATGTAGCTGGTCTCCACAGGGGGCATGCTGGGAGCTCTGCTTACAGGTGAGGCATGGCTGTGTAGGTTCAGTACACTGGGAGGAAACAACACCATGTTAGTTTAAGCTTCATCCACACTTACACACTTGCATCCCTTTACCACCAAAATTAGCCCGGTTACACTTTTTTTAACATGGAAAACCCATCAAAATAGGCTATGGGCTCCTTTTCCATCACCAGTAGAGCAGAAATGTGTACACGGCTCTGCAACAGACAAGCATGGCCCTGTTTTTTTGTTACTGGTGTGTCACATTCATCATTACAGAAGAGCTGAAAAAAACAGGTTTGTAAACAGCAGAGAGCAGCATGAAGACCAGTCAAAATGTTCTGCGGTTACTACGTTTTTTTGTACTTACTTTTCCAGTCTCTCTTCCAAACTGTGCAGATTAACTTAGAATTTTGTTTGAGCACAGCTTGTACTTTGTGTTGGTGCAACGTTGGAGCCATGGTCGATAAATACCTGTGACTACTGCAGGGTAATTTGGATGTGACTGCCAATTGTAACCTTTCCCATTCCATACAAAAGTCAGATGTTGGCAGGTGTTAGTGTTTTTTGTGTGTGTGCAGTGCTAAAGGCGCTGAAGTTGCATATAAATACTACAGAGGAAGAAGTCATGAGTCATGAGTATATGGCTGTCAAGGAGGCGGAAACAATAGATTAGAAGTCATTGCAAAGCAAATATAGTATGACTGCTGGGACCCAATCAAGAGGTGAATGTGGGTGTCTGCATCATCGTTTTCAAAAGTCTCAGACTCGTCCAGACTAACACACAAACACGGGCGTTTTCAGGCTAAAATGAAGTCCGCAGCATTTTCTAAAGACCCTCTTTAAGGGTTTTGAAAACACTGGACCACAACAAATGTAGTAATAGTTAAAGTTTTAAAGCAGAAACACATTACTGAGGATGTAGCCTTAGGGCCTGCGTCCACATAGCGTTTTTCCTCTGCAGAGAGACGGTGGACGAGTGCTGGAGAGCGCTTCGGTGCTTTTTTTTTAATGATGTGCTGTGGGTTTTGATTTCATGATGATATCTCGACATTAGCATTAGCTAGTAAGCTTAAGTGAAGCTACATTAATAGAGGGTTAACTACACAAGTAACAATGAGTTTACAATGGTATGCTGATAAAAGCCCAACACACCACAAGCAACATCCAATGTCTGCCGACTGATCTGCTCCCACAAATAAGCGTCTGTCTCTGTTGTGACAGAAGCCTTGCTAAAAAGCAGCAATGGGCAGATTTCCATTAACCCTCGAACTGCGCAGGTTGAAATTGCCATTGAAATACACTTAATGGAAACATGTCAATTTTGCAAAAACTCCAATTTATCACAAAAAGTTGTTATGCTCGCATGAGGTAGTATTGCAGTCCATTAAAATAAACAAAACAAAAAAACATACTTAGCAAAACTGCAATGGGAACACCTTTTTTCCCTTTATAGGTCACACAATGTTACAACAAAGAGTATCTGTTGGAGCTGGCTCCCTCAGGCATGATGCAGCAGGCGCTGCAAGAGGTGTTACTGCATCGCATAACTCTTCAAAAGTTGAGAGGATCATCTGGAAGTTTTGAACCACAATTTCTTTGTGAAATCGTGGACTGTCCACTCACAAATCCCTCATACATGGCCACTCCAATGTATAGGGGGCTTGCCTTTCCATTATCACTCGCATAACACGCCTACACTGCCTTTGATTGGGAATAATGACGGCTAGTGCAGTAGCTGCAACAGAATTAAACCTGCTGTTGTTTTGAACATCTGTCACCATGGTTCTTGGAATGTTATCGCCAGAGGAGAAGTCACATAACATCACTCAGTGGAAACACAGTCATGTCACGATTGTGTTTTATTAACATTTTGAAAATATTGCTGAAGTTATACACAAATCTGTAATGGAAACCTGCCTAAGGAAATCGCCAGCGCTTTTCTGAAAAGTTCAGAGATTATCAACTCAAAGTGCCAGGAGCGGCCACAAAGAAAAAGTGGGGAGCTCTACAAAAAAAACCAATAAAACAACAACAACAGGTGCTGTGATTTTTCTCCAGGCAACGCTCCTCATTAGAAACAACTGAAAAGACGCTGGTGCTTAGAAAAAAACAAAAAAGTGACAAAAAAAATCTTGGTGGACACAGGCCCTTACAGACAAGACAAATAACACAGCAAAGTTAAGCACTAAGATCCCCAAAATAAATTTGTTCATGGTGATCTCACTTCCTGTTTGTGGTTTGGAGACTCACCCTTTGTTTGGAGGCGGAGAGACAGGTGACAGCGAGGGACAGGGCCTTTTAGGAGGCGGCTCATCATCTAGCTCGTCCTCTGAGGAGCTATCCAGTGTCAGGTCAATCACATCCACTCTTTTGCTGTTGTCGTTAGACGATCCCCGTTTCTGCTCGTGCGTTTCTGTCCGAGACGAATCTACAGAAGGATGAGTTAACTTACACTGTGCTCTCACATCAGGATGAAGAGTACGCTGAAAGAATCTGAAATATGCGAGCTACATACCGCTGTCTACACCGTTGTATGAAGCAGACACTTCCTGCACCTCTTTCTTCGACCTCATGGGGGCCCAGTTTCCATCCTCTTTGAACTGGATTTCATCACAGTCAGAACAGCTATTCAAGATTTCCATGAACAACCTGTGAAAACAGCATGACATTAAAAAAACGGTAACATAAGCTTTAGTGCATCATCATCCCTTAAAACTTATGTTTCAGAAATACAGTGTCTACACTTTTTAAAGCAACAATTTCTTTCAAGGTATTCAGACCAAACAGCAATACTATAACTCCCCCTTATATTATCATCAGGTTAGACGGTAATCTACCCAGAACGTGTGAGGTGCTGTGCTCACCCGTCAATGATGAGGTGCTCGTACGGTGCCTTTTTGTCACAGACTGGACACACCCAGGTCGGCTTCTTCTCATTCATTTGGATGTAGAGTGTGGCATCGAAGCATTGAAGGTGAGAGCAGGTCATCGCTCTGCACGGGATTGTCAGCCTCATCTTCCCCAGCTTTAATGAAAAAAGCACAAAATAAGTGTGTTTGTTTTATAACAAGAGAATTGTGTTAGTGTACAGTATATGGAGAAATGCGTTTTTTTTGCCTCTCTGTACACTAAAATTAAATTCTTGGCGATTTTTAGAATGATTAATTTCTTGTTTCTTGTCTATTAACAGGCTAAGTGGCTGGTTTAATTGGTTCTAAAGGTATTTTCTCTAGGCCACTAGATATACATCTCACAACTATCTACTATACAATGACCAGTGAAGGAGGAAGTACTGAAATACTTAAGTAAAAGTGAAAATACCACTGTCTATGAATACTCTACTACAGTTAAAAGTCCTGAATTCAAAATATCACTCAGGTACATACACAGGTATCTACATACATAATATCAGAAAATGTACTTAAAGTATCAAAAGAAGAAGTACCAATAATGCAGAATGGCAAATACATGTACAGTGAGAACATGTTAATGTTCTAGTTTGTCGATGTGCAGCCAATTTTAGATACTTTGTATAATATTTAGAACATTAGGAGTATAGCACTACATCATATTATACAAGCATGGCTTGTTTTGTTGTAAAAAGTTACTACTAACTACAAGTGACGAATGAAAAGGAGTAAAAAGTAGAATATTTCCATCTGAAATTTTGTGGAGTAATAGTATCAAGTATAATAAAATGGAAATAACTGAGTGAAGTACAAGTGCCTCAAAACTTGAGTAAATAAACTTAGTTAAATTCCATCACTGACTTTAACAAAAACTACAATAGTACTCTGAAAAATCAGTAGTATAGTGGAGTATTTACAGGACACAGCAGAGAGACTCGTAGACTGGTGGTGGCGATCTCGCTCTCTGGATCGGCTGTTAATTTCTCTTTGACTGTGAAAAAGAAAAAAGGCAAATATTTCATACAAAAATTCTGCCAGTTTAATGGAAAGTGTGCTGATTTAATCTGGTAAACTCAAAGTCCCTCAGCATTAATCCTTGGTCAGTATGGAGTAAAATGTTTTGAGTGTTTGAAAAAACTGCAGTGGAACAAGAAATATCAATAGGGAGCAAATTAGCTTTTCAGGGAATCTTTAAGGAACTGAGGGACTTCCTTTTAAGATCCTAATTTTAATTCCCGGGACTTCCAAGTTGTTGTGACTAAGTGTTCAAACAGGCCACAAAAAGAGCACAGGAGTTACAACATGAAAGAAGTCAATCTAATTGAGTCTTTTTCATTTCCTACTCCACTACAGATGCAGTAGAAACACGTGATCCATTCTGTCAAATCAAGCGAGAACTTACTCAGAGCTCTTGAGTGGTCAGGGTTCCTGATTCCTTTGGACCGTAGTCTTTGCAACAACACTGCAGACGACTGCTGTCTCACCAGATACACAGCCATGGAAAAACTCTGACAAAACAATGTGAGCAAGATAAATGACACCGATGTGACTAAAATCTTCTTTAATTGGAAGTATCGCTTGATTCATAAAGCTTTGTCTGGATCTTCTTACCCTCCCAATTTCTGAAGTCCATGACACCACAATTGTGTTGGGGACTGTTGTGGACAGTCGGACGAGAGAGGTTATGTTGATGGGGCGACTGGGCCTTTTTGGTTCTACTCCATTTTTGGTTGGAGGAAGATATCCCTGCAGACAAAATATCAAACATCATTGACCTGGATTCTCAGTAGCTGGTGCTGTGATACACAGAAAACATGACAAGATAGACAGAGAGACAGCCTGGACTCACCGGGAGATTACAGGGTTTGCCGTTCACCTTCACACACAGATTAGGGGGGAAATGATCCTCCTGGGGACAGCTTGTCTCTGATAAACAAAATCTGAAAAAGAAGAAAAGAAATCACAGAAGCGATAAGATCAAATGTTGAGGGACAAATGCAGAAAGCAGCTTGTTTCTGTAAAGTTGCCACTTTCACAAAAAGGCTGGCCTGCTTGCTCACTTAACCATGTCATTGGTGTCAAATATAGTCATCTGTGATATAAGAGCACTTCTTAAAGCATGCCATTCATCCATAAAGGATGATGGATATTTAACTCTGTAACGAAGAAAAATGCCAACTTTTTTTACAGTCACTATGTATGCTCTCCCAAGTAAAACAACCCCAATTAAGCGTGTCTGTTCAACTTCATCGTTTTTTGTGAGTAAATGGACGCACTCGCTTGACAGCAAGCAAGACAAAAAAAATCAAAAATCAATTAATCAAATACATAATTTTTTTTTTCTACAGAAAGGTGTTGCTTATACTGCACTTTGCCTATATTTTCCAGAAAAAAATTTAACATTTTTATATTGTTTTTTTTTCCTAGAATGTCTAAACTTCATTGTGAATAAAACTTGAGGGTGTGTGCATCCGGCAGACAAGCATCGGCTGCATTCTTCGCTCTACAATTCAGGACCTGTTCTTACGGTAATTAATCTAGACTCCTGTATTTGTCATAATAATCACATACAACTTTGAGCGAATAAATAGCTCGAGTTAAAACTTTGGTGAAGGTTTTAACCTATTACGTCTGAATCTGAATGTCAGATGAAACCCCTAAGAGGAAAGTCTCAGCTGACAAGAAGTAAACAAGTGGCACGACTATTTGTGGTTGCTTCAGACCTGAGAGGAGCTGCGCGCAGACACTACTGCACGCAAATATACTTCTTGGTTTAGAAGAAAAGTGTGTTAGACATACCTTAACTGGACTTGAACAGCAAAGTCACATTTGGTCCCCGATATGTCCCTTCAGAAATTAAAGAACAACAATGACTTAATAACAATGTTTACTCTGACTGCTTGTTATATCAGATAACACGTGTTTTCTAAATAATGTAAACAACATTGAAAAATGGTTTAGTAGTTACGACACTTTCACAGCACTATTTCTCCTTCCCTCTCATTGCTCACCACACAGCTTTCTTACTTACATGGAGCTGCTGATCTGTTGAACTTGCTGTGGTGTTAGTGCGAAGGCATAACATGCTTCCTGGAACCGCTGACTGTTTTCTGAGGCTACAAAAAAGAAACCAGGAACAGAACATGACAGTCAGGGGGGAAATCTACTGAAGTCACTAATCAGCTCATACTCAACTTGAACCAAGTACGGCTTTAACAAGTCATGGTTACATATCTGTGGTCACAATGCTCCATCAGTATGTAGAAAAGGAAGAAGTGTTATCACCACACACACACAGCTGAGCAGGAAGTCATGGACTCACCCAGGCTGGTTGGCTTAATGAGCTCATCCAGAACGTCGTAGAATGGCAATCTCTGGAGCTTGACATCAGGGTGTACAGGGTGCAGGGCGGAGGGGAGGTGAGGCAGACTCAGCTCGTGCTTAGGCCCGAGTAAAGAAACGGGCAGCAGAGGCGACGGGGAACCGTGGCTGTCAAATCCCAGCTGGGCGAGGCCAGCGGGCAGGCTGGAGGCAGAATGAACGCCGGGCAGTGCCAGGTCCACTGGTGAAACCATTTTGGTTGGGAAACGCCGTCTGTAGAGCTCTTTGATCTTCATCTGCACTGCAGGACTGCAACCGGCCTTGAGTAGGTGGAGAGCTTTGGTCAAAAGTTCGTGTTTGCGCCCGTGCTTATTCCGTCCTGCATACCCCAACAACACTTGGAGCTCCGAAACTCGAAGGCTCATTACCATTTGCTGGTGAAAAATGGGAAAAAAAGGTCTATTACACCCTGAAAAACACATTTTCATATTAAGGTGTAAAGAAATTAGTTTTCCTATCTCTTCTTCTAAAACATTATTGATAAAGCTTGTTATTCATTTCTTAAAACCCTTCACTAGCTTGCAAATTCCCACACCCATAATATTTTCATTTTTTACAGATGCTTGGAGCAGGAAGATTAATATAATTTCTTTGTCCTTTTTCTGACTTGTTTCTTAATAAAATCTTAAAATTAAGAGTTTCATCATACAGTATATCTGACAAACAGTCACTCTGAGATGATTTTGGCAGAGACGACTGTTTAACTGAAACCAGAGACCGCACATTACTAATAATCAATCCACTTTTCAAAGCTTTGATTCATAAAGCATCACCACATGCTGAAAGTGATAATACAGGGTGTGGACACAATAACATGAGTATCTGCACAAAATAATGAAATCCAATACATCAGAAACTTTTAGTGAGACAGTGTCAGAGATGTGTTGACCCAATTGTTGAACAAGTGCTTTAAGATGTTATATTAGGCTAGTCTCGACCGATATTGCTTTTTCAGAGCTGATACCCTTATTATTAGTACTTAAGGAGTCTAATAACTGATATTTAATAAATAAAAATGAACATATTTCTGTCAACAACAAACACCAACACAAATCTCCAACTCTTTAAATGCCTTTAGCAAATATTTAATCAAAACTGAAACTTCCAATATAATATACAGTTTGTTCCCTGCAACTTTTTATTACATAATTCAGTGAAAATTTAAATAAAAAATAAGTGAATAAAAATAGCTCCCTAAGGTTTAACAAAGTAAAAGTTCCTCCCATGCGAACACTTTCTTTGCATGTATTGCAGATGCCCATCCCTGGTGTTAAGTGTAATACGCACACTTTTTCATGATTTAATTTTATTAGCTATCATTAAAATAAAACACTGATACAGATAATCAGCAAAATGCCAAATATTGGCCCAGATGACTGGCCAGGCCGATAATCTGTCAAGCTCTATAGCAGACTGCCTTATATTATAATAGTGATCCTGTTATTTAGTTGGAGATTTCAAAATAACAAAAGCATCAATGATACAATTGAACAACACTGGACTTCTTATTCACAACAAAGCACATCCAAGCTTACAGTGTAAAGGTTTCAAATAAACCAACACCACAATTTACATAAAACTGGATCAACACCTCTGTGACACCAAACGAAACATTTTCATCTCCACGTTATGTTATATTTCATATGTACTCGTGTTCTTATGACCACCCTATAGTAATGTCTCGTGAATAACAGATGAAACACTTGATGCTTGCACTAAAAAAACAATTACGAAGCACGTGCAAATGCAAGTGGCAATCCACTTTCAGTGGAGGTTATCTATTGAGGATCCCAGTTGGCACTCAAAGTGGAAGTGCAAAAGCTAAATATTCAGTAACTGTAAACAACCTCATGACGATTGATATTTGGCATCACTTATTAAGGAAAACATTTCGATATATTCAATAACTGAGCTAAACTATGTGGAGTGCATGTTGAATACCTTTTATACCATAGAAAACACGGCTCATATGAGGAGGCACAGGAGTGTCAACAGTGCAGAGATTTGTTTAGGAAGTGAGCAGATCAATGTTAAAACGTTTCACAACCAGTGTTTTCTGACCATTAATAATTAATAACCAGCATTAAGAGAGCAAAAGAGGGAAGGACACAGCGTAGATTTAGCATAAACTAGCTAGCTGCGCCTGTGTGATGCCGGTGTACTCTCACTGAGACAAAATCTAATGCTACAGTATTTACTTTATCTCGTAGTTTTGAACCAAAATCGCCAACGTGAGTTATATTGCAGTTACCACACTATGGATAGAGGGTATATTTCCGTTGACTACCGCCATATCAAATCAGAAATAACGCTAATGGAAGCTAAACTGCGCTTGTCGTCCAGGGAATAGACAGAGCCCGATTTCAAACAGACACTGCGGTCCGCCCGGTGAACTACTGATAATGTCAGGTGGCTAACGCTACGGACCCGCTGGGTAGCAAACGGTGACATAAATGTAGTGTTCATATTTCACTAAAAGCGATATCTGGCCTTATCTGCAGGTGAGCCGCACAGCAGAGGCAGCCTAACGGAACGTCGGCAACAATAACAAAGCTAATGCTAACGAGCTAGCCAACCAGCTAACAGTTTGTCTGCCCCCCGCTGCTCTGCTGTTTGGGTGTTATATGCTTTGATAACAATCCCATCGGGTCGCTACTGTCAAGTTAGAATGGTGCTATGGTCTGAGATTCAAATCTCAATGTGAGAAACGTCTATTTGTCAAGCTAACGTAGGGGCTCGCTTTACCTTCAGTTCCGCACTCTCCGCCATCTTGTTACATTAGGTGCGCAGGCGCAACAGCCGTCCTCAGGGGACAGCAGATACAAAACTGTGTCGCTTCCTAGAGACGGACAGCAGGGGGCGCTGCTGCAACACAGAGGACAGCGGGACGTCCTCTGCTGACACTTATTGTGCCCACCACTGAAACAGTATTCAGTTTGTTTTAGGAGTTTTGTCCTGCTCGTCTAAGAATCTAAGAATACATAAAAATAAAACTGATCGGGTAGGAAGTCTTGAAATCGTAAAAACATGTATGTGTGGTTTTCAAATTAGCCTATAGCCTTTTTTTTTTTGCTTATCTCGAATAATCGATCAATTGGTTTTATAGGCTACCCTGATTAAGACTGTAGGCTATGAAGTCGAAGCGCGTTGAATGTGAGAAGCAAGCACGTTTAACCCCTTGAAACCAGAATTGACATCACTGTTATTGTGCTGCTCTTAGATGCCTTTCACAAGTATTAAAACCTTTGAACTCTGAGCAAATTAGTGCGATTCCTTTCAAAAACATGGGGGAAAGGCAATGAGCAACTTGGTGAGAAATGTTTTGAAAAAACTGCAAGAAATTGGTAGATTTATAAAATTATTTTTCAAAAGCTAGGGGAAAATGTCTAAGGGAAAAAAGACAAGCTAGAAGAAAACTATCATAATAACATTATTATTATTATTATTATTATTATTATTATTATTATTATTATTATTATTATTATTATTTAAAGGACCTTTTCCTAGTTTTTTAAGTTTTCTTCTTTTTTAAATATCATTATTAGACTATGGATCCATAATTTTAAAACATCATACAACAGGACAAATAAATATAATATCACATAATTTTTAATACAGGTGGTCATATAATGCAATTTAAAGAACATTGTTAAAACAAAATGGACAGAACTGAAAAAAAGCTGTTTAAAAAATAGTTTCAGATTATTTTCTTGTACTCCCCCCGGTTTCTTGCAAATCTTGGGGCCTTTTTTCTTTCACTGCAATTTGCCTCCTTTCCGAAATTAAATCAATTTGCTCAGGTTTCAAGAGGTTAACCATCATCAGAGTATCTTTTTTTAGACTGCCAGCCACCATATTCCTCTAATTCACTGAGTAAATTGGGACACTTTTCAGTCTTGTGCGGGTATTTGATGAGTTGATTCATATAAAATTAATGGCCAGATATTTTGATAACCAATTAATCGTTTACATGTTTTACAAATGGCAAACATTTGCTGTTTCCATTATGTGAGGATATGCTAAGATACCTTAAGTGGCTATTATTTGGGTTTTAGACTGTTGGTCCAAAACAAACAAACAAAACAACAACAACAACAACAACAATAACAGCAACAAAACAAACTAGATGTCTCCTCGAGCTTTGGGAACGTGTTTTAGACTATTTCCCACTATTTCTGACATTCTAAACAATCAGCTAACTAATAAACATTTAAAAAGGAAAATGATCATTATCCTAGTTGCATTTTTTTTCGTGCGGTATTGACGAATTTAACGGTTTTCTCATGAATACGATCATTTTTAGCTCGAACCATACGTTCAACAAGAAGGCTCAGTAACACATAAAGGTGAAAGTTGCACATAAATTCAAAAACAGGGCAAATTCACTGACGATACATAGGTGGAATTATGAGTTATGAATCCAACTCATAGGCGGAGAATTATGCTGACAACACCAAGAATCCACTTTCCTTTTAATAAAATGATTTATTTATTCGCGATGAAAACAAACATGAACAAATAGGCTACTCTTAATAGAATATGTCGCTATACTTACAAGGTCGTGGGTGTTCAGCCTACTTACTTCTGTGTTTTGAAGTCTCCACAAACAAATAGCCTGTAATAGGCATGGTTTGACCGCTTTAAATCATTATATAACCGGCCTATTTCAATGCACACGCTTTTTTATGGTAAGCCCCATCGTTTGTTTAAAGTGCATCACATCCAAAGGAAGCCTGCAGAAAAGAACACAGCAAAAGTAGTAGGCTAATTCTCAATACTGAGAAGAGAAGGAGCTTGGCTATCAAAGCTGCTATTATTATTGACAACAAACAAAAAAGATAAACAAAATAACAACCTAGAACTATTACAAGATACATACATTGTCATTGCACTTTGCCACAAATAATAAATATCATCAATGGTATCTTTTCAGTGAAAGAAATTACACTGTAATGCTGAGGGTAGAGATACACCTTTTAAAATATTATATACACGTGTTTTGTTTTGTTTTTTTCCACAGTTTTTTTTTCTGATGGTGTGACAGAAGCTGCAGATGTGTCCTGTAGTTTTTTTCTGTCATATGGGTGTGTGCTGATGTGATTCAGGGTGGCAGCAGAGGAGATTTGAAGGTGCAGGAGCCGCTGCAGTGGCGAGGAGTCAACATCTTACACGAGAAATGGTGTAAAGCGTCGTGAGCTTCTAAGAAGAAGGAGATAAAACAATCAATAGTGTACGTGCATGCGAGGCTAAATCGGCTTTAATGAGCATTGCATAAAAGTACAACACACAATAAATGTATTTGCATCGCACACTTTTGTGTTACACAGTTAATAAGGATCAACCGATTCAAGGCCATGCTGCAAAAAAGATGCTTAAAGTCTCTACTGGCACTATGAGTGCAGAAATATAATGTGCAGCTATTGCACCTGACTTCACAGCAGTTACTTTTTAACTTCTGCTGAATAGAATAAGAAGTTTCTTTCTCGGTGCACCTCGCTGCATAAAGCTTCTAAGACCGGATAACCGTGACAGAAAGATACATTTAACCCACTGAAACCCGGATTGACAGCAGTTTTACTTGTGCTGCGTTTAGATGTTTTTTTTTTTTAACATTTAAAACTTTAAAACCGGACCAAATGTTGGATTTCTTTAGAAAGGGGAGGGGAAGAAAGCAAGTAGCAACATGGCAGGGAATGCCCTGCAATAAATAAATAAATAATAAAAAAGAAGAATATTCTCAAAAATGCTATGCTCTAACTATATATTCAAAATTGTGCCACAGATAATACAGTTATTATTGCATAGAATATTTAGGTACTCTTCTTTCTTTCTTTTTTCCTTTTTTTTGATTATTTTTAGATTATGTTCTTGTTTGTTTGTTCAGGGTTTTTTTGTCTTTTTTGGGGGGGCTTAATTTCGGGTAATTTCTTAGTTAAAAAGCTACTTCTTGAATCTTCTTACACATAACTTTTGGGCCATTTCTTAAGTTGCTCATTGCTTTTTCCCCCCATTCTCGAAAGAAATCAAGCCACTTTGCTTATAGGTTTCAAAGAATTAAGATGCTCACTAAGCTCAAGAAATCAATTCAATCTACAAAAGAATTGTTGTTTATCTGTCAGTTCCACTGTGGCTTATATGTCCATTTCAGTATTTAATTAACGTGTGGAAATTAACCAATTAATCACCAGTAAATTGTGAGAAAATCAGGAAGTGTTTCTAGCATAAGTGCAGGTTATTCACGGAGATATAACAGGGCGCTTTGCCAATCAAAACAGTAAATGAAAGAACACAGAAAACCCACGCAAATCCCCGATATCCTGTATACACAGAGCAGTTTGAGCACACAGGCTGTCATCAATCACGCCGGCAAACATGTCGCAGTGAGTGTGTAAATCCCCGCTGCTGGATCCGCTGCCTCTGCTTTATTTCTCTCACCTCTGACGATGTGAAGCTGCTGGACCATCTCCTCCCTGTAGGAAAGCTCCCTCTTCATCTGATCCTGGAAATTATCTGAGGAACAAAGAGTCAGTCATGTGGTAGGTGGGCCTTCATTTAAAACAAATAAAAACAACAATAAAATAGCAAAACAAACAAACAAAAAAACAAACAAACAAACACCACAGCCAGTAAAAAAATAAAAATAAAAATCAGACAAAAGCGTCTATTCAGCGACTTTCTCTCCCTGAATTACTGTAAATATTTTGGAATTTATGCACCTTTATTGCTCTGATTTATCATAAATATTCATGTGAACATACAAAATAAATAAAAACGATATGAGGTTATCTGGGTGAAGCCCTTCATATAATTTCTTGATTTTAGGCGATTGATAACACTTCAATGCATTAAACTGTCCCGGTCCGAGGATTCAGCAGCCTCTAGAGGGCGCTGTTCACAAGATAAAGCGACAAACATACAAAGACACAAGCTCCAAGGCTCCCAAATGTAGCAAACACTGTTTGGAAATACTTATATGTGTTTTTCATGATGGATTAGAAATAATAGCATTTTTGAAAATAATTCAGTTAAAATAAAACATTCTTTTCTATAATAAAATATTTATATTATCACTTTGTTTTAGAAAATTTGGATGAATGCAAATTGTAAAATGTGAATGAAAAAAAACCCCAGGGTGCAGCAGTAATTTCCTTTTATTTAAATTAAACTTCTACACAAAGTCTAAATATCCTTCACCATGACCTGTTTAGACATTTTTGCTGTAATTGACATGCATTTGTTTGTGTATTAATTGTGTGTTTTTGCAGACCAAGATTAGACTATCAAAAGGAATAAATATATAGAATAAGGTATTTGCACCAAGTGTCTTAATGCTACAGATAAACCGGTCATGCCATTATGTTCACCAAACTCCCCCAAAAATAATCCAGACTACCAATTAATTACTACCAATAAGTGCAGAGAGAAAAAAAAAAGAAAGAAAGCAAAATACAAAATAGCCTTGCATTACACTTTAAGTTTGACGCATCACTAGAAACTGATATCACATTTATTAGAAAGTAATAAAACAATGGTATCCAGAATTCCAAAATATAACTTAAAGAGTGTGAAGTGAAGTCATGGAGAATTTTATAATTCTGACTTTATACGAGATTTTGAAAGATGTGATGCTTCACAAAGCTGAGAACAAATAATGTCAAACAGTACACAACAGCTCATATTTGAGATAGATTATCCTGTCTATTGTGGATGTTGATGGTGATTTTTATTTACACCAAAAACAGATTAAGACTGATTTCAAAAACATGCGCTAGTCTATGATGTAATAATTCTGATGTAGACTTCTCAATACTTTTGTACAGAAACCACAGTGTGCCTTGTTTTTTTCTGTAGATGGGAGATTTTACAGTTAAACTAAATTTTACAGGTCAGACATCTTTGGGATATACTGCTGATTTCTTTCTCCACTGCTCTGATGGAGCAGTTCTGCTCAGAATCCATTCTCCATTTTAATAAGACTCTCAAATAGCTTTCTAGCTAAAGCAGAGTGTGAAGAGTTTGAGTGGGTGAGATGTTTTCAAGCATTTTTGGAGAGAGGGCGCATGGGAGTCATTGTCAGTTAAAAATACGGCAGCAGTCCAAGTGTGAGAGCTGCTTTTTGTCCTGCAATTCACCTCAATCCACCTGAAAATCACGTGAAGCATCCAACTGCTTCTCCTGGATATGGGATACACTTTTATATTAAGAATTAAGATTTTCACTGCACTGGTGTGGAGTTTTTAAGTTAAGTCACATAATATTTAAAAATAAATGCAGATATTCTGAATGAATGCATTACAGACTGAATTTGTGTCACACTTAAAAAAGCTTCAATCAATTATGACATTTAGATTTAATCAAACTGACATTCCCCCGAGCTATGACATCACTATTTGTATGTCTTACAAATTTCTGTATATCTATTAAAAACAAGTAATTTGTACTCACAGAATCAGGGTTTCTGTGACTTACATTGAGCCCCAAAATATCTACACCGCCCTTGCCCATTTCCTAAGGATGCATGAATGTTTTTGAACAGAAGGTTAAAACCAAATCATTGTTAAAAGGGGTGTTGAAAGCATCTCCTCCCAGGGGGAGTGTGCCCCTGAACCACTTAGTAATTTTGGAAGAATGATGGCCTGTAACAGATTTTTTAGAGGAGCACATGCATGCCTCTGTTGAGGTGGATTTGGTCATAGCGTGGCAAAGGTTCATGTTTTGGCCTCAGTTACAAACAGAACAGAAAAGGTAACATTTAACATGCACCAGAAAGACTTTAAAGTGTGTGCTGTGGTGATAAAAGCTAGTGGGAAAAAACATAGTGGGGAAAGCACTGTTGCAGAATTAAGCTTACCTTTCAAGTTTTGAAATTCACGTTCCAGTTTTTTCCTCAGCTCAACTTGCTCTAACAGCTGTTTCTGCAGTTCCTCTAAAAATAAAAAAAGACAAAAATAGAGGACGCTGAAAGAGGAAAGGTACAGCAGATTTTTTTTTTTTTTTGCATTATAGTCTTTTATAGGGCAGTTTTCTATTTTTAATGACAGTGATGAGGACACCATCATCATTTACACTGACTATTCAGAGCAGGTCTTCATGGGCCTGCAGTAAAAAAAAAAACAAAAAACAAACCTTTTCTTTTTATATATATTTTTTAGGACAAATGCCAAAGAATCTGCCTCAAGGCCAAAACAGAGACAGGAAAAAAAATAACTAAAGGAATTGGCCAATTTTCTCTTTAATATCAGTAAAAAACGTAAAAAGGTCTAATTTTATATCAACAATGATAATGTTTTCAAGAGGCTTTAAATGCCATTTCATCTTACAGTAAGGCATGGTCTTACCTTTTGCCAGACTTTCTATGGCTCTTTGTGTTGGCAGAGCTCTGGCTGGTGCGTCCTCGCCTGAATAAACAGGAAATACATTATTTTCCCCTATCTGCAAATAAAGTAGACCCTTATCTTTAAAAAAAAATAATAACAGATACAAAAAAAAAAATCCTAATCGCTGACCTTGGTGTAATTTACCTTCATCCGGCTCTCGCTGGTTCTCCTCGCTGCTTTGTTCATTAAAAGATTTCGTTTCGATCTCCTCCACAGTGGAAGACGGCTCTTCTTTACTTGCACTCTCATCTTAAGAGAAAATAAATCGATGTAACTTTAACCCTCATTTTTTCCCTTTTCCCTTACAGCGATATATATATATATTCAAAAGCATTAAAAATTGTCTAACCATTTGTTGCAAGTACTCCAGTCTGGTAATTGGCAGGTCTGAACTGATACGGACTGCTCCTTTGTTGCAGCTCACCCCTCTCCGGTGTGTACACCTAAAGAAGACACAATCACCACTTCTTTGAGCTCTTAAAATTGCAAGAGGTTTTGTGAAATAATTACAAATAATTAAAATAAAATCTTAAAGTAATAATAAAAATATACTCTAAGTGTATAGTGTAAATATTTTTTATTTAAGTGATTTATTTATGAGGTTTTTTTCCCTAAATGTTTTTGGACATGCTGTTGCTGCTGTTACACAGTTTTAATATGAAGAACACGTTTAAACACAGATATTTTTTTTCTGTTTAACAAAAAAATACACACAAGCCAAGTGATGAAAGCAATGTTACAGCGTGTATTTATGGCCGCTGTTTCTCAGCTGGGAGTCACTCACTTCAGTAAAAGACGCAGCTATGAGGGTCTCTGATAACTGCTTGCTGTGCAGTTCTCTGTCAGAGGACTGGCCCACGTGCAGGCTCATTTTCTGGGTTTCTACCAGACTGCTCTCCTGCAGGCTCCTGGAGTCCGAGTCGTTTGGTGAAACACTGTGAGCCAAACCGGGAGGAGTCCGGGGACACGCCGAGGACAGAGGACGGCAGTCCTCCTCCTCCTCTGCTGTTTTATTTGTCTCCACATCCACGTCCGGCTCACCGTCGCTGTCCACGCACGGGGACATGGAACGGTAGCTCGAGCTCTCGCTTAAAAAATCGGGCGATAAATAGCCGGTGCGACACCCGTTGTACGCACCCCGGTTGCCGTACAGCTTGGCTATGCAGTCGGCGTCTTTGATAACGGGTCTGAACGCGGACACGTAGCTGATTTTCCGGGGCGCGAGGGTCATCCCCTCCAGCGGCCTCGCCTCGTCCCCGGACTTGTCGTCTTCGTTACGCGCGGACTGAGTGCTGGAGCAGCGCTCGTTTTCAACCATGCTGTCTTTGGACGTGTTGGTGCTCCGGTCGCTGTGCTCGGATATGTCCATGTCTGTCTGTCTGGGGGGACACAGCAGCTCTGGTGGGGGTTTGTGCTGAGTTTGGGGGTACGGAGGCATGGGCAACGCGCCCGCCGCGGGCCAGAACATGGGGAAGGAGTGATAGGCGCTGTCCTTGGTGCCGGGCCACAGGACGCCCGGGAGGCCCGCTTTGTTCTGCTCTCCCATCATGCCGTCGTCTTTCTTCTGGCACAGGCCGAAAGCCGGGAAGCCGTAGGGATGAGGGAAGAGCGGCGGTGGGATCTTTTGCAGCATCCCAAAGCCTTTGCTGGGCACGGGGATGACCGGGTAGCTGCGCGTGCTTGTCATGCCGCCCCGGGTGTCCTCGCAGCTGAGGATTTTTGCAGGAATCTCGGGTGAGTCTCGGGGTCGGTTGTGTCCGTGTGGTTTTAGCGCAGAGCCGGACTCTGACCCGCTGCCTGGCAGCGTCCTCTTGCGACTACCCCCATTGAACATGGCCTTCACATCTTCCCACGCGTGTAGTATGTCTGTGGCGGCGTTTTTATCTGATAATTTGAGATGCCGCCTCCAAGAATTAAAGTTAGCCGCGTCTGGCTGCGTGTACTTGGACTCTGGCGTGCGATGCGAATGAAATATGAATTTATTTGGAGAAAAATACATGTTGCAATAGGAGCATTTGATGCACTTGGCCCTGGAGCTGTTGTACCTGGCCGGGATGAAGTTTCCTCGACTCCCCCACGCGCACTCGTGGGAAACATCAAAAGCAAAATTTTCTGGAAGTTTAGGCGGCGCATGAGCTCCTAGGAAGGACTTGCAAAGTCTCTCGGCCTCGCGCTTAGTGATCATCCCGCAGCGCCTGGAGGAGATTGGCATCGCACCGGCTCTCCGCAGGATCTCCAATTGGACAGGAGTGCACTGGACGCAGGTGATCCCCAGCGCCACGCGCCGGTTGTGTATCTCGTTATAGCTGTAAGTCTTCAGCAGCGTGTTGGAGATCTGTGCAAGGCAAAGTCTCTCCTGGCCATCTATCACCAAAGACACGATCGGTATTCCGTACAGCACCGTCTCTCCCACCTGGTTGGGCTTCAGGTTCTTGGTACTCGGGTAGGAAAGTTCTTGTTTGGAGCTTGGCGAGGAGCTGGAGTCTCGTCCCGCAGGTATGGAGTCCATCCTTGGAGGCCTGGAAGCTGCAGAGACGACGTTTGACATTTAGATGGTACATATCAAAGTAAATAAAACAGCTTCTAGTAGAGCTTTATGATAATAGTTTAATGGTGGCTTTTAGTTCCATCGCAGTAAAAGGTGTGCATGCATTATTTCTGAAATAAAGTTGCAAAAAAGCGATTTTATTTATTTTTGGACAAACCGTCAAGAATAAAAGCAGACATTATATTATTACATTATTAATAATTATGTTTGTAACATATCGATAGGCATTAGTAGGCCTATTCCTTGCGCTTAAAACTCTTCCTAAATTAACTGCATTTACGCGCAACTTCAGCCTTATTTTAATGAAAATGCTGAATAATTTCACGTGATAATTTAAAGAAACTGTGTGTAAAAACGTTGTGTTAGAAGGACTGGAGTCAGGACGCAAACACAGACTGTCGAAATCAGTTTCCCAAACTCACCTTGAGTGTCCGCGCAGCTCCCCTCCGTCGTGAATGAGAAAGCTGTGATCAAGTGAAAGTCGAAGAGAGCACAAGTGTCGAGAGGATGTAAAGATGTTTGTTTTAGGAGTGGGACGCAGTTGTCCGTGCAGCACCGCCTCCCTCCTGCTCACCGTCCTTCTCCCTCTCTGCTCCGCTGTCGGTATGTGCGGATGGTTTGTGTTGCGCCAACAACAGCAGCAGCAGCAGCGTCCACATGGCAGGCAGACTGTAGTAGGCACAGCCCCCTCTACGACACACACAGCAATCAAGTGACGGCAAAACTTATGGCGAGGCACTCCCACTCCCACAGACCGCCTGCATTAACTATGGATTCATGACCAATGAAGATGAGTGTCTTATAGCAGCCCGCAGCTCTGCACATATGAACAGTGTTTCCTATTATTATCAAATAAAAACTAACTAAACATGATGTTTAATGCAGCCGATGTGTTTATGCTGAATTATTTAAATGCATTAATCTTTCATTACACGGCAGCCTTTTGTGTCCAACATAATGCATTTAATTAATTCTTTTGCATTTCAAAAACACACAATGTTACTGATATTATGCACAGAAGAGGCTGCAGTGGGATTTGGCTTTGCGCTAACCCCCCCTCAAAACAAAACAGCAGGAACCCACGGACACGTTGCTGTACGTGGAGTCAGGGGCCCGCTGGTGAATGTGGCGTGAAGGCCTTCAACACGTGCTCAGTTCCCACGGATTCATCGCGACACCTCGCCTACATGCGTTTTGACAATAAGCAGCTGCTCCAAAGGTCACTGTCTGTGATCTGCGGTTAGTTTTTTTATTTTATTTCTTTGAGCTGAAAGAGAGAAAGACCAGCCTGAGGAACAATGCCTCGATAAGCATTTAACTTTTTAAAGTCAGTAAAGGTGTGTGTGAAGCGTTTTCACGTGGCAGCAGGCGCGGCGCCGAGCACTGATGTAATATTGATGAAGGTAACGGGACACGTTCCTGTTGGTCCTTATTGACGTAGGACACAGTTAATGACAATTTGTCCATAATAATTCATTCATTTCAAGAGAGGATAATGCATTGTAAATTTAAATACAGCATGTATATGTTTGACGAGTAATTTAGAAATAACAACAACAATAATAATCACAGTAATGTCCAGTGTCAATAATACTCGTAGAACAGTTACTAAACGCAAATCAAAATGCTAATGAACAATATCACTATTATTATTATTATTATTTTTATTTCACATAGTATTGAAAAATAAATCAGATTAACCTTTACATATAATTTAATGCCTTATTTTTCTTCAGCTGGAGAAGAAAAAATATGGAAAAATTATTGTAAAATTTTCATTTTATAATTACGATTCTTTTAGCATTTGGGGTTAAACACGTTGTATTACTGAGATTAATGTCAAAAACACGTAATGTATATGATTTTTTTTTTATAAAGGAAAAGTTACAATTATTACGTTAACAGATGGTGGTCAAAATTGAGGCGTATCCTCACATCCAAAAACATAAAATAAAATAAAATAAAATGTAAATCAAGCAGCTATCTCCTCCATCTGCCCTACATATCGATTATTGAACGGGTATTGCCTGTTAAACCTCGGCTGTCATCAACACAAACATCTTAATTAAAAGTCATTGTCGCCTTCAAATAAATCCAAAGCTTTATTGACAGCGTATAAACAATTGACCTAAATGCTTTTAAGAGAAAATAAATCCTTAAAATTCAAAACTAGAGATCTATATTTTCAAAGTAAATGTAACTTTAAAAACAGGATTGTGGCGTAACATGATGAGAAGAAATGAGAAAAGTAACCCAAAAAGTCAGTGAGGTCATTATCAGGCTCATTCTACCTTTTTTTTTTTTTTGGTGTGCGAGAGAGAACAGCTCATTTAAAAGTGTGTCTGCATTAATCACAGTGCTGCATCAAAGTATGATAATCACCTGAACACTCTATTAAAATAAAAGTGCCAGCCCAGGGGAAATCTTACCTTACTCTTTAATTGTTTTGAGGCTTTGATAGGCTTTTTAATCTAAGATTAATTTATGCATTCTTAAATAACTCTACATATGATTAATAAGCTTGAAAATTAAAAGGAGACTGAAGCAATTATAACAAGTGGTTGGTCATCACCTCATTAGATGGTATTAGAAAGATGCTGCTTGTGTGTGTGTGTGTGTGTGTGTGTGTGTGTGTGTGTGTGTGTGTGTGTGTGAGAGAGAGAGAGATTGGGTATCACAAAAATTAACAGTGCAAGGGAAAGAGCAGAGCAAAACGTGGAGAGACGCTTTGATGACAATGACAGGAGAAAGTGCTGCTGGCTAATTATTTCGGATCTTTCTAATATGCTCTCTATGACTGGATGAGTCTCAGTCATTAACTCGATGTGATACATGACTTATTGTCAGTTATGGCTGCACAGATCCTAATCAAGATCTAAGTCTGAATCAGTGTTGACCACAGTGTTGATCCTGACTGGATTCTGAGCTGCAAAGACAACAAAAAAGAAAGATCAGCTGTTTGAGGGGCCACCAGAGAGATGCAGTGAAAACAGTGAGACTTGCTAAATGGTTGCTAATGTGTAAACAAGACATCACTCCTCTCCTGCTCTGATGTTTATTTGTCTCCTAAAAGCCCACCCCTGGGTCCTGACCCCCACATCCTCCACTGCTAAACGGAACATTTCTTCTCGCAGGAGGTGGTGTGCAGTATATGTGTGTGTGCGTGTGTGTGAGGAGGGGGGCGAGCTGGGGGAGTCCATCACTGCATCAAATGAGGCTGAGCGCAGGGACCCTTTTGTCACAGACAGGGACTCATCTGCCAATGGTGAGCTGTGAGGTCCTAGGGGAAGGCAGGAACAAAGGTGCTAAAAGGCTGTGTGACAATGAAGGTGCTCCGAGGAGAGCCTTCAAGTGTGGGACGCAGGCTGCACGGGACAAGCTGTGCCAATCACTCTGCAATTACTTTTTTTGTGTCAATCCAGAGGCCTTGTGTGGGCATTCATAAAGAGATGCAAGGACACGAGGAGCCACAGCGAGGCCCATGTCTCTCTGTGCGCTCTGCTTCATCTGACCCTACGCTAATCATGGCATACCTACATGTATAGCAAATCACCTGCTCTTCTGTTGATTTGAATGTGGAAAAAGATGACTAGAAAACCTAAAAAAAGAAATTCAGCCTCTTTTCACTGTGAACTCCATACCCATCTGACAAGTGAGTTCCTTTTTACCTTGGAAGGATTCAAAGGTTTATCAGTCACATTATCCCAGTTTTTGTAGGGAAGTGCAACATGGTATACGCTTTAAGTTAAGTGGAAAAATAAGAATTGGAAAAAGGACATGTTTCAAGGATTAAAATTCAAGATATAAGAAGAGAAAGTTGAATTTTAAAAAATATGTGATAAAAAATGCATTCATTTGTTGTGATGTGTTTTGTGTACCTTTCATCTGAGAACTGATGTACTAAGTCATGTTGACCATTAGGTCTTGGCTACAGGGGCGTTTCTAGGATTTGAGGACATTGAAGGCTTAGCACAGACCTCAATAGAGGGACCAGGGGGTTCCTTCCACAGGAACTTCATTTATTTATTTTTTTAAATTAAAAAAAAAAAATTAAAAATGCACTCTGGTGCTATATTTACCCTGAAAAACGGTTAAAAAAACTTTCCAGATCAGTTGTGATGACAGTAATTAGTATTGAATACAGAATATGTCATAAACACTATCACAAAAAATAATATTATATATATTGACTTGAGTTGGAAAGAAAGTTAAATGTATGTATTTATAGTGGAATGTAACGAAGTACATTTATTTAAGTGCAAGTATGAACAGAATGACAGATTATTAAATCCAGGACTATGTTATATTATTTGTATTTAATTCAGAATATAGATTTCAGGAGGGATGCAACTTTGTTGCACACTGTTCGATCAGACAAAACTCCTCACACGTAAAATAACAGCTCATTTTGTCAAGATTTTAAGCTCAATTCTAGACCTTGGAAACAATAGTTGACAAAAAAAAAACTCACCACAAGGTCCATAGTCAACTCATTTTGTTTGTTTTTAATTTCAGTTTGCCTCTAATTATGAATTCTAACAACAGCCTTTTGTATAAATAACATGTTTAATGATAATGACTTATTTAGCCATATCTAAAACAAATAAGCCCAATAAGCACAGAGGCCTCTCTGCTGCTAATTCATGACAACTCTTATGCTTAATTGTCATTCCACTGACTGCCTCACTATGTTTATTTAGTGGGTTTAACTTTTGTGTATCAACACTAGATGCTACAGTGTAATAAAGAAAGATGCAGGAATTTGTCTACATCCAACCCCGAGCAGTTTCGATGGTGTAATGAGGAGTCAAGTGAGAATGGGAATTATCGTAATGATAACAAAGGTCTATGCACCATAGCTTGGGGCTATATTGTAGGGCATTACCATAAAGATGCGATGCGCTTGTATTGCAGGGTTTTTGTGAGGGAGCAGGCCAAAGAGATAATAACTATTAGTAGATGACAGTGCTTTGTGGGATTCCAGCTGTGGAGCCCAAATTTCCATACAGATAGAATGGCTCTGGGTGGATGATATGCGTGTGTGTGTGTGTGTGTGTGTGTGTGTGTGGGTGGGGGTGGGGGGACTCAGTGGACTCATCACACGCACACACACGTGCGCACACACACACTCACAGAGAGTCTGCAAGTGGTAAACCTCAGTGTTGGACCCCGTCTTGGTGTCCCCCGTCAGAATTCAGGGTGAGGTGAAAGCCTGCGGTTTGAACACTCTGCAGGTCTCTGTGGAGGAACTGTCCAGAGTACTGAAACAGCTCGCTGCTACTCTGCTGACAGCTTTCAAAGTCGGGAAGTGCAAACAGCTAGGGCTCTCTTTCTGTGTGTGTGTGTGTGTGTGTGTGAGAGAGAGAGAGAACAGAGGACCAGAGATTTCCATCAAGATCACATGCAGGTAAGAGAGTGTGCAACATACTTGTCAGCACCCTGGGGGCTCGCTATCCAAACATGTAAAAGCCCCCCCTCCAAAAAGCACACCCTTTCAAGGATACAAACTTATACAAAATACACAGTGCACCTACACCTACATGAAGGCTATGTGTAAAGATGTACTGTTTAGAGGAATCGCTTGACACTTTTTATTTTTGGAAATAAGCGTATCTGCTTTCTTGCTGAGAGTTAGATGAGAGTATTGATACCACTCTCATGTCTAAAGGCCCTGACACAAAGCCGATGGTCTGCTGGTCAATGTGAACATCTGTCCCTCTGGTTTTTGCAGTGCACTGTTGGCCCTTATTGGTCCTGGTTGGCTTTCTTTGGCCAATTCAACATTTTAAATTGCTGTCACAGCGTATCAGCAAATGAAATCACTCCAAAAGCTTTGTTATTGCTTGTATTATTGTTTGCTAGCACACAATAAATATCCCTGATCATTCAACATCAGCCTGTGTTTTTAATGTGCTAACTAGATGACTAGCGACTTGAATCTGCCCTGTTGTTCTTCCAGTTTCCCTTTTTTAATGATGAATACAGACTGCCACTGCCTACTGGTATGGAGAGTTATTTCTTGTTTACTGTTTTTATTCTTTTTACTGGATTCACTTTTATTTGTACTCTTTTTAAAATAATTTTATTTTCGATTTCTCATTATGTTTGATCTTCTTTCTAATATGTCCTTGTGTCAGATCTCTTGTTTAATTCTACCTTAAATTCTGTCTGGCCTTTGTTCATCATTATTGTTTGGCTTCAATTGTTATATTGCCTTTGGGGTATCTTACTTTTGCTTTGTTTTGTTTGTCTAGGCACCCTGTAAACTCTGTTTTAAAGGGTGCGATATAAATAAAGTTATTATTATTATTATTATTATTTTCTCTTATGCAGGTACAGTATATGTGTTAGTTGGATGTTGGCTGTAGCTTTTGCGGTGCGTTCATGTGCAACTTTAAAAAAAAAAAAATAAAATTTTGGGGCTTTTTGCCTTTATTCAACAGGACAGATATAGCGTGAAAGAGGGGTAGAGAAGGGATGACATGTAGCAAAGGGCCAAGACTGGAATCGAACCCACTGCTGCTGCAGCAAGGACATAGCTATGATAGATGGGGTGCCCGCTCTACCAGGTGAGCTACTAGGCGCCCCCATGTGCAGCTTTTCGGCTCAGACACAAGTGATATGAAGCGACGCAAAAATCAGCCTTTGTTGCCACTAGTTCTTTGATTTGGTGTGTCTGGGCCTGATGGTAAATATGAAGCTGGGGTACCCACTGGGGTATCTGAGCTAATCTGTTAGCATGTTTGTCAGCTGCAGTAGAAAGAGAAAACAACTTCATTCAAACAAACAAAAAATCATAAAAATATATCATTGGCATGTTATGTGACCACGCTAGCTGTGGGTTTGACAATGTTATTTTATGGGGGGTTTTTTGTTATAAGGATATCCAGCATTTCAGAAGGAATTTTAACTCCAGTTGTTCAGTAGTATAGAGTTCCCTCGTAATTGTCTAATGTTTTTTCTGTGTGAATAGAGTTTGTGGAAGTATTCAACTGGTCAACCAATGTACACAGAGAATTTAAGACCATTTTATGATATCTGAGCTGTATAACGGAAAAGCTTTAAATATCAGATTAACTAGAAATGATGTTAGCATCGATATTTATGAGGGGTATTTTGGAGGAAGTTCGGCTACAAGTCTGCAGTCTGTTTCTTTAGTAATGGTTTTCACACGAAAACATTTTTGCATTGATTAAGCCTGAGCTCAAAATATGGTAATAAGAAACTGCTTTGTCAAAATAGATAGCGGAGTATGAATGAGGAAATGTGGCAGATGATTTAAAACCTTTGTAACATTGTTACATTGTTGTCCTTTTCTCCAAACTAGCAAAGCAGTCAAAAACAAGCCTACCTTTGGGTGGTTTTGTCAGTCATGTGAACTTCACCTTGCAGGTTGGGAACAGGGAGAATCAAATATAATCTGGCCTGGTCCAAAGCTAAAAGACAGTACGCCCTGCAGCAGCTCTTTTGTTCTGTAAAAAAACAAAAACAAAAACAAAGCATAAAAATGACTCTTGTGTTTTTTTTTTAAAGGGAAAGTCATTCCAGAAAGTCACTGTGCTCAGCCAAGAATTAGTCTTCCCCATGTATATAAACTACATAAACTTGGATAATATAAGAGATCCTCAAATATGAATCAAAACATCTCGATTGCCCTCATTGCTGGTTGCTGGCTGCAGGCTGCAGTGTTGGCCATAAACCCCGCCCCCTCCATAGAGAGCCCCAGAGACAACGCTTTTCTGCAGGTCAACCCGGAAACTAACATTGCCCTTGTACCCTTGTCAAACGCTTATGGGATTTTTACACTAGATTTTTGGAATACTTTAGGAAATAAGCTCTGGGCAAACAAATGTTGATGATACTGACATGTTTTGTTCGACAAGTGAATCTTCACAAATGAACACCACTGACAGGACTGTTAAAGCTCAAATATAATCGTCAGACGTGTAAAGGTAAAGTTCGGCTATCAACGAGCTACACTATGGTCAGACAACTTAGCATCGCCATCACAGCCAGGCTGTAAAGCTATGTGCTCTGAAACAACAACAACAACAACAACAACAACACGTCAACCTGGGGTATCAGTGAAATTCCCAATTTCCCACAAGTTGCCTAATTATGACTTTGGAGGCCGTTCATTTGCTCGTAACTCGTAAAAATGGAAAATATGATACTTCAGAGGAGCATGTAAAGGCAGTATTAGTCTTTCTCACAGTGGGAGGATGAGCCATCTTTACAGGGACTCTGTTACCTTTAGATAGAAAAAAGCAAGCTGTTTCTGGTCACATGCTAAGCTAAGCTAACTATCTCCTGGATGTAGCTTCATATCTAAAGGACTGACAAGAGAGTGGTACCGTTCTTTAGAAAACTAACTTTCACGAAAAAAATGAGTATTTCCCAAAATACTGAAATATTCCTTTAAAGGGTCAAAACTGGAACTGGTTTAATGTAGTAATTAATTAAAGTGGTGTTTCCTCTGCATGAACTTGAGCAGCAGCTTGCAGAGAGTGTGTCATTATGACCCAGAAAGGACACGTAGATGAGAGGATTCGGGGCTGAGAGAGACAGAAAGAGTGTGAGATTAGAAGCTAACTGTGATAAATTATCTATGGGAGGAGGTTAGGTTAATAATAGCAGTAGATGTGGTAGTGGAGAATTAAAGTCTGTTGTCTCCTGAGTTCCAGTCAATCCACTGGTGTAAATAAATCCACAAACATCTGTAAACAATGGTGCACATGTTTTCTATTAAACAAACACAGCTGTTAAAAAAGGGGCCCCGGAGATCGAACAGGTAAGAGGGCCGGGATCCTGCCGCTGAGCAGCTTTTTTATTTTTTTTGGTCGGCTTCCAGTGCCAGACGTGCTGTGCGCGTTTATGTAAGGGCGAGGCTAACAGAGAGGAGACAAAGATAGTGAGAGCAGAGAGCGTGAGGAAACCAATCACCCTGTAATTATCCCCCCGGTGTGTGAACTGCCCAACTCTCCGTCCTTGATAGATTCACCTGACCCAATAACACAACACACAGCCACAATGGACTGGAGGCGGGATAAAGACAACACCATAGATCAGCCAGGGATCAGCAATGAGACAAAGACCTAACATCTGGGAGCTGCGGTGAAATTAAAGAACCGAAAGACTGAACCAATCCTGTTACAGCTTTCCATTAATAGCCTGGGAGCTGCTTGAGAAACGGCACAAGTGAGGTAATGCGGGATTCAATTTCATTTGATATTAAAGAAACACCCCTTGGCATCTCTCTCCGTCTCTCTCTCATGCTCTCTCCCTCCGCTGCTCACACATCACTCTGTTACCTTAGAGTGATGTATTAAGCCATTTAAATTAACAATGAAATGACTTATTCTAATACGAGGAGAGCCTGGGATGCTTGGTGGAGTGGGACATCAACACCTCTAAACCTCAGGCTGGGCAGTAATGCGTGTCGCTCCTTTTCAGATAGCCCAAACAATCTGGCCATCCAAAAAGGCAGACATTCATATGGTCATTATGATGCGGATAGGGCAAATAACGCCACTGAGCCTGTCATTACTGGCCTCCGAATACTGCATCTCCCAAAGACGAGTAAATACATGTCGTTTCTGTGATGGAATTGAGAGAAATCAGTAAATACACCAAAAGTCCTATAAAGAAAATGACTTTTTTTTGGTGGCAGCGAAGCAAAAGCCGCAGTTATCTTTATGAACTTCAGCTGCAGCTTGTAAAATCTCATATTACTGCCTCTCATCTAGTCTATGTCTGATACAGACTTCTAAATCATTCATACTAAGGCTTTGGTCAGCTGAATACAAATGAGGAGACAGTGGGTGCCCCGTCTGTCCCCGAGGGGGTGTACAGAAATAGATCTGAGAAAAGCACGCTTTGATTGATGCTGCTGCACTCTGAATAATGATCGGTTCAGAGGTCAAACTACTTCAGTGGCACGCATTATATCATTAATTACAGACATCAATAAACAATAGGACACTGTCCATATGTTTTAAGTGTGCTCATGCCTCCTCTCACTCCGCTGGATGATTTCACAACTAGTAACCATTACACAGTGACCTTAAAAATACAGGAGTTAAAAAAAAAAAAAGGACACTCAGCAGCTATTGATCGCATTCTCTGAGTATCACAGCAGAAAAATGTGGTGTAGTAATTACACGTGATGAGAGAAGCACATTTCGATCTCACAGTTACATATGCAATTAAAATATTATTCATTACCTCTTAAATAAAAGCCTGGTTCTGAAATCCCATTAAATTTGGGATAATTGTGTGTGTTTAATTATAAGCCGTAGCAGGAAGGAAAGGAAGGGAGGAAGTTTCGGAGAAAGTGTCAGAACGTGCTGTGACCTAGATAGCGGAGGAGACATTTTGTTTTAAGAGTGACCTTGCTGTGAAACCTCAGCTCAGAATAGCTCGGATAGTTTTCATGGACTCTCGGTGAACAGACCTATCACTTCAGGTTCTGGTTAAACAGAGCTTTAAGCAGTGAACATGGCAATGGCATCCTCACATTTTTGCTGATTAAAAATTGCTGAATATGACATTCAAATACAGTGATATAATTAGACTGTTTACAGCCACAAAGACAGTTTTTGTACAGTTTATATTGGCAGAAAACTACAGCTGCTGGCCTTTTTCCAGTGCAGTCACAAGAATAAAATGTTGGCAAACCACAAATATGTTACATTCTTACGTTTCATACATATGACATAGTTCAGATTACATTTATATATTAGTTATTATATTAGTTTCTCAACAGAGGGAAGAGGTGATCATGTTATCACGCTGGCTGATATTTCTGTCTTTAACAGGCTGTAGTGATGAGACTGGTAGTATATGAAACTAAAGACTGAAGGTATTTAGTTGTACAACATACCTAACAATATCATGTCAGTTTCTCAGGAAGGGGGGTAAATAATGCTTAAAATTTAACATTTTTGCATGAGCCTCCTCTTTACAGATATGTCCACTTTATGCTGGTCCCTTCTAGTTTTTTGCCATCATTTGATTCCTAATCATAACATTTAGTTAAAAATTACTTCAACTTGTCCACATGGGATTCAAAACAGTTTTGAAATACAAAGTAATGGAACTGAAAATGCGATTAAAAAATTGCAAGTAATTGCATTTAATGGACAAAACCTATGATCAGTTCAGAAAATATAATGCATTGTTATACATCGAACCAAAAAAAGTGTTTAATGTATGTAGCATTAGCTCCCTGCCAGCCAACTACAACATTAAAGTATAATATGTCTCACATACAAGGGTTCATCGTCTGCATAATGGAGATTATTACTTTTGAAACTTTAAACAGTTCACCCCCAAATCATTAAGAATTCAACATCAGTGTCTCTTTCCAGAAACCATGACACTGTTACTCCAGATGATCACAGGCCTTGTTGTGGCAGTTTAATGCAGAAACTAATTTCGTTACACTTAGCTACACCCACCAAACGTATCACCACGCACAAGGAAGCGTGCATGGGCAAGAGGCTCATGCTCTTGATGGTGCAAGATGAAAACACTGATACTGTCCTTCACATCTGAGCTGTAACATCAGCTAGCTCTGTGAAACTCTTAAAATCCTGTTTCTTCACAGAGTTGGATTGTGGAAGACGAGCATGGTGACACGGTTGGGGGGTGCAGTTTGGTAGAAAGAAAATAGCCCCTACATGAAAGTGCTCACAACAAGGTCTGTGATTATCTTGAGTAACCAGGTTGTGATTTCTGGAAAGAGACAGTGCTGTTGGGTTTTTCAAGTGCTATCAAATTCCATTATATTGGTGAAAAGGCAAACATCTCTATGGCTAATGTCTCCAATACTCAAAACCAAAAACCAAACCAAAAAAATCTAGATGAATAAATTGCACTACAGGTAAGAGGAAAAATATGTATTTTTCATATGGGGAGGAAGTGACTCCTTGATTACATTTTGCTGATAACACTTTCACTTCATGGAATATTTTGTATTGCTGATCTATTGCTGTACTAAAGTACCAGATCTGAATACCTAATCTTCCACTGCATATTTTTAGACAGTTTGTGTCCACAGATTTGCGGCGGCCTGTGTATAAGTTCATGTGTACGCTGTCTGCCGCTGCCCCGGCCCAACATCCCCTGCTGGCTCCCTCAGAGCAGCTTGGCTCGGGCCGGTGGCTTCAACCTGCAGGCAGCCACAGGACAGCCCAAGCGGAGCTGTCTGCCACTCCTGTGCTTCATTAGGAAACAAAATATAAGGTTTCCACTCCATTAGGAATGACTTTAGGAGTGAAAGCACATAAGACGCCGACTCACCTCATCAACAATGCATTGCAATAACGGCTGAGGATGAATGAGAGCGAGCAGAGAGGGGAGAGAGAAAACAGCATTAGGCTGTATACAATGTCTTTACAGCAGAGCGGAAAGGAAAAAAAAATCATTAATGCAATAAAATGTGGTCAGATTAATCAAACGCCTCAAACTCTTATGAAAATATTACAGGGAGAGAATTTTCTATTACATCTAATGGTATCTAATCTAATACTGGCAGTTAAAGGCTTGGGCATCTATTTATTGTGAAACACAATTTAGGAAGTTTAAAGGGAAGCAGTGAAGCATGCGTGCCACATAGCCGTCAGGAACATAGGCAGAGATCTTTTATTTTCTTTCCTCCAACTCATAAAAGCTTACCATTAAAGACTGGAGGTCTCTTTGAGTTTGGGGGGTGGGGTGGGGGGTACAAAGGAAAGGCAATATGTAATTAGTGTGTCATAATCAAAATGACCCACTCGGACACTTTATGATCAGCAAGGCAAAATTACTGCACCACTGGTGGCAATCTGTGGGCATGTGTTAACACCATTAACATAATGAAAATACACAAATGTTAATAGCCCGCCTCTTCATACCGACGAGGAGCTGAAGCACAATGTTAATTTCACAGAGCATTTTCACTAACCTGCAGGTTGTGGGGAAACGGCGGGCTGAGAAAACATACAATCTTTTTGTAAATGGCTTGAAAGGAGAGAGGAAAAAAAGTCTCCTTGTCTCTTAAAACAATCTGCGAAAAGTATCATTCCCCTGCCGCACATCTCCAGTGAGAGACTCTATGGAAGATCTCATTTTCAATTAAAATCTCATTTGCTTGGAAGTTGAAATGAAATCATGTTGTGAATTAGCACATGAATTTACATACTGGGATGGCTGCCAGTGTGCACGGAGACTAATTTACCTTAAAGATTGATTTTTTTTTTTCTTTTTAAAGGGATCTGTGTGATGGCGTGAGAGCAATGATGCGTACGTGAGATCTGAGAAAACATTTACCAACATCCAGCAGCAATGAAAAACTGGATTGTGAGATGTAACTAGTGGGGGGAAAAAATATTCTGTCTCTGATGATAAACATGCGGAGCTTCTTGGGGAAAAAAAGTTTCAGCAAGATTCAAACTTAAAAACAAAAAATCACTTTAAAAACCTTCATAAACAGACACTGAAGGATTCTAGGTCTACTCGTAATGGCTGCATGAAAGTGGACCACTCTAAAAATGAAAAGGACGTGCTGAAGGTTCTTATTCTTAATTATGGGTTTAAAGACATTCATGCACTTTGAGATACGAAAAGTGACAAAGAAACATGCGATGTTTTGGTCATGGTCTGCTGAGGAGAAATGAAAGAATTGACAAATTACTTTAGTCACTCCACAGCGCTGCTAACCATCCGCAGAAGTGCTTGTCCTTGTTGTTTGCTCAGTTTTTAAGATCCCCACCTGCATCTCTCTACACTTGATGGTCTAACAGAATACACTCCTTCAATCAGCTATCCGCCGGGCCTCGGATTGTCCACAGTAAATTACTTGCTCATTTCACAAGGCCTTCTCTGACAAAGGGCTACAGCTGTTATTGATTCATTCTTTCAATTAAATAAAGCTTTGCTCTCTCTACTCCTTGTAAATACCTAGAGACCCCCTATCCAACACAATATCCATTCTTCTTACACCAGTAACATTATCAGTCTGCACGCAAAATTAATTCCCCCACTATTGCTGAAATAACTATAATTGCAAACTACGCAGAGAGAGAAATTGGAAAGGGGTTTTTTAATATACATTTCCAGGTGTATTCTCCATTTGTTCAAGTCAATAACATTTTTCATTAACATTTGTAATAAAAAAAAAAGTAAGTTCTGTCCCCCCGCTCATTTCCTTTTTAATTCAGAGATGAATTCACGGCACACTTTCCAAACTGCTATATGCCACACTTTCTCATTTAATTTGGTTTAAGACATCCAAATGAGATTAATGTTGGCTATCAACTATAAAACATTTTAATTTACATATTTATCAGTTGAATGAGCCGTGACTCACAATAGGTAAGATGTATTAACATGATTGCATGTTGATGCAACACTTTAACATAATAGAAAATCAATATGTGGATGAAAATGGATAGCAACTGTACAGAGTGCAGTTTTTTTGTCATTTTCAATATTTATTGAGTTATTTCTTTGACAGGCTAAGTTTTTGTAAGGGTGCCTTGAAAATCCCATCTGCTACTTGAAAAGCAGGATGCTGTTATGTGAACAGCTATATTCTTTTGAGCAGGAGTGAAGAAAAGCAGGGAGACGGTCAGCGTGCAAGGACATTCAGGTGTCTCCAAAGACAGGCCAAAAAGAAAAGGAGAGAAGAAGAGTGAGAGAGACTCGTCTTTCCCCTTGCCTTCATTGTTATCCCGCTGATGATCCTGCAGGTGGGCAGAAATCAGTGTGGTTTGGCCTTAGCTGCACTGAGGTCAGCTCTCCGCTCGTCTGTGCTGGAATTATGGGCTAGCCTTTAGCCTGCGGCGCACAGATTTAGCTGTGACCCTGAACACGGCCTCCCCCAGAGGTTGACAAATTTTATCACCACATTTTCCCAACTTTGCTTGGAAAACCAGCCCCGACTCACCAACCCACAGCCAATCCAGCCCCATCAGTAGCTTCCCCCTAACCTCATATCTCATCTCAGACATAATGGGAAAATCAGACCTCTGCGAGCAGGAATCTTTTAAGATTCATGGAAAATAAGGGCATTGGTTGGAATGACAAGGGACAGTGAGTACTCTCTCTCCTTACTGCAGAAAAAATAGTGTAAAGACTCAAAAAAATCATCATCAGGTTGTAATTATCAAATTATGCTCAGTCACACAATAAAACCTTCACAAATTACCTGCAAAAATTTAATAATAAATAATTTAAAATTAAATTAGAAAAGCTGCTAATTATTTCTTTACTATCTTCTTTGTTAAAAACTTGAGTGTAAAATTGGTTAACTATTATGCAAGCTATATCCCATTAGATTAAATCAATTACAAAAAAGGATGTAAGAGTCAGGTATTTACAGGTATCAGAAACTTAAATTTGATGTTTCTTAAGACCTTTTTAAGATAATTTTCAGTCAATTTTAAGACTAATTTTTAGACACATCACATTTTTCGCAGATATGTATAAAGGTGAGTAGATTTTATGTAGAAATATTGGAGTGAGATAGCTTAATCTACATTGTGATGACAGATAACATGAAAAGACTGCATTAGGCTCTTTTTAGGTTAAAATATTTTTACCATCAGAAATTTTGACTATTGGCAAAAAGATATTAAACGATGGATGGATAAAATTAGATACAATTTAAGTTGCATTTAAGTCCCTTCAAAGTCCAATATATGACTATTTAATGACTTCTAGGTTCTAATATTTATAAATGTGAATTTAAGACATTTTAAGGCTTTTTAAGGACCTGCAGACACTGAGATTTCATGGCAAGAAGGGCAGTTTCAGGGGCTATTATAAGCATCATAATGATGCATTTTTCGTTAATGGCCATATATAGTAATATTTAGCTTTCTAACTGTATTTTGATGTGGCAAAACTTATCTTTTGTCAAAATGTCAATCAAACCATGCAACTCTTTTTTAAGTTATTTTTTTTCTCTCTGTCTCTCATTGATTCTTGTTTCTGATTGTTGAATTTTATTTAATTTGTTTATTTAAGGTTTTTGGGCATCCCTGCTCCATGTGGTGGTAGATGGTTGCAGAGGGTAGCGGTAAGGCGGGCAGAGAAGGTGGTGCACGATTGTATTATGATCTGTCATCTGAGTATTTGATGACAGGCGGCAGGTAGAGCGGGTCGCCCCCTAATTGGAAAGTTGGCGGTTCGATCCACAACGCCTCAAGTCGACATGTTTAAGTATTCTTGGGCAAGATCAAGAACCCCAAATTGCTCCTCGTGGCTGTTCCAACAATGAGTGCCTGTGTATGAATGTACAGTATAAAAACTAAGTAGCAGGTGGCACTTTGCAGAGTAGCCTCTGCCTCCACTGTATGAATGTGTGTGGATGTGTGAATATAACAAGTAGTGTAAGTGGTCAGTGACTAGAAAAGCACTGTCTGAGTACATATTTTTGTGAAACTCAATAAAACATCCAATTTTGTAAAGTAAATAGTCAAATAAATTTGAAAATTTTGAGTTTTTTCTATTTTCAATGAGAAATCACTGTAACCTAACAAATGCCTTAAATCCTGCAATAGACAAATGGTTCTAAAATGTTCAGAACTCAAAATAAAATAATAAAACTTGTGACAAAAATCTTGGGAGTCTCGGCAGTGTTTGCACCTCTCCTCTCTGCAAACCATTTGAGAGCACATTCCCCAAGACAAGGAAGAAGGGGAAAAATGAGCTCACACAAGAGACATAATAAATCAGAAAGCTCTTTGCTAGCGGCTGCATGCACATTAGACCACATCTTCAAGATTTTCAGAGCAAACCGTAGAGCAAAACTCCATTACCTCCTGACACAGAATGCAAATGAATCACAACATGGGGTGGGATGGAATTAAAGACCCTTCTCTAATCAATGACAAGCCAGGATGAAACCCTCTCTTCCATGGCTCTGCCATAGGCAAACTTCAAGGCCCCTGAAAACACACACAAATACACTTGTGTGCGTGCATGCAAGCACACACCCAAAGACAGACTGAAACACACATGCACACACACACATTTGGCATGATCTCTCTGGCTATTTTCCAGCTTGACTTTACCAAACTGGCAGTGTGGCACTTTTGCACAAAGGTCTTGCCTTAACCTGCCACCTCCTTTTTATGTCGCCGTATTTCAGAAATAGCATCTGATTTGGTCAGGTGGATGGTGCGGGACTCAGGCTGTGAGGTGAAGGGAAGAGCTGTGTCTGTTCTGTTCTGCTCAGACAGATGCACAGGCCTGTGTAAATGACAGCCTGAGCCCGAGGACGTCTGCTGGCTGCCGCGCGGCCTGCTACAGCCTGCAGGTGAAGTGTCTGTGGCGCCATATGGAGCAGGGAAAATTAACAACGAGAGGAAATTCTCCAGAACAGCGGGAGGCCTTGCTAGTCTCTCCTCCAAACAAAATTTAAAGACGTAGAGAAACAAGAGAGGGGGAGTGATAAAATTAATGGGGTTCAACATTTTAACACAACACCGACGGCAATGTTTGCACAGAAAAACAAGAATTCCCTTTACAGTTTAGTCACATTGCACTCCTGCATTATAAATCAGTGCCTGGCTTAAGTAGTTTGACCTGTTCTATAAATGTACATTAACCCTGCTTGTGCTCCCTCGCAGGTTCGAGCCTGCTCCACAAGCCCGGCACAGTGGCTGTTAGTGCAGGTGAGCCGCCTGCATCCCTGGTGGCTCCTTATACTTGCTGCCATCATAGCGGAGGCGCCCCCCGTGGAGCCTCTCTTGGTTTGGGTCATTGATTACAAAGAGCCTCCTGGTTTTGTCTGACAGATGTGAATCCATGCTATTTAATTTGGAGAGTTACCCTCAAAGGGACCACCATTAGCTATCCAATCTGACCACAAATAGTGTTCCATTAAGCAAAGAGTTTGAGAAGCTCTGGCACTGCGTCTCCTGACAGCGTGCGGGAAGCCTTGGCATATTACACTGAATGTTAAATGCTTGGTTGTTTAAACAAAAGGGAGATCTTACTTTAAAGAACGTCTTTGTTTTAGAGATACATAAAGAGTTCCCTCAGCGGGATTCTTCAGGCATATTAGAGCTGAAACTGTCCTTGTTTAGTGTCTAAAGAGGGTGGGGTTGGTAGTTAAAATGTTAATAAGTGCAATTCAGTTTTAATTTAACAGCCCTCTGCATTCCTAATTACTCCACTAGCTGTGAATAAATGAGGAAGAGAGCTCATCTCTTGCCCTCTGCTTTCAACACAAAACACATTCTTACCATTTCCGATATGGAGCTAAAGAGGACTGTGAGCAAAGTCATCTGAACTCATCGTCTCTTCATGAACAAAGCAGCATGGCTCAGTCGGCGATTATTTTCTCAGTAGGCAGAGGCCTTGGAATCTTTGTGAGAGCTTTTACGTATTTTGATGGTTAAGTCAGAAGACAAATGTAAAAAGTGCGAGGAAGTAAAAACAGACCAGATCCAAGTAAGGGGAGACAATAAAAGGGAATGCGGAAATTTTCTTTTTAAAACATTCAACAATAGAAGCACGCATCCCTGTGCAGCCATGGAATAGAACTGTGCATAAATTACTTTATGTAATCATACAATGTAGATTAGCATGATAATGGTGGGTGTTAATAGATGCCAGGAAGCAGGGAGTGACAGCACTTTGAAATGAGACATGCTTGGGGCAGTGGGCTCACACACACTCATGCATACACACAGCATTGGGGAATAGCCAGTGAGGCTCTCGTGCCATTACGATAAATGTGAGTGACGGGGAAGAAAGCCACATCTAGCCAGCTGCCTTAAGGCTGCTACAGTATTTCCACAAGTCTATAGGCTCCTGGTCTCTTGGGGAGCTCTATTAATTGTGAGCAAAATGGTCCACCATTAGATCTAATGCTTTCAGAGACCAGAGGACATCTTAGCCCGCCACAAGGGCCAGATTCAAAAGCTTGTTGAAATAATGCCATCCTAGATTAGCCAAAATTTTACCTACAATGTGTTATCTTTTTTCCCCCAAGAACTGAATTAAGCTAGATCCTAGACCAAATACATTTTGTTTAAGTCTGGAGTTGGGATTAGACAATATAAAATTTATTTGTGGATCACGATAATAAACACAATAATTTGATTGTGGTGAATTACTATTATCAGGATAACCATGAATATTATATCCAGCATTACCCAAAGAGACTGCTAAAACATGTTGTATAGCCCTAATAAAATAATGGATGTAGCCACCTTTATGTCACGCATTAGACTCCCGTTTTGAAGTCTCAAGTTCTGCAATTTAGCCGTTGTCAACTTGGTTTTTTGGAGCCAGAGGTGACCATATTTGGATGAGCGCGCGGAGCTGTGGAGGAGCGAGGGGTGGTTCTGACTGAAAAGCTGAGGATAATAACAGCTGACAGCATGTCAAGCAGAGCAGCCATGCCAGACGGCTAAGTTATGTAAAAATGAACCCCTGTACAGTTGTCAGGAAGGGGAAAAAACTATAAAGAATAAAAACCCAACTTTTTTTGTCTCAGGCTGTGAACATGTTAATTTCAGCTGCAAGGCTGGGCATTTTAACATAGGGATTTACTCACTCTTGGAGCCAGCCTCAAGTGGCTGTTCAAAAAACTGCAGTTTTTGGCACCTCTGCACTGACTTCATTTTTAAGCCCCCTGGAGGCTGCCGCTTTCTGCATACAACCTCAAAAAACACAAACGAACAAGCACTATTATACTTGACATCAAAAGATACAATACCATTTTAAATAGCTGAAAAGCCTTAAAAAAAGATGTTTGATTGCACAGTAACCTACATAACTTTTTTTGCTTAAACCATACGCAAGTTTACGTTTGGTATAAATGTCATTAGTGGAAATATCATACGAACTGTTGTATGAGGGTGCGTTCAGGTGTGTTGTTGAGGTGGGCAAACTACTAGGTAGACAGGTAGGTTAACAAGGTGAACATGGGTATACTGTCCTATACAGGCTAGGGAGTGGCCTGGGGTGGCACGGGCCACCCTTGAAATCTGACTGGCCAAGTGCTACCCCATTATGACTGATCTGCCCAGTCAGTTTGAACTGTTTGACAAGTAAACTGAATTTTCATTTACAGTCTTGCTGTTTAGTCTCAAACCTGAGAGACAGTAATGTTCCAGAGTGGTGTCCAGCCTAACTCATTTTACTCACAAATCAACTGATACAGCTGTTGAAAAGTTTATTCAGACAGGCTCATTTATTTTAATTTTGTTGGCACTCTATACTTTCTATCATACTATTTACTTTTGAAGGAACAATTTCTTTAGAAAAGTATGGAAGCTTTGTTTTAAATGTGTGTGGTGTCACTCTGTCGTGTTGTGTGCTCGTACTTCATGCCACCCCTGCGTACGTCAGAGCCCAACTTGGGCCCCCCTTGTAAAAAACGTCTGGACATGCCACTGATTCTGTATATATTACTACAGCCTTGTGGCTCATAGGTGGGTATTAAAAAAAAAAGAGGTGGGAATATCCTTATAACTGAGTATACCCTCCACTACTTGCTGTACTGATTCTGTGCCCCCTGCTCGCCCTGATCGTGGTCTGGTCCTGGTTGCGCCGATGCTGTGATCTTGCCTTTGGACAACTCCCTTTCACATATGCATGAGACTGTTATCATCTCTATCAACATCATCATAGAGAGCAATTACTAATTTCACACCTACCATTATTGTAATATGACATGCATCTGTTTCTATTATTGCTGTGCCCCTCCTCCTCCTCTCTCTTTCTCTTTCCTTTTTTGCCATGATTGTATTTCATTTGCTATTTACGACATCTATTGCTCGTCTGTCCGTCCTGGAAGAGGGATCCCTCACTATCCTCTACCGCTCTTCCTGAGGTTTCTTCCTCTTTTTTTTCCCCGTTACAGGGGTTCTTTTTCAGGAGTTTTTCCTTGGGTGATGTGAGGGTCTAAGGGCAGAGGGATTTCGTACACTGTAAAGCCCTCTGAGGCAAACCATGTTTTGTGATAATGGGCTATATAAATAAAACTGACTTGACTTGACTTGACTTGACTTGACTACACCAATAGATACATTCAATTTTAAGAGCTTTAAGCATACTATCGGGATAATATCAATATTATTTTGGCCAGGGTAGTAGCCTATCACCCTATGCCTCATCTAGAGTAATGCATCACAGATAGGTAGGAACATGTCATAAAAGTAATAAAAGTGAAGAGGATATGATCAAACACATCCTGTACAGCCACCAGTGAGATTTAAGTGAGCAGATCAGGTGGACCAAATGACTAATCTCCTCCTTGAAAGCCAAGACGAGAAGCAACCAGCACAGTGACAAAGCTTTGAAGACGGCACTGCAGTCACCCAAAACCCTCATTTCTAATAACATTGTAACCATTAGTTAATCAGACTAAAATTTGCTCCCTACAGAGACAAAAGAGGGGTAACAAGACTGGGATAAACCTAAGAATAGGTCAAGGGCACTTATTTAAAAAGCCCCTTGAACACAGTTGGCACATTTAACAAAAATAACAAGTCCCATTTCTTTTCATCCTCCAAAGCCTTGGCAGATCACAAAGCCCGGTGGGGGGTGCTAGGTGGAAGCATAAGGACCTATAGATTTACAGAGCAAGCGGGTGTGACCACTCCTGTGGATTAATCCAAATCAGAATGGCTTTAAGACAACAGCAATTTGATCAACTCTGATCCAGCTTATCCACAGGCCGCACAGATTTGTGCTCATGCATCGTGAGCGAGAACGGCACTAAACTCCTCACTGTGGATAATGCAACTAGAAGATGCGACTACATTATATCCTTCTAAAGCTTTTTTTTTTTGACAGTTTTGTCAATAGGCGGGTTTACATTAACCATCACATTGTACAACTTAAAATTAGAATCCGTGTTTCCATTAGACGTATTATAAAATACGTCTAATGGAAACACGTCAATTTAAAAAAAACAACAACTCCCACTAAATGCAAAAAGTTTTTATGTTCGATGAGGTGGTATTTCAGGCAATTCAAAAAAGACAGATTTTGCATAATTGCAATGGAAACATTATTTTCACTTTTATAGGTCACATGATGCTATGGCTATGTGCTTGTCGGTATGAACTGGCTCCGTCTGTTATTGCATTGCATTGGATCATCCAGAGGTTCTGAATTAAAAATTCTTCTGTGAAATCATGGACTATCACCTCCCGGAAATCCCTCATATATGGCTGCTCCTATGTATAAGGGGCTTGCCTTTCCATTATCACTCGTTTAACAGGCCTACATTGCCTTGTATTGGAAAGAATGACGGCTGGTGTGGTGGCTGCAATAGAAATAAAGCTGTTAATGTTGTGAACATCTGTTGCCATGCTTTGTGGAACGTAATCACAAGAGGAGCAGTCACAGAACATCACTAAATGCAAATGCAGTCATCTTGCAATTGTGTTTTATCGACATTTCGAAAAAATTGCTTACGTTTTTGGCAGATCTGTAATTGAAACCCGCCTAACTGATACAGCCATAGTACGAAAAAAACAGTCACTTACTACTCAATACCACGCAGACTTAATATTCAGAATCAATACTGTTCATTATGTTAAGCATGCTCGTATACAAGTCTGACTGAACTGCAATATCCCTTACTGACCTCTATCACACACATATTCTCAAATGCATGCACCTTCCTGCTTAGGACAATGGTTGCAGCCTCCTGAGTCCAGCAGTGTAAAAAGGGGCTCCTGCTCAGGGAGCCTGCACCGCTGACCTCCTGACAGCCAGGGCTGTGGAGAAAGCTACATTCATGGAGCAGATCTGGGGGTCAACGTCACCACACAAGCACTCTGAGGAGAGCCGAGTGAAAATTAATTAAAAACGCTAGTGTGTGGTGAATGACAGGCCGCTTTTGTTGGTCGCTTGCATTGACGGAGGAGGCAGGACGGTCCCGTGTCCCTGGTTGCAGGCGAGCCCCTGGTGGCCTCCACCATTGTCTCGCTGCCAAGCTCTTGCCTTATCAGCGGCAGCATATCAATGAAGCTGCTGTCTTGTTTTTGCAAATGGTAATTACAACATGCACATTTTTGTGCATTAAAACAATCACATCTTAGTCTGGAGTAAGGAGTGTTCGAGGAGAATGGTGGACATTTAAACAGACCTTGGGGAGGATGTGCCGCGGTAAACAAAGAAATCTCATCTTTGTTTCCAGTCATGCATTCAATAAAATAAATAGACACACAAGTTGGCGATGATTGTTAACCCACATATCAGCCACACACACAGTTCAAATGACAATCCAACAATCGCATGGATAAATCTCCTGCAGTCTGCGGTCTTCCCATAGTGATATAGCGGAAAAGATTTAGAGTGCAAAAGCATTTAAGCGGGATGAAGCTCTGAGTTTAATGTGCTCCATCAATCCCATTCGCACAGGGCTGCAGCCTCTACATCTGTCCTGTGAGACCATCAGAGTAGTTTAGTGGCATGTTGCAGTTTAAAGGTGCAACAGAAGAGTCAGGTAACAAGGGACAAAATAGTCTCGCCAACTCTCAGTTTTAACTACCCGGGTTCCCTTTTGCCCACACTCATTAAATGCAGAATGCATTTGTCCTTGTAGCTTTTCACACACAAAAGCGCACCGACACTCACTCTCTCACTCACACACACACACACACACACACACACACACACACACACACACACACACACACACACACACACACACACACACACACACACACACACACACACACACACACACACACACACACTGTTGTTCACAACTCACCACATTCAAAGGCGATGGCCATTAGGTGTAAATGGATGGTATTCTGCCCAAGTCTCAGCTGAGCACATGTTTCAGGAGCAAAGCAAATGCAAAGGCCAACGGATCCATTAAAATCCATCCAATAACATGGGGCACTGTCTCCACCACAAAGGATACTACTTTGGCAAAATAACATCGCCAAGAGGCTAAGCCAAAAAAATCTCAAAGGACTGAAGGTAAAAACTGCCTGGTGCACTCCTGAATACTCTACAGTTATAATTATGAACTCCTATTTTTCCAAAACAGAAGATGGTACTATTCACAGTGCTACAGGAAATAAATTGACCACCATTTTGACAATAAATAAATAATTTAAGATTTTTTTCAAAACTAAAATGCTAATAATTGCCTGGTTCCAGCTTCTCCTGTGCGTGCATTTGCAGCTGTCCTTAACAATTTGAAACCTGAGCAAATTGACCTTTCTTTCTTTCAAGAACATAAGATAAGGGCAATGAGGAACTTTACAAGTAACAAGCCCCAAAAATTAGCATGAAATTTCTTAAAAAGTTACAGGAAAACCTAAAATAAATTAAATAAAATTAAACTAAATACACCAAACAAGGAAATAACCTGAAAAAGGTAACAAAATAATATGAGTATTTTTCTGTAACATAATTGGAAATATATAATAGATATGTATTTTCTTTACATTTTTAAAAAAAATTATTTTCTCCTAATATCCTTTCACTTTCTCTCTCTTTTTTTGGTCATTTTCCTTGTCACCTTTTATCAAGTTTTTGCAATTGCGGGACATTTCTTGCCAAGTGGCTCGTTGCCCTTTTTGAGTATTTTCAAAAGAAATCAAAACAATTTGCCAAGGTTCCAAAGGTTTAAATCAAAGGCATCTGAATGCTGCACAAGAAGTTGAGTTTGACATTTTAAGAATATGTTACTGCCGGGAGATTCAAAAAGTAGCTAGCAGCAGTTAGCAGCTAACTCAAAGAAGAACAACAGCAGCTAAAAACATCTGCACTCTGGGGAGACAATGAGGTTCTCGAGCTTCTTACCCTCAGAGCAGAGACAGAGATAAACCGCCACATAATAGAGACAGTAAATGTTATTCTTTATAAAGCAGCTGACTCGTATGCTACATGTCACACTAGAGGCTGACTGTTGTTTAACAAGTCATGCCCATCACGCCCCTTTTGCTTCTCGACACCGGCATGCTATCTTAACTCATACAATAAGGCTGCATTAAGATTGTCTTGTTCGGTTCTGTTTAAAAAAGCTAAGCCGATGTAATAAAGGGTCTTCATCAGGGCCCCTGAATCACACCTCTACAGTCATATTGCTGTTCTGTTATTAGCGATCGCCGTCATATGAGCGCATTGCAAAGCAGCAGCAATAAGCTAGGCGGTGGAACATACTCAAGAGAAGCTGCTTTTACACACGTTCCCGGCTCAGGGGCGAGACCACTCCTTTCTCTCCTTTCTGCGATCAAACGTTTCATGTTTTCATATTATTCTGCTGCAATTGTACAATACACTGACTATGCATAACTATTTTTTCACTGCTGTTACAAGTAGTTTCTATGTTTGAGTTTTTTTTATCGTTTTTATTTATTCCCTTTGTACCACTGAGAGGGATTGCACTTAAATTTAGTTGTACAGCTGTTCAATGACAATAAAGGCACTCTATTCTATTCTACTTATACAGTACAGCGAGGCAGCATAACGGCGTGATAGTCCCGCCTTGAACAGGTGCACTAACATGCACACACATCAGGACCATCTACCACAGAGAAGCTGGGATTAGGACGCACACAGAGGTAGCGTGGCTTCACTCTCTGCTCAGGACATCATTACTCCACTGTATCTTTACACAGCAAATAGTGTTTTGCTGCCATATTAATGTTCTGAATGTCACTTTCAGAACCTTTAAAAATTTATTTGGGTTTTATACCAATGATTAAAAAAAAACCACAAAGAGGTCAAAACACTTGCTGTGTGAAGAACACAATTATTGTGAGACCAAAGTGTCTTGGGCTTGTAGCCTTTATCAGGGTCATGCTCAGCTGTGTTGCTCTCACACTAAAGTTGTTCTTTATAAGTGCTGCAGCAGTCTTTACCTCTTTGGGTTTTTCCCTTTTGTGTACAACTCAGAAGTTGGTGAAGCTGTGTCAAAATTGCCAAAATAAATTTGAAGATGTCACCTTGACCTCTGGGAGATGATAAGCTTGTTTTTCTATTTCTGGCATTTTATAGACCAAAGATTTCATTGATTATTATATGAAAATACCGGTAGACCAATTTATAATGAAAAAGAGCTCTATTTCTATGAGGAACTTATTTTTGTGTTGACAGTACTGATAAAAGGTAGGAGGGAAGCAAGGGAACAGGACTGATGAATTATTTACCAAGACACTGTATAGGGAGAACTGGCCCCCAGTGCTAAGGAGAGCATTGATGTGTTAACTGTAAAAAAAGAAGTGAAGGTAGCCATTTTGACGTCACCCACTGATTTGTGGACTACCCCTTTGAAACCCTGCCATCTGGGTTTTTTGAAACTAGAAGTGATCATGTTGGGATGAGAGGGTGGAGCTGAGGAGGAGCAAGAACCTGAGGACATTACTGACAGGTTGCTGTGGTAGAAACTTGTCAATAGCGTCCTCTGAACTGCACTTTTCGTGGCAGTATTAGATGCCGACGGTCAGACAGTCCATGTTGCGGCATTAGACATGCTGGCTGGCAGCGTCAGTTTATAAAGCTGTGTACAGCACCTGTCGCAGCGGTATGATGCGCTACCGGTAATGGAATAATATGAGGAGCTGCAAAGTCCTTATAGGGCTGATGGGTAATGGATGGGTCCAACAAACCCCAGACCCTCACCTGGGAGCTAACTGTTCTGTTCTGAACTTAACTAAGTGTTTTTGTTACACAAGAAAATAACTTAAATAAGAAGTGTTTTGCCAATTTAAATAAATAGATTTGAATAATACGTTTATTTAAAAAAAAGACGCATAACACGCACGCTAACAAGCAGAAACTGTACATTTCCTGTGAAAACAGAAGTGTTCTGTCCCGCAACGTCAACAACAAATTCAGGAGGATACATTAGCACATCATATGAAGATGTGAAAGTCCACTGACCAGCATTGATATGTGACAAATTGACAAATTTGGACAAGAATGGTTGCTTATAAAACACACCAATTCCTCCTTTCAAGTTCTTTTGCACTTAAGAAAATATAGTTATTATATAATATTAAATTTCTGCCAATAAGTCCTCCCTTCAAAATCTTCCACACTCAACTTTCAGTGGTTTGCTCATTGATTCAACAGCTCAAAAATATCAAGGACTACAAATCCTCATACTGCAGACTGCTTTTTAAAGAGTTATTCTTGTGAAAAAGCATTCAGCACCTGTAGATCTATAAATCCACTGCAGACTTAAAGCGTAAAAATAACTAATAAAGAAGATATCAGTAGATTTTGATTCCCGCAATAAAAACCGGAGGCAGGAGAGCACTCTGTTGTGGACTCCAGGGCAGGCTACAGGGTCAAAAGAGCCGCGGTAAGCTCTATAGCCACAGTCAAGTGACTCAATTACCACAATTGCTCTTTGTGTTGACCCCTCAATTAGTGTGGAACTGTAACAATCTGCCCACCAAATACAGTCATTCATCACCAACTGCCCAAACCAGCAGCCTGCTTCTGCGAGCCACCTCACTTGAGAGGAGGGCAGGCAGAGGTCAAATTAAAGTCTGGCCTTTGTAACTACCCCCCTTAATATCCTCTGTTCAACAGGATAAGCTCCGATAGCTCCACAGTCATTACACATGCGGTGCAACAAGCCACTAGGCATTAGAGTAACATAGAGCGGACATGACTGCAAGACTCCAGGAGCAGCACTGGAGGTTGGGGATTTGAGATCGCTCACTATCTGACGGCAATACAAAGGCTTATAGAGGTTTAAGAACGTGAAGGTAATCTGCAGGTTAATAACTATATTTGCACCCTCCCTCTCAAAGGTAATGAACAATGTTTCAAAGGAGTGCGGTAAGTAAGAGTAATGTAGGAGTAACTAAGAGAGTGATAGCACAGATATCCAGATAAGGTCTAAGCGGGTGTTAGGTGGGTGGCCGCTGCCCCACCAGCTCCTGCCATGCTAGACCATTCAGAGAGACTCTCACCTCTTGGTTACACTGTCATCGCCGGCCAGCAGAGCCATGCTCCTCTTACTCCTCTCCCACTGTGGTTAGGGTTGCAGGCACAGTAAAAGCGAAGCACTGATGATTTAATTATGATACTGGTTCATTCAGTCACCGAGCTTAGGTTTCCAGTCAAGGGTGAACCGATATGAGCGTACGTTTACAGAAGTACACGTCGGATCCCAAGCAGATAACATTTAATCTCCCAGGAAGGCCAGCCAGAGGGTGCGGGGTCCGCAGGGGGAAATGTCTCATCCTGGCGTCCCATTCCGCACAGCTCGGCCTCCTGTCGCTCTGCTCTCAGAGGCCTAGTTTATTCATGATATATAACTATCCACCTGCACCGGTTCATCTCCTGCGCGGCAAAGTGAGTGACTCAGCTCACTCTGGGGGATTCGGTTACTCAGAAAAAATGCTTCACAGGTTTCTGACTGACTGCTTTGATTAATGGCCAACGTCTGCACCTGAGCGGTAACTATCATAATTGATAATTAACTCAACCCTGACGGCCACAGCACTTACTTAACCTCTACCTTCCTCTCACGGAAGATACAGCAATACATCCAAGCGGCTAGTGGTTGCCTGTCTTTTATTTCTCTGAGTAAATCCCCCACACACACACACATACACACACACACACTGTTCAGTCTGTTATGACTCCAGGGTCCTCTCTTCACTTTTTAGTTTGATGGCTTGCTCTTCCTTTAAACTACAATCAATAACTTTTAAGCAAAAATTGCATCTCTTAATTAAAGCGAGAGGGAGATATCAGTCTGAAGCTATTATGCACCAGGCCTTATGGTGTCTGACATTTAGTTGTGATTACACCAGTGCCTGTATACTGTCATGGAAGTCATTAGGCTGCTGTCATCTCAACATGTTTTCCTGGCCTCATTAACACTGCTGGAATATTGCAGTGACTCGCTACCTATAAGATGGAACTTGTAGGAGTGGTTACTTTTGACATTAGCATTTTTACTGCCAAGTTATTTTTGATGACAGTGTCTAGCCCTGCCCAGCAACCACAAGATGGATTGCAATGAAATTTTTTGTAGACATTCAAAGTCTCCAGAGGATATACCCTACAGACTTTGTTAATCGTATCCTGTCTTCTAGTGCCATCCAGTGTTGCCATCTTGCAATTTTCTTGCTGGATTTAGCTACTTTTTTCTGACCCTCTTAGCAACTTTATTTCTAAAAAGCAGCAAATGACAAATCTCCCTTCAGGAATTAAGTGAGAAATATATCATATTGTTATTGATTTCCATGCATGCTGTTCAAAGCTATCACAGTCCACATCTCTGCCACCATCAGCACAGGATCCAGTGTCGAAAAAAAGTATTTGGATCCTTTACTTAAGTAAAAGTACTTAAAGTTATCACAGTCCACATCTCTGCCACCATCACCACAGGATCCAGTGTTGGGAGAAATATTTAGATCCTTTACTTAAGTAAAAGTACTGATACCACACTGTACATACTCCTGCATTGAAAGTTGTACTTAAGTAAAAGTAAGTATAAGCAGGTATGTACTTAAAGTATTCAAAGTAAAAGAACTGCTGAATTTAAAAAAAACTGAAAAAAATATGAGAAAAAATAGAAGAAAAAAAACACCCCAAAAGTCACAATTATTTAAAAAACAAGAAAAAAAAATCAAAAATGATAAAAAGAAAACTGAAAACTACCCACACCCTAATACTCAAAATTAGTCCTAATCATATATACCAAATAGTCATTAATTTTAAGAATTTTAAGGCTAGGTTTTTGTCATGATGCCACGATGTTTTTAGATTAAAAACCCCCCACAAAACATAATTATTTCCAATTTACCACATGCTAAGTGGATTATTATTATTTTGATTATCACAGCCTGGGATGTGTCAATGATTTACATCAACTCTGATTCTGACAGTGCACCAAGTTGAAATGGCATGTATTTTCTCCAAATGCCAAATATGGTAAAAAAAAAAAATGACAAAATGAAAAAGGAAAGAAAAAGCCCAGAATCACACCCAGAAGTCATTTTTTTTATGCTTTGGTGGCTGTAGAATCAAAAAGTGCAGTCTGAATGTGTTGAATGTCACATTTTTTTAACTTAACAGTCCCAATGACTTATTGTAGGAGCTGAGCTGGGAATTCCAAGATCAAACAAAAATACACAGTTGTGCCAAAATTTTATGCCATATGCATGAGTACAGCCAAAATTATATAACAAAAAAGAAGAATGAAAAATGTGTAAAATGCACCAAACAGTCCCTAAAGGTTTAAGTACCACTGTGTCTGAGTATAGCCTCTCAGAGCCACTAGCTAGTCTGTGGACTCTTGACAGGCACTCAAACCAAAATCATCTTAAAACACTACAAGCAGCTGAGTGGTGTGGTGCTGCCTCAGACACCGGTGCAACCTTAAATTCAATCCAGGGAGTGTAAGTAACAGATAGGCGAGTTTCAATATCACAGAGCACCGCACATTGGCTTATAATATGAGACAGGACTTTACAACACTTGAAACTTATTGCAGTGGCAATTATTTGATGACACAGGGCTACTGTTAGCCTAAATACAGCTGTGTTGTTTCTCTTGGGCCTACAGGAAACGTGCAAGTAGCAAAGCCACGTGAAACAGAGCTGTGGTGAGCGTGACCCTTGAAATGGTGTCCCAGTCACCTGCATCTTATTTACATTCAAGTCTGGGCTGCAGCGAATGCTGTGACATCAACTATTCATGGTGGTTTCTAAAGCACCCATCAGATGACAGTCATGACCCCAGTGAGAACAAGAGGCTGTGTTACAAATACTGACAACGGCACCAACAACAGAATCTTATTTTAATTCCACTTTTTTTCTTTGCTGGGCCACCGTTTTCATGTTTTTCTTTGGAGGAGCCCTTTGAGGCATGCTTTGCAATATTGGGCTCTACATAAATAAAACCTGACTTGTCTTTAGTTGAAAGGAACACCATCTGCTGAGCGTTTAAAGACCAAACACACTATTCTGTTCAACACCACCTCCCCTAAAAGCTGTTGTCTCACACTAACCTGTGATGGAGAAAACAAAAGAACATACATCAAGAGCTTGACACAAGTGCCAGACTGGGAAATTATTTTTAAGTAGCAGTGTGGTTCCTGAATGATTGAATTTACGTTAACACTGATAAAATGTTCGGCTGAAACTGGCTTGTAAAATAAAGCAACATATTTCTTTCATCATCTAAGGTGCAGCCTGGAACATTACATATCCTTTTGCAGGCACAAGTACTCCCTTAGCTGTTTTTTTGTTGTTGTTTTAATTAAAAAGACAGATGGGTGAGTAAAAAAGAAAAAAAAGGTTGTATTTGTGTGTATTCAAACAGTTCTGTTTCTTTGTGTTACTGCATGGGATCCTGCCTGACAGATACACGGAGAAAAGCCCAATAGACCACCTGGCAGAATTATTTTCTTGGAAAGCAATCTAATGTAATATCCCCCATGACCTGCTCCACACAAATAACCCAGGCGTAGCGGTCAGCCTAGTTGGGTTTTTACAGGAGTCGCTGCATGTACATGAGGTGGAGCACAAAACAAATTATAAAGCAGGTAAATGGCCACAAGGCTCGGCCTCGCATGCCATACTGAACACGGTGTCGTGCGGCGGCTGCTCGAGGATACATCCCACACACCATCTATTCTGTGGAGGCTGCTGGAAGCTAAATGATATTGCTGGCGTTAATAATCAATTCTGTGGGATTAGTTAAAAGTGGAAGACAAAACACTAACAAATCAGGTGGCTTCTTCTAAAACGGCGCCATAAAGACATGGAGCGGCAGAGCATATAGATTTTCCACGGGGCTCAATTGCGTGAGAAGTTGTTGGGCTTGCATTATTGACTTTCTCAGTATGGTGGAACCCGTGGCAGTTAGGTGCTTTTCCTCAACTCTAATTATGGTGTCATAAACAGGAGAGACCATTAATGAAACCCACTCATGGCTTTAAAACCGCAGATAGGATTTGGAGAGGAGAGAGGAGGAGGAGGGGGGGCTGAGAGCGGTCTTAGAGGACTCGTGGTATCAATCACAGCAAACTACTCCTCTGTTGAGTAACGAGCATGAGAGCTGGTCAATAAGTCAGCCAAAGAGCCAGCGGACTGTAATAGAGACACAGCGGAGGATGGGAGACAGAGGTATTTGACCTGAGACTGCCTGTCATGTTTGCGAGGCCGCAGCCGTGCATCATCGAGGAGAAAAAGTCAGCGTGCCATGTGGCTGTCTGCAAAAATCAATATCGCACAATAAGACTGCATGTCATGTGTTTCTTACACTGTGATCAGAGGAAAAAGTCGGAATTTTCAGCTTTTCATTTTTCCTTGTAAAGGCTACAAATGAGATGTAAGTAACAGAAAATTTGCAAAGGTCATGCAGTATGATTGAAATGTTAGGGACAAATCTCCCTGCCTCTAAACATCTGAGCAGCAAAGCAGGTCACCTCAAGTTCAGCTGCTACGACGGGAGGTGGAAGATCAATATAACATTTTCTGTACAATAAAACCATAATGCCAGGGAGAAGAGGCTGATGGACAATCTTGTGACAGATTTGTTTGGTTAGAATTGTTTCATCTACTTTTGATAAAAGCTGCCTGGACAGATTCTTTGAAAACCACAAGGCCCATGTACTGGAATTATGGGACAACAAATGTCCCTTTAAAGGGTAGTTTTAGTATTTTTCAACTTGGACTCTATTTCCCCATGTTTTTGTGTTTAATTGACTCATGGGGACAGCAATGTTTGAAACTGATCCAATAGTCTGAGGGCTGCAGCTGGCAGCTGCTGCTAAACAGGCTGCATTGTAACCACACGTGACATAAGAAGAACATAAGACATAAGAAAATTTTTCGAAATGTCTATTAAACACAATTGCGAGATGACTGCGTTTCCACTGAGCGATGATATGTGACTTCTCCTCTCGCGATGAAAACATTAGCAGGTTTATTTCTATTGCAGCCACCGCACTAGCTGTCATTATTTCCAGTTGAAGGTGACAGAGGAATTGTGGATTCAAAACCTCTGGATGATCCACTCAGCTTTTAAAGAGTTCTGCGAAGCAAAAATACCTCTTGTAGCTCCTGCTGCATCATGAGGGAGCCAGTTCCTACTGACAAGCACATAGCCATAGCATCGTGTGACCTATAAAAGCCAAAAAAGTGTTTCCATTGCAGTTTTAGGCTTTTTCAAATTGTCTGAAATACCACCTCATGCGAGTGTAAAAATGTTTTTGTGATAAATGGGAGTTTTTTTTTTCAAAACTGACGTGTTTTCATTAAACGTATTTTATATTCACAATTTAAATTTGTGCAATTTGAGGGTTAATGTAAATGCATCCACTATTATGGAAAGGATCCCTACACAGATAAACATTTTTGTTTAGGAATAATATCTATTATATTATAATATATATATTTTAGTATTTATTCATTAGCAGTGAATAGAGACGGCATATTTTACCAAAAAACGTGAATTAGGAATTTATTTCAATCAAACCAGAGTTGGTGACCATTGGAACAGTGAAAAGACAAATCAAGATGTTTTTTGTGAGTAAATTATGTTTCTGTCTTCTTTGAATGAAGTGTGTTTTACAATGATGTAATTCATGTTTTATTTAAATGCATGTCTGGTGGCGACAGCAATTTTACGGGCTGTTTCTGGTTTAACAGAAATGATCTTAATCTTTAACAAAAAGATCTTCCTCTGTAGAAATCCTTTCCATATTTTTGTCAGACAGAATATTAACTGGAGCCTATCAGTGACAAAAACAAGCACTTTTACTGTATGTGAACTGATGGTGCAAAATTGCCCATTACCGTTACATTTCGCGGTTGCCGGCTGCAGTCCTCTCCTCAATACTGTACCAAAAAAATGTTGTTCCAATTACTCACTTAGCCACAAAAACATAGTGAAATGGTGTCCAGGTTGAAAAATACCAAAGCCAACCTTTAATTTTCTTTTACAGCACACTATTGTATTTTAATACTCTTCAAAGCATTTTAAATATTAGGGGGTTTCACCCAAAAGAAATGGTGTCTATGGTGAATTTTCAGTCTATGGTGAAACACTTCTGGTTAAAAGCTGTTTTATAAGAAAAGAGAACAACACTATTGACTATTAACTGCTACTACATTTTGTCTTAACACAGTAAACACAGTAGCAGTTATGAATGTATTTTTCACATATTAAGGAAGATAGTGCAAGCGCTGATACAACATGGCCATTTTCCACCATGTGGTCACAAGAAAATTAATTTGTCAATAGTATGACTGATCAAGCGTAAAAATGACAAAGTGATAAAGTGCATTTGCTCAAGTTCAATACCACTTCGCTAATCTTAAATCCCACTAATGTACAACAACAGAGGTGGAGATTTTACGACTATATTTCACAATGAAAAAGTCATCACATATAGCTAGAGTAAATGAAATACATGACTATTGCATGTATTTACTGTGGTAACAGTTTCATGAAGGTATTTCTAGTTTTACTCGTGAAAAGAGTCTGAGCTCCTCCTCCAGTGATAGCGAGACACATAGCACGTCTACATGCATTTACAATATGATGGCCGCAGTAAAACCATTTTGATTTTTCTAGAGTGAGAGGCAATAAAATGTAATTACAACATGTTTTACTATTGACTTCAGGACGGAGCTACAACCGCCGAAGCAATTTCATGCTGCCTGTAAAAACGGCATCCAGCAAGAAGGAAAGGCAGAGTCATGGTTGAGTGGCAGAGGAGAGAAAGAGAGTGAGGCATTGATAGCCCTCTGTGGGCTAACCACACACCAGACCAGACACAAACACTGTATACCTAAACTAGACAAATCTATTTCAGACACATATTAGTTAAATATTTATATACCATAAACTGTATCAATAAATCCCTCGGGAAAGGGAAGCTATTCCACAGCATGTCAATAACTGATTTCACCAGCAGATAATCATTTTTCTCTCAATGGCGGGGCTTGATATGACATCGATACATGCTGTCAGAGTTCATTTTGGCTGTAGCTGTTAGAACGAGCGTCACTGAGAGGATGTGGCACCCTTTGATTCAGGTTCATTGATTGGGGAGGCAGTGTGTTAGTGGGGGGAGAAGAGCTGGCTGTCATGTCTTATGTCATGTGCTGTATATTAAGCTGCAGGGAGACGATGGGCCACGCGGAGGTCTGCAGCTCCATTTGACCACAGCGTTACAGGGGACACAAGGGAGTCAGGCCTTTTAATTGTCTCATCGAGACTTGGCTGCGTACAAGTAGCTGTGAAACACGGAGGGGGGGTGGGGGGGGGTGGGGCAGAGGAGGGTTCATGGGTCTGAAATGGCAAAATGCACAACACTCCTCTAATACGACGAACATATACAATCAGTCAGGATAAAGATCTCACCCTTGGCGGCATGAAAGGGGGAAGTGAGCAGCTCTCAGGAAAAATCAATACGGAACCGCTCATTTTGGAGGGACATGTGTGTCACAGTCAATAGGAGTTAATAGGCTGGGTTGTTCAGTGAAGACAGGCGGCTTGGGAGAGCAGCCCACTCTGACAGCTTAATACATACTGAATGGCAAGCTGCTTGCATGTAACAGTCACTATGGACACATCAAGTGTGGAATGGAGCCTGATGCGCGCAGGCAAAAGTTAATTATAGAATAGAGCTGAAGGTCTTAGGCACTGAAGTACAGAATTACCCATCCAGTAATCAGAACAGACACATGCAGCTGACCCACAGTACAGACCTGCACACTGCACAGGGTTACTCTATTATTAAAGTCCTTCTCGTTTTAAAGAATGCAAAAAAATACTAATATGTAGTATAAAAAAACTCTGAAAAGGGCCTGCAAGCAACTTTACCTTTTCTCCCTCATGGAGTGGTGCAGGAATGGTGCTGCATTCATGTGATGTCAGAAGGTCATGGTTTCTGAGTTGGGAAGTCATTCCTCCAACTTGTGTTCATGTGCTTTGAGTAGGTAAAGTAGGAACAACATGGATTGTACAAAGAAGATGGGTTGAATTTTAATGCTAAGAGCATTTAAACAAGAAGCTGATAGCTGTTTCTGGTTTGTATTTTTATATATTATTTTGTTTTTCTTAAATATTTTATATATTATATTTTTATGTTCAATCTAGGTTACTCTACATAGACAGCAGTTAACATTAATACCATATTACACTTAACATGTGATCAAAAAGTGATATTTAATACGTGGATTAATAAAAACGTCTATTACCATTGATTAAATATTGACTTTTGCCCCCCGTGTTTATGCATTTATGACGTCAAGTCAGCAACTCATGCTATAAAATGATGTTGTTCTCAGTGTTAGTATATTGGCCTGACATGCTTTATAGTTAAAAGGATACATATACTAGCATGTGCAACTACCAAATGTAGTCATATTAACAAATAATGAATGTGACAAACTTTGCAAAGATGCAGGTAAGTGTAGCAAAGGTCATACTTTTTAGCGGACAAACTGAAATGAAAACACTTTTTTTTAGTGGAGGAGAACTTTAACCCTTTAAAACCTGTAGTAACAGTTTTCTTGTGCTGCGTTCCTTTCATGAACATTTAAAAGTTTCAGAAACATGGGAAAAGATATTAGGTATGAAAGGTCCCACAAATTGCAAAATAATAATTAAAAAAAAATCAGTAAAAGGTGACCAAAAAATTACCCTTTTTTAAAAAAAGAGAGAGAGAGAATGAGAGAATCATTCTAAAATTATCAAATAACTTTTTTCAGGTCATTTTCTCTTTTTTTCTACTGTACTTTTTCCCCACTGCTTATTTTAGGTAATTTTCTTGAAACTTTTTATGAATTTCTTCCAAATTTTTGGTCATTTCTTGTTAATTTGCTTATTGCCTTCTTTCCATGTTTTTGAAAGAAATCCAGCCAGTTTGTTTCAAATGATTCAAAGGGTTAACAATGACTGTTACACCAGAAGGAAGTATGTTTAAAGCTGCTCTCCTGGTTGATGTTTCAAAGCATGACCTGCATCATACTGTATGACGGAACAATTTGCTGCTTGTGTTTCCGTGCACACGAGGGAACAAAGGCAACAGATAACAGCTACATACCATCTCGTACTCACCTGAGGGCGTCCCCACAGCATCATGTGTAGATCCCTTCCCCGCTCTAATTAATCAGCGTTGTACCAACAGGCTCATCACAGGTTAATTGGCTCAGAGGACGGGCGAGGGACCTTGTGGCAAAACAAACAGAAGCACATTTTTTACATGGTTCTGTTTCATATGTTAGCCTTTTTTTCAACTGCAAGAGATCCAGATCATCCAAACACAGACAAATGGCTAATAATAACTTCATTAATTGGGGTCTGCAGGTCACGCTGTTTGGTTCCATAAAGAAGGATTCTCCTCTTAATTAGTACCCATTAAGACCTAATTTGGATTATTATCATCTCTTAATTTTATCCAGCTAATTAATAATTAACTACCATTTCAGTATGTGTAAGAGTTCAAATTATCTGCTACATATTTATTTTGTAAATGACAGGAAAACTGCAAGTCATGCATGAATTCAAAGATACATTAAAGAAGCTAAACCACTGAGTTCCTGGTAAATAATCTCTATGAGAGAATAAATGCTGCTGTGGATTAAATGTTTTGAAATATCAAGCTCAGTTTTATCCATTTAGTGATGCTTAGGACTCAGACAGGAAAGGAAAGGTGAGGCAGTTCCATACTGTGCTGAGAAAGAGTGAGAAGAGAAGTAAAAGGGTCTTGGCTCCAATTGACATTTCAATAAGTGGAACAGAGCGTTAGCAATCCATTCCCAACTTTTCTGAAACAATTATTGAGATGGTACCTCCAGGCGATGTATGTTCCTGGTCCCCGGAGTCCCGCTGGCTGAAACAGTAATTGACTAAATTGTAGAACACATCGGGGCCATTTACAAATTTGCCAAAAATGAATCGTTTAAAATGAAATGAGGGTGACTCTCAAATTAGCAAGGAGTATGATTGAGATGTGGCTCTGGGAATTAAGAAACATGATTTAGAGCTCTGCAGAAAGGAGCATCTGTGAATAGTCCAGTATTACTCACCACCGTGCTCTGACTCGTATTTAAATATCACTGTGGTTTAACAGACATTCACTAAAACACCACAATTCATATTTAAATCTATTTAAATGATAGATAGAAAGACAGACAGACAGACAAAGTTAGATAGATAGATAAGGCCAAATGTAAAGGATTTAGAGGGATATATTGTCAGAAATAGGAAATAGCATAATATGAATGTTTTCTTTAGTTGATAATATTTTATAATAATATACTACCTGAAAATAATATAATCATTGTGTTTTCGTGACCTTAGAATGAGCTGTTTATATCTACATAGGAAGCAGGTCCCCGTCTATTTGCCATGTTGCACCGCCATGTTTCTACAGTAGCCCACAACGGACACACCAAACACAGGCTCGGGTTGACCAGTTAGCCCAATATCTTTTCATCCCAACTTATCACATGGTGCCACTCTGTCAGTAAGCAAGCGTCTGCGTCTACTTATGAGGTTTAAGGTATCCTCTCACATCAGCTGTTTATGCTCTTGGATGCCACTACCATGATGTCAACAAATGCACATGGTTGGATGAAGCAGCACGTTGTTATGTTTACACAACATTAGCACATGGCAACCAGCGAGGACTGTCATGATGGTTAGGTTTAGGTAAAAAAGGCATGGGGTAAGGTTTGGAGAAATTCACACTGGCAGTAAACACCGCTCTTCAGCGTTTCATGCACATGCACTAATTTCATCAAACCACGTTCCCAAGTGACACCGCTCATGCGGGTATCATGTGGATGCACCTGGTTCCACCTGGCCCTCTGCTGGCGCACAGTAACATTGCCACTGGTTCTGTCCGCGCATGTTCTCAGCTAATGCCGTCCAGTGCTTAAAGCACTAACAGAGCGGACGGGAATGGGAGAACGGCTGGCCCTCTGCATTGAGAGTTTTGGAAAAGCGCAAATTTGTTAACATGTAACTACTTTATCTAGTGTTTTTACTGGTTTTAATTACCTAGCCCATTTGTTTTGGAAAGGACATGCCTCTGCGGATAATCTGGCTCCCAGTAGAAACCTCCTGAACAACAACACTGAGGGAATTCTAACCTGGAGAAGTTTCAGCTGATTGCAATCTGCAATCCTCTCCCCTGGATACCACTAAATCCCCCTAAATCTTACAAACTGTTCTTTTAAACTGAAGTTTTTAAGCAAGCTCACTATAAAAACTCACATTTCTAATATGTTGTGCATGCATTGTTTCTCAGCCAATGAAAATAAAATGTAATGCAGTCTTATGACATCAAATGCGAGACTAACTAGACAGTAAAGTGAAAAGCGTGCTGAGCTATACTGAGCCCCAAAACTGTGAAAAAAAACTGTTACCATTCACCCACACAGTACAATGTACTGTAAAAGGGCTGTGTGTGACTTCAGGCTTGACTGGAGTAATTTGAGCTCATGAAACAGTTCCTTAGCTAAAAATAATACATTTTTTCTGAGAGCGCTGTGATAAATCATGTGACACGAATCTCATTGGTTTAAAACTATTGTGCTTCAAGGTGTTTGGGAAAGTGATCTTAGCTACATTTTACAAGGTGTACTCATTTCTGAAAAACACCAGCAAATTACTCTGACTGTTAAGGGCCTGACAGTTTTGATTGATTGTTGTGCAGACACTGTGTTGATTGTTGCCTGTTGTGCCGTTCCTGTAGCTCCCAGCAGCCACTGCTTTCATCACACCCGGGCTAAACTCTACCAACCAGTGATGAGTAATTACTAAGTTCATTAGCCACGCCACTGGCCTAGAGATTTATTAAAACAAGATTTGTCATCAACTCTCTCCACTGCTTTTAAATATCCTGACCGCATTCAGCATTCAAGGAGGTAATTATTACCTGCTCTGTATAATAAATAATTTTACAGGTGAAATAGCCAAATGGAAAAACACTAAAGGCTATATTGAAAAGGTTCTGATACACTGTCCAGTGTCAAAGGCTCTTCAATTCAATTCAACTCAATACTTAAAGGACTCAGCCCTAAGGGAGATCCATAGACATAATAATAATAATAATAATAATAATAATAATAATAATAATAATAATAATAATAATAATAATAATAATAATAATAAAAATACTACTACTACTACTACTCATAATAACAATAATGATAATAATAAAAGTTGGTGGATCGCAATATTGTGGGGAAAATGTGTGATAACCCTATTTATTTGGCATTATTTGGTCTTGTCACACAAAGAGTGGTGCAAAAATATATCACATCGTCAAACACGGTTTCAATTCAACACTTGGGGGGGGGGGCACACATGAAAGTGGGGTTTTCGGGCTCCTACACCAGTAAATTTTATACATCAACCATTCAATTTTCTGCACTGAATTTTTAAGCTCTAATTTGGGGCTTTTCTGCATCAATTTATGATGTAAATGTCTTTAATTTAGTCAAAATTAATGGTCCCGACAACTTTCATGTTTTTCTGCAGGTGACAAAAGCACGTTCTTATAATATTGAGGGATATGCATCCTGTTGGGATTGTGGCCCTATATCGGGTATTTTAAGCCAAAACAAGATCTATTCCTAAGCATAACTTAGTGTTTTGATTTTATTGCCTAAACTTAACCACATGTTTACCGCAGTGTTGTTGAAATGTAAAGTTTCAACGTATCTGCTTCATAAAAACATGCAAATAAAATCAGGGGATGTAAAGAAACATACAATGCCAACATTTTTTTCAAGCCATTGGCTCATCTGCTTGATAAGACTGAAGACTTGTGTGACTTCAGAGCATTTCTGAGAAAAACACAGATGAAAACTACAACCAAATACGATATCACTTGACTCCTGATATTGTATAAATCTGTCATTCTAAAAAAAAAAGTGGAGTCCAAGTTCAAGTTTCTTTCTTTAATTAGGCTAGGGTCCAGAATTCCTCCACCTGTACCTCCTCTTTTCAAACCATCTGTTAATAAAAAGCAGAAAAAAGACATCACAGCAAAGACAAAATTGCACAAACCGTCCTTCAACAAGAGACCTTTCCTTCATAGCTGGCGTGAAGCAAAAGAGCCACAAGCTATCTTAGTGCAATGTCCAAGTAATTTTTCTTTAATAGGAAAATTGTTACTTATTGATCTCCACTTTGTAACGCCTTCCAGCAATGCTCCAATCACCACAGCTGTCAAAAGCGTGGAAATACACCCCGTTCCTTTGCGATTTGATGGCACACTGATTCTCATTACTGGCACATTTCCAACGTTAATTACCTTCAACATAACATCATCTCCCTCAAAAGAGTCTCGTACGGGCCACTAGTGTCCCACCAGAGGACAGCGGGGTGGAAGAGTGATAGGGCGAGTTCGGAGATCCCGCGCTTTGCCTGTCTAGAGCTCGTGTTGAATCCATGCACCACTGAGTCCGGCCATTAGGCTGCATGATGGGCTTTTCTTTTCCAGACCATTTCCCATGGTCAAAATAGCATAAAAACACCATTTTGGTTCAATAGCAAAGACTTCAACTGAATAATCACAAGGGTGAAACTGTAACTATTACAGAGGCACCTCTGGGATAACCATACATAACAGGGGTGTCAAAAACACTGTAGGTTTTCTGGAGGGCAAAGTGTTTAAAGTGTATGCTGTTGGCTCTTGCTCCAACATCTGCTTTTAATTACTCAATTAGCGCAATCATTTAGTCTCCTTGACATTCATCCAAATGGCAAATCATAGCCGGAAGTTGTTCTGTTTAAACAGAGCGTTAAGAAGAGTCATGAAAAATGCATACATGATAATGTATATGGATACTTAACTAATTGAACCAATTAAAGGGAGGGAACTGGTTTGAGTGGGAACAGCGCCGGCTTCGCCCTCCGGGAAGAAGCTTTGACATCTCTGATCTACAGCCTCCCCTCTCTCTATTCACAGACATGGGCCTGAGGTCATATTTCAGCAGACAAAAGGTTTTTGACTTCAGTCACACGGCAACAATGAACCAAAAAATTGAACAGCCATGCAGATTGAAGGCTGCATAAAGCATCAGACATGCGTTTTATACTACAAAGAAATAGCATGACCAGATTCTTAAGAAAATGTACATGGTAGTTAGAATGTTTAATTTGTCCTCAGGATCTAGAGAAAAACATTTGCAGGATTTGATAATGGATATATAATTCAATGTCTGTCTCTATGGATCCAGTTCCATTGTTATATCCATAAATTTTAACTAAATTCACAGAAAATTGGCAAAAGAAAAAGCAAATACATGTCTCCCACCCACCTCTGTTTATATATGAATATTTGGAGTTGGTTCATCAGGAAAGCAGCGTCAACTCTCCAGTCAGATGCCACTGTGGAAGAGGGCACAACCACATGACATAATTAAAAAAGGCCATTCAAGACTAAAACAAAGGAAAACAAATTATGATATGATATGATATAATTATGATAACCAAAGGCGGGTTTTCATTAACCCTCAAATTGCGCAAATTGAAATTGTGAATATAAACACATCAATCTCAAATAAAAACTGCCATTTATTGCAAAAAAGTTTTTTTTTTATGCTTGCATGAGTTGCTAATTTCAGACAATTTGAAAAAACCTTATTTTGCGAAACTGCACTGAAATCCATTTTTTGGCTTTTATAGGTCACATGATGCTGTGGCTAAGCGCTTGTCAGAGCTGGCTCCCTCTGGCATGATTCAGCAGGCGCTATGTAACTCAAAAAGTTACAAAAGTTGAGCGGATCATCTAGAAGTTTTGAAACCACAATTCCTCTGTGAAATTGTGGACTATCAGCTACGTGGCCGCTCCAATGTATAAGGGGCTTGCCTTTCCATTATTGCTCACATAACACACCTAAATTGCCTTTGATTGAAATAATGACGGCTGGTGCGGTGCATTTGAGCATCCATCGTCATGCTTCTTGGAATGTTATCGCCAGAAGAAAAGTCGCAGAACATCACTCAATAGAATGCAAAACACAAAATTGTTTTGTCAAAAAATGTGAAAATATTGCTTAAGTTTTATGCAAATCTGTAATGGAAACCTGCCTAGAGAACACCCAACAATGGAAAAAGAGACTCTTGAATTGCAGCCTTGCGCTTTTGTTAGAGCTCTGGTAACCGCTGTGTGCATTAGCTGTTGAAAATGACAGCAAGTTGTATTCATCGTCTATAGATGGCCATAGACATTGAAGACAACATTGTCATTCTAGCTGTTTCCACTGCACTTAAATTATCGATACACCAACTTTTCTACTTCTTCCAAGCTAATAGTTGAGCTATTTAGAGATGTATTTAATCATTGGCATTTCCACTAAAGATGCTCTGCACCATATTTCCTTCCTTCCTTCCGACACCTGAACTTGTGCCTTGACTGATATCGAGAACAAATCCGATAACATGCCATTAAAGAGTAAATTCAACAGCTGTATATAATACTAACCCTGAATGTGAAATGATTGCTATTATTGTTGCATTAGGGGGTTAAGTTAAAACCTTAAACATGAAAGAATACATGTGGAGAAATGATCGCCAAAGAAATTGCCAAATTGCTGATATTTTGCAAATGGTTAGCACTACATTTCTCAGAGATCAATTCTTCTCTGCAGCTTTAAATCAGTGGTTGCCAGTGGCTGCACAATGCAACTTGCTGTGTAACGCTGCTGTTTTAGAGCACCAAAAAGTGAAACATTGATTTCTGTGAAAACTGACATTTAATTTAGGTGTGAAACTACTTTAAGATTTATAAACCATTTTGAAACTTAGAGTGACTTAACGTTCTTGTGATGTTTTTACAAATATTTAAACCTTTGAGCCTTGAGCAAATTAGTATTATTACAGCAATGAGTAACTTGGTAATAAATATTTCACAAATCAGGGATTTATTTATATTATTTTATTTTTTATTTTTTATAGGTGAAAACGTCTAGGGAAAAAAAGAAAAAAGCTAAGGAAAACTGTTTAGGAAAAAAAACCATACTAATAATTTTCATAATTACATATTTGAAATGATGTTTATTTCTAAGCACCTTTTAAGGTAATTTTCAATTTTACTAAAATTATTTATTTATTTATTTATTTATTGCTATAGCTAATTTTTAGGTATTTTTTTTGTACTTTGAACTCATCTCTGGCTATTTTTTGGGTAATTTTTTCCTTTGTTGCTCATTGCCTTCTTCCCATATTTTTGAAAGAAATACAGTCAATTTACCCAGCTTTCAAAGGGTTCATAAGTTCTGTGGTATCTCATCAGTGCATAGACTTATGTATGATACCTGGTCCAGCATTTAGGCAGTGTTAGAGGCATTTCTAATAATGATTTTGGAACAATTCTTGTTTCCAATGAGTTTTTTTCATGCACAAATGGAAAATGCGCATAAAACGATATGGTTGGAAATACAGTTATAGTACATCTCCTCACTCAGATGTGACTATATGTATATTTCAGAAATACCAACAGATCAACCTGAGGGTTAAATGAATATCTCCTCAATTTAAGACAACCCCCCAAAGTTAAATCAATGCAACCCCCCCACCACCACCACACACACAAAAAAAGAATGATTGTACCCCTGCGGTGGTGATTTCCTGCATGCTATGGATGCATAAATAAACATAGGCATAAATACACAGAGGACACTGACTGGGACTAGCTGGCCAAGTGGGGCAGCTGTTATTAAAAGGGCTATTTATCACTGTCACCCCTCTCAGGTTCCATCCCTCTCTGCCCTCCAGCGATGTCACTAGGCCGCACAGGAACAATGTGGCTCATCCAAGCAAACCTACCCCCTCTATCATAGAAACACAAACACACATGTGCTCGTGGTCACAGCTACACAAAGTAAACACACACAGCTTAGCCTGCTTGCATATGTACATTGTGTGCATAAACTGGAATCGACTTCTTGTTTGATGACTCGGCTGAAGCAAACACAAAAACAAGAACTTCGCTCCTTTCGATTTCTGTCAAATATCTACAACACAGCTACACTGCACACACCGTTCATTTTCCGCTCTGTTACTTTATTGATCGCGGCCACAATTATCCACTTTTCTGAAGCACTGCATTAAGTGAATTCCCCCTTTGTTGGACAATAAGTACAGAAGGTTGGCTAAGTCATGCTATTCCTCAGCCTAAGGGGACAGTCTACTTCTCCAGCACCCTCATCATCATTAGCAAGCCCAGATAAAAACACACCTCAATTAGTCCACCTCTGCTGGGGGAGCCACATCAAGTAAGGCAGACGCTTCCACCTGACCTGCGCCATAACTTCACTTACAGCAGCTCTGTTCGTGTTCAGACCAAGCCCAGAAGATTACATTATTGAAGAACAGTTTCAACATTTAAAAAGAGCCTTTAATTAAATTAAATCCCTAAATTTTCTGTTTGTGTCTTGCAGTAAAAGTAGGAAAAATAGTGTGCGTATACAATAGACCCTCAGGTGCAGAACTGTAGCCTTGGCCAGTATGTACAATGCACCATCAGCATGTTATTCTGCGCATTCACAGTCAGCGAAGCACTGAAGGACTTTGAAAGAACCTCTTGCTCCTAGTGCTTTACCTTCACATTGGGTTAAATACATAATATGTATGCTAAAGTTACATTAGAAAATAGAAACGACTTCACATTTGCCATATGTGGAATACATGATAATAGGGCTGTGACTATTAACTATAGTTATTTTCATTATTGATTAACCTGACACCTCATTCTTTTTTTGAATCATTTTTTTATATAAAAACCGAAAAAAAACCCTGTAAAAAAGGCTCCAATCAAAAATTGTGATTGTTTTGTCTGATCTAAAGTCAAAAACCCCAAATTCAATGTGATATGTGACAGAAAGAAGGATGGAAGGATTATCGAACGGCCCCACTGGGCATAGCAGGGGCCAAAAAAAGACCCTAAAGACGTAAAGCAACTGCAAAAAGACACAAACTACATTAACTGGCAAAACGACTGAAAAACACACAAAATTACCTCAAAACTAGAATCACTACCTCACGGTTGTATGCCTCTGCAAACTCGTGCAGCTGCAGTTACAGTTTTAAGGTGTTCTAGAAATATTGCATTCACTAAAATAGGACAGACAGAGGAACAACCCAAAAATATAATGCCTCTGGCCATGGCTGATGCCAGCGCCGAGCCATAAAAAACACAAAACCATGAAAAGATACATAACTACTACAAAGAGACACAAAAAAACAACAACAAAAAAAGAGGAAAAACCTACACAAAGTCTAGGTGTCTTGTTCCGATTCAGGAGAAGTTGGGGCCTTTTGCTTATCTGTCTCATAATCTATCCATAAAGAGAAGCAGCAAATTCTGCCTTTGAGAAACTGCACCCTGAGAAATTGTAGCATTTTCTCACTATTATTGCTGGAGAAATGACTGAAATTTTTAGTTATGTATTTAAAAATGAAAAATTGCAAATTATTTTTCTATCAATTGACTAACAGACAACCCGGCTAGCAAATTCTGGTTTTAAAAACGCTCTGAGAATGGACCAATGCAATGTTTTAGTGATCATTTCAGTGGGAAGTATTCTTTTAGTTTCCAAAATGTTTTTTTTTTTAAAGTCAGTGTAATTTTCTCTATAAATATCATAAAAATCATATTTATTTATGTTAACATATCACATAACAGGAATATTTCATTAAAAAAAGGTAGGTAGGTAATGTTGTGGCAATGTTGTGGGAATGTTCCCTGCTAGCTGGGAAATTGTTTCAGCTCTGCATTATGTTGTTTATTTGGCATTTCTTGTCGACCCCAACAAGCTTTTTAATTCAGAACTCCCTCCTTTTCTTTCATCTAAACACTTGCGGTCTATACCCCCTATAAACCTCTCACACGCAGCAATCCACTCACGATTAATGAAGTGCTTACTTAACCAATTTAAACCCTTAATTCCTATTAATTCAACATAATAGCCACCCTCTCTGCCCGAATTAACAACACTCTAGCAGAAACTTACAAATCTCCACAGGCCAGAAAGAGTCAAGCCAGCAAATTCCATATTCTCTGATAAATATGTAACAGTATGTATATCACTGTTAAAATGCATAACCCTCGTGTAAGACCCCTATCAAGTCTGCTTTACACCTGTATTACATTTCTCCCTCAATCAGCAGCTTTTCTGAGACACCGGCCTCCCACGAGGAGCAGAAACCATTACAAGGGACCGCAGCTCATTTGCAGAAAGATTGGAGATCACGCTGCATCAAAAAGTATGTGAAGCATTTCTGAGAACAAAATTGATTTATTCCATTTCTATGTTTGTATGCAGCATCAGTATCAGTGTATTTAATGTAAATAGCCAGTCTGGCATGGAGTTGCTGTGCAGGTTGCTGTTTATTGTGCAAGTAAGAAGCAGGGCAATCAAATAACACAACGGGGCCTGCTCTGCTGCAAAATTAAGGTAAACGCAGTATTTTTAAAAAGAAAATATATAAGATATTTTATCTTGGACTGATAAAATATATATGCAATGTGACAAATTACATCGATAAACAAAACCACGCATAATGCCCTTTTTCTGATCCACTGGCGCCGCTTGTTTAAGCTACAAAGACATTAGGCTGCTCTTCGGTGATGTAAAAAAGGCATAAGCAAATAAATAAATATTTCTGAATATTTCAATTTTGACTCAGGAAAAACAGATCAAGCAGAGCCCGTGGCTAGAGGAGCCTGACTGCATGCTGGTGGGGGGTAAAAGACAGCCTGGGGGGTGCGGAGGGCGTCTGTTTTTTAATGAGCTGAAACTTTAAATACTGCATAATATATAATAAAAATGGATAGTTCATTTAACTCTCCCGATAAGTCGTGGAAAAACTATTAAAATTCGTTGCTCTCTTAATGTCAACAGAGTAAGCATTGAGTATGAATGAAGTGAACATGATGCCGCATCATCAACAAGAAAGAAAAACAAAACAATAATCAACTTGAACTGGGAGGAAAAATAAAGGAATCTGGGCATAAAGTTAAGTGCAAATGCTTAAGGGCATCAGCGAAAGCAATGACAATGATATATTTAACTACATACATTTGGATCCACACCAAGAATACAAAATTAGTTTATCATGTGTTAAATGTGAAGTTAGAAAATAAAGAATCCTGTCCAGAATTTTTATTTACTGCTGCTTCGTCCTGATGTCAGCTGGGAGTGGTCCTGAACCAGAGAAGCCAGAGTAGATGACTGACAGACATTTCAGCCACCCACTGACAGTAGCTCTGGCAACGCTGATTGGCACAGCAGGCACAGTGTCTCCATACTTCCCCTTCCCCCTGCACACACACATATACAACATGTCATAAAGATAGAGAAGAGAGAGAGGGGGGTGTAAAGAAAAGAATTATAGAGCCCCTTGTCATCCCTTGGGTGAAGAAATACACCATAATAGATTTTTAACAGCTTCAGTGTGCTATCACCCCTCCAAAAGGAAAAAAAGGAAAGGTAGGGATTCAACGGTGTTCCCATTACCAGATTTTCATGGACAATGTTTTTATGTTTTTATTTCATGACTTTTTCAAGGACCCATCTGTCTACAACCATTCAAAACGACACATATAGATAGTAATAGTAGTAGACTTTACTCTAATTGTTAATTATTGCTTAAACAAATAAATAGCAAACTTCTCCGATATCCAATAGTTTGTTAAGTTCATATTCACTTCAGATACTTTAAACTGCAGTCACAGTCAATACATTGTACTTTAACAATCAAACATAATCCCATTATCTGTAGAGGGAGAGACAGAATGCTGGGAGAAACTGTAGAAACGTACGTAAAGGGAAAGAAAACATCACGCATCGACCCATTTTAGAGCTGCCTGCGTTACATCAAAAGCTACAGAAAATAACCGAGCCGTTATGTGACAATATAGGTTACAGGCTACATGGAAAATTACTGTAATAATTCATGTTATTAGGCTACATATAACAAAATGTAATGACTTTCCCAAAACTTTGAAGGATTTTACTAATTCAATGATTTTTCCAGGTTTTCCATTACCATGGGAACTCTGGATTCAAGGGTCAATGACACGCACAAGGTCAGCAGTTACTAAACCCTTGAAACTTGAGAACATTGGCTTGATTTATTTCAAAGATGCAGGAAGTAAACAATGAAAGAAGAAATGACCCCCAAATTTGCAAGAAATTAGTAAAAATTACAAGAAAATTACCTGAAAATTAGTAACAAAAACAAACTAAGTCAAAAATAGGAATAACCTCCCAGATAATGTTAGACAAGCCCCAACTCACTTTAGGTCAAAGCTAAAAATGTTCCTTTTCTGCACTGCCTACTCCACCCAATAGCGACCACAAACTTTAATTTGACCATTAAACTGAATTTTAAATCGTTTTAAAAAACCTTTTAATCTTTGCATCTCTTTTTTTGCACTTTTGCTTTTTTTAATGATTTTTATTTTAAATTTTTAAAACCATTTGGTAATTAATTGAACGTTTTATATCTTAAATCTTTTCTCTTTTATTGTAAATCTGAATCCTTTATGTTTTATATTTTATTGCTCTGTAAAGCACATTGAATCACCCTGTTGTACGAAATGTGCTACACAAGTAAAGCTGCCTTGCCTTCTCTTGTTTCAGATGATCCCCCAAAAAATCATTGATGCAATATATTTGTTTCCGCAGAGATGCACAAAAAAACCAAAATTTTCTTTACAAATTCAAGGTAATGCGGTATGACTTACTGATACACAAATGATCATTTTGTGGGTGAAGTATCCCTTTAAGTTAAGTATTACTCTTGATAGCTGCTCAAAGTGTGATTGTGTCTACAACTGGACATGTTACCAGTTGAAACATAATGAGATTTACGTTTCCGTTGTCACATTATAATTCAAAAAATGCCATTTCACAGTGAATATTGTGACAACGTTGGCTGACACGTCTGCACTGAGATGTAATTCCAGCGTGTGATCCTTAAAGTGATCTGAGTGATGGCTCTGGTACCCCTGCTGCTCGTGGAGCAAGCGCGGAGACGGTGCTGGTGGCCGATTCCGGAGGCTTAATAATGATAACCTCGCCAGCATTAGCTGCAGGGGTTGTTCCAACAATAATTGTTTCTGCCAAACCCATATATCTATATGACAGAGAAATAAAACTGCGGTGACTTTGCTGCTAAATAATTGATTTAAGAATGGGCTGCATCAACTATTTCAAGAAGATGAACGTGCTTTGTGCCATTTTTTGTTTTTGGACTGAAGAAACAGAACTTATTAGCTAATTAGAAGATAATTACAAGTCTCTGCAAGTTGATTAGCAATTTCACTGTTGAACATTAACAATTTACAGCAACACTACACTCCATTTCAACACTTGTTTTGCTTTACTTACCTAAATTCTAAACAGCACAAGTATTTAAAGATTTCACCTTGACAAAAGTTATTACCAGCTTCAGCATGCAATTAGACCTGCCACACAGGCATTAATTCTTTCTTCATTACCACATTAGATGTGTTGGGTAATTTAGACTCTTCAATACAGGATTAGACTACCACGGCTATTAAAAGGCATCCATCTTGCAGCAAATACTGATATTTTTTGTTCATTTGCAGCAGCTCATTTGCAGTCCAGAAACCCTAAACCTGCACTGGTGGTGACTGAGGTTCGCTGTGTAACGCTGAGCCTCTGGCAGAGCTGAAGGGGTGCCCTCCCCTGCAGTTTAGAGTGACTCAAAGGTGAAGCCCTGAAAACGAATACAATGTACTCACATGCTCCACAGTTTGGATTTCACTGACTCACATCATCTCGTAATAGCCGCACACAAAGCTGCAGCCAGTCGCAACCCCACGCAATTGTGTCTGGCCGTACGGCGGTATCAATGCAGTGCGTGGGTCAAAGGGTCAATGAGTAATTAAGACATGGTTGCCTGAGCATTCCCCATGCACACTTTCAGTCCTGATGAAAGGCTGGAAATGAAAGGAGGGGGATTTAAGTGCAGCCTGATACTATGGATCAGATTTCCATAAGTGTGTCTAAATGTTCCTTGTTCAAGGCAATTAGTATGATTAAGAGATAGTGCGGTGTCATTGCGCTGTTTCAGAGGATTTTGTGCATGAATTCTGCATGAGGTTTGGACGTTTTTTACACAACAAAGGTTACATTGCTCAGAAGAAAAAATGCAAATTACTGTACAGCTAGGGACTTTAAATATCGGTTTAATTTCTCATTCAGTAATTAGTGTGCATGCTTCAAGCTAAGAAAAGCAGTCTTCTTTTGTAGTATAAAAGAGGGGATGGCGGTGCTGGTATAAGTGTTGGTAAGGACTGCAAATGAAAGCAGCTTCCCAGGGGCACAGGTTCTGTTTTAACATTGTTTTAACCTGGGGGGCTCCGAAACCAGAAAATTTGGAGCATCATACATTGAACCTCCTGCAGTCTGGTGAATTTTATGCATCGGTTTGTGTGTTTTCTGCAAAAAGTTATGCTGTAACTGTCCTCAAACTGTCCTCAAAATAAAAGTCCTCAGCTACTTTATTTTTTATCTTATGAGGAAGTACTAAATGTAACATATTTTTAAATATTTTTTTACATTAAATCCTATTTCCCAGTAGTTAATCATTCTTGCATCAAACACATATTTCTTGCATTCAGGTAAATTCTTATAAATCAATGTTTGCCTGTTTTGCATCCAGTTATGGTGTAAATGCTTTTAACTTTGACAAATAAAAGCATCTGCTACTCTCTTATTTGGGGGAGACAAGTGTAAATGTGTTACATATTTTGAGGGACCTAGAGTCCACCCCAAAACTTATGCAGAATCCCATATTAGAACCACGATTATTTTTATCTTAAACTCCATTACCCAGTTAAATGTTTTTGCATAGGATAAGCATATTTCACACAACAGGACACTCATGATGAGGCGGTACATCATGAACAACATGTGAGCCGATATTGAAGCCTTCAAGTGCAAATAAGGTCAAAAGGTGCATTGATTTACATGTACGACAAGAAATGATTCGTTCGCATTCATTGTTGCTAAAAATGAAGAGGCCAAGGCCAGAAAATTGAGGTCGCTGATAAATGCTATTAGTAGGAGATGCTGAGGAGTGAAGAAATCAATATGGCAGTTTGTCAACCTGCCTCTCAGAGGGAGCAGGACTCTGCAGCATTGGTAGGTGTGCCCTGTCAGCAAAGCACATTACCAGAAATCAAAGGCCAGCGGAGGCCTGAAGGAAGGGATGTAGATGTCTCGATACAGAGGCCACACTTTGGTAATTAAAACCTATTTTATCAGACCTGTCTTGTCACTGGTTTTTCTCTAACACTATTGACTATCTGTTGCATGGAGAGTGATCACTAATTTACCTTTAAATAAATGAGCTGGGGTTATTTAAATTCCTGTATTTGTCACTCAAAATGAGGCAAAAGACATGGTAGTGTTAAATAAATAATGCCACTTGGTATCACTTATATGCATTATTAATCATTCCTAAGACATGGGCTGTGAGTGAAAAGTCGTCTTTTTATCGTCACTTTTTGTTTCATCTTGAAAAACTGGCAGACCCCTATGACCCCCATGAAATCCATTACAGCCAAATCATTTCACACACTTTAATATTTGTTGCAAAAATATACTTTTACAATGAAATCTGAAGACGTACACAGTGGAGGCTGATGCAACACTCCTGAACAAAGCTTTGAAAACATCCAGGAACTTCCATTAAACTTTAATGGAAAGTCAGCTTTCCAAACAAACACTGTCAGTATTGTGTGTCAGCATAATAACATGCATAACTGAGTCCTCTGCTGAAACTTCTAAATCTTAAATAATTAAACACAGATGAACCTGTGCAGTCGGACAATAGTAGCACCAGTGACACAAGATGGTACTTTTGTCAACAGGTCCACCAGAACATCAGCTGGGGAACTGTTGTATATAGGGATGTCCAGATCAGATTTGTATTGGGCCCGATAAACAAAATTTTTAACTGATCGAGATTGGTTATTCTGAGCATGCATTTTTATATTTCACTTTTAGTGAATTAGTCTTACTCTAATGCTGTAATTATAAGATTGTTACTATTTTTTCTTGTTGTGAGTGTGAATGTTAAAGTTTAGCTGTAACACTACTTTGGAGTGGAACTGTTATATTTCTCAGCTATAGCGCTCTGTATGTTTATCACTGTGCTATATTAAGTGGATTTGAGAGCAATTTCTGAAGATACATTGTTGATACATTTGTTTTGTTGGAAGAGCAAATACAGCATTATGTAGAACTGTGACAGTAGCCATATAAAAGCATTTTAGTTTGTTTACAATGTTTTTTCTTGTAAAAATAACATAAAAGTAAACCTTAAGGAACTGTTTGGATGCAGATATCTTTCTTGTATTGTATTGCAGAGCTATTAAACTGTCATACATACACACTGGATTGGTTTTAATAACTTTAAAGTACTTGAAGTGTGCACTGTGCAGCTGTATTATCCAGTTAAATCATCAATTGGATCAGGATTCAACATCCGCAGATATCAAATGACATGGATCAGACTTGGGATTGGGGTAAAAACACTCGTTCAGGACACCCCTAGTTGTAAATAGAGAAGTTTGGCAGAAAAGAGTCTCTAGAAAACACACTGGATAGAGTGTTTTGTTCATAGTTTAGTACTGTGCACCTTCTTCTTCTTTGTAGGCAAAATAGACTGTAACAGGTCCAGCACTTGTCTGCACTGTTTCTGCAGCTCCCACCACCATCCAGCAACCAATGCCATAGGCCAAACACGGGATGCCTGCAATAAGAGGACAGTTTTGTCTGCAGTGTTTTCAAATAAAATGCTGCGTATTTTATGGAAATATGGTACAGCAGTGGTTCCCAACTAGTGGGTTGCGGTCCAAAAGTGGGTCATGGGTCCACTCTGAATGCACCGCAAGTGACTTGCAACCATATCAAGTTCTTGAAAAACACACTTAATTTGAAAGTGCAGTACATTTTGCAGTGTGGTTAGGCTAAGGGAGTGTTAATTATTTATCAGAGGAGGGCAGTGGCTGTAATTTTTTCTTTTTTTCCTAACCCTTCCCAAAGCTACAAACAAACAAAAAAAACCCAAAATAGCACCAAGAATAATAATTTTTAAAAAAAACACAAAAAGGTTTCAAAGAAAAACAACATTTTTAAAGAAAACATGCCTTCCAAAATTCTGGTGATTTTTTTCCCTAAAGAAGTCATGGCTAAGCCCCAAATGTCTTATAAGCCAGGAAATGCCTGTGGTTTTAACTAACTGTACTTAATTCTTGCAGTGTTTTATTGTTTTAAGCGCATGTGCTTGTCACATTTTGTTAAATCAATCACAAGGTGGTAATTTCTCTTATGTGCGGACACTGAACTGCTGACTAAGGAGAAATCCGGACCAGTTGGGAACCACTGAGGTAGAACACTTAATATGTCCACTGACCTAGATTAATAACTTTCAGCAAAGTGAAAAATTTGTCCTCGAAGTCCAGGTTCTGTGGAGGCGCTTTGGTGCAGTGATATTTTATGAAGGGGAAGCAGCCTGTTCGCAGTATGTGGTAGTTGGATCCCTGAACTCTCCAGTTGAAGTTGGACCGTCCAAACTGGTCATTGTGGACGGAGCTGTAGCGGACACAGAATGAAGTCCACGGCGGGAGTTTCCGCTGCAGCAGGTGGCAAGTGAGCACCTCAGAGGCAGCCGGCCGCGGACCCGTCCTGCCGGCCCGGCCCAGTGAGCCCGGAAACAGGGCGAGCTTTAAAAAGACGCTGTGCAGCTTCCGCAATACCTCCTTCATGACTTGTGCGAAAAGCTGATTAATTCACCTGCTGCTGCTTGAATTTATCAGCTATACTGCAGGCGAATCACTCACACAAACACAGCTCTGGACATACATAAATGAAACGTACCTACAAATCAGGTGATGTACAACAACAAAATATGTTCGTCGTTCAAACGGTGGGACGCTGCGCACATGAGGTTAGCATTCAGGACCGCCCCTGTTTGTTAGGCGAACAAACGTATTTCTGCTGAAGATATTCCGCCACACAGAGCTACACGTCCGCGTACACATCTTAAACACACACATACAATTCTTAACCCGCTGCTGTGGAGAGGGAGGTTGTCTGTGCTCGCTTACAAGCTGCTGTGTGTTAGCATGTGTGTTAGCTCTGACCTGGTACTCCTGCTAAAGTCCTCCGGTTGGAAACGCAGCGCTGCGCAGTTGTTCCTCTTTTATAGAATTGGCAATTTAAACCAGCATCTTCATTCACGTGCGCTCACCTGTTCACCAGATGTTGTGTCCCGCGTGACTGTTGAGCTCGCACTTCATTCCAGGATTTCCACGGTCATGGAAGACCTGGAGGAGTCAAGGAATCAGTACAAAGCGATAAAGGTTTTGGAAAAGTCATGGCATTTTGTTGTTTAACACTTTGAATCTTGGAGCGACATCACTTCTGCCTCTTTCTGACGCCTTCCACAAGTATTTTAACCTTTCAACTCAAATTGGGGTGATTTCTTCTTCTTCTTCTTCTTCTTCAAAAAAAAAAAAAAGAGGCAAAAGGCAGTGAGCAACTTGGTAAGAAATGTTCCACAAATTGCAAGAAATAAGTAAAAGGGACAGGGAAAATACCAGAGAATTAGGAAAGTAATTACTTGATATTAATAATTAATTAATTACCAAAAAGCAAGAAAATTACCTTGAAAAAGTGCTTAAAAATGATAACGAATTATGTAACATAATTTTAAATATGTAATTATGATAATTTAAAATATAGTTTTCCCTGGATTTTTTTTCCTCTTTTCTCTCTTTTCCCCCTTACTTTCAAAAAAATAATTATCCAAATCTCCTAATTTCTTGCAGTTTGTAGAACATTTCTTATCAAGTTGTGGTTGCCTTTTAAAAGCTCAGCAGTCTGTGGTAGATCAGCACCATGGACAGCAGCCCACAAACCCAACTAAACCAAACTTTCTCCACATCAGCCAAAGTTAATACTAATTGTGAGCTAGAAAAAGCAAAAATATGCATTCGAGCAGTATGTGTACACACATAAATGATTTCAGATATTTAAAAAAAAATAGGCCTATATATTACACACACACACACACACACACACACACACACACACACACACACACACACACACACACACACACACAGCAACTTATCTGGCTGGTATGTGTAAGTGATTAGTGATGTTTAAACTCTACTTGAATACAGAATATGCAGATCATTGGTTAGTAACTATACAGCAAATTTTGTGTTAATTCAAACATTCACGAATTCAATTAATTTGAAAACAAATTACAGATTTAATTTGTCCCAGATTTAGAATCCATGTTTAATCAAGAAAACAATGTACACACGGACATAAAAAATAGCCAAATCAGGTTGTGTCCCCTCCTGTAGATGACGCGCAGAAGCCTTAAAAAATCCCACATACATCCTTGCTGCAAATATATATATATATATATATATATATATATATATATATATATATATATATATATATATATATATATATATATATATATATATATATATATATATATATATATATATATATATATATATATATATATATATATTTGCAGTTTTGAAATTTGTGGCCAAATTGTAAATAGTTAATAATTATAAATAGCCAAGACAACACTGTGAAGTTAGCATATCCTTTTGTTAAATTTTAACAAAAAATACTGTATTTGTACCAACAATATATTATACTTGACAATGTACTCTTTGACAAAGAAAGAAATGTTGTCAACTTACAGAAGGAGTCCTTTGGCAATCAAATTACAGTCAGCATCAATCACCTTCTCATCAGTGATGTGTGGCTACAGGCTCAAGGAGGCAATGAATCAACGTGGAACATCTCACTAAACAATATACTCACTATTCTCAGACTCATCTGTACTGTATACATTTGGGCACTAAGTCAATATACTGTGCAGTGTAAACACACTACATATTTATTTTATTTCTAACTTGTTGTAGTTTACGCACATTTAATCTGTAGCCTTAATTAGACAATAAAGCTGGCAAAGATGTGATGACTTAACTCTGTGAGAGTAAGGCGTGTTTATTGGTGAAGCAGCTGTCTAAGCAGCAGGTTTATCCTCCACTGCTCGCATCTTGTTCTGAACAATCATCCGCAGCACAGCTTCTATGTCCTTGATCAGATCCTATAAAAAACAAAATATAAAAAAGTGAAATTACTACCCATTATTATTCCACATTAGAACAACATTTTATTTTTAAATGATATTACTGGTATTATAATATATTTGTAAAATTGCTTGGTTACATTTTCTTCAAGCTGACCAGAGCTTGACAAAAGATGCACGTTCCATCACGATATAGATGAGGAGGGATCGTTAAGTCATTACCACAGTACCTTAAAATTGGTTTCTGCCTGCATTTTAGGGGGCGATACTTCCTGATGAATGACTGACAGATTCTGAGCAAAGGTCACCAGAGCTCCCCGGAGATCCTCTGAGACGGTTCTGTTAATGACACCCCAAACAAACGAGTTCACTAATGTTCCCCATGTTACCAGCCGGGAAACAATCAGCTTGTTGATCTGATGGTGGTGGTTAAATGAAACTTTCAGCAGACAACAGCTTCAGTCTTTAGGGGGATGAGCACAGCTTGATTTAACTGTTACAGCACTGTGTAAGCTAAAGGATTTGAGTGATAAATATGTTAAATAACCCTCTGCTTAACAACTTCCAGAGTTTGCAACAACATTTACAAAGCCAGAGGTGGCATCTTAATCCTCTAAAAGAAATGTCTTTACCCTCAGTCTGAAGTCTCTCATCCACCTAATCCTCTGCTGTTTTTTCATGTGCATGTCTGTTTAAACAGAGAGGTATAAAACAGACCTAAATCTGCTTGGAATTATTTCTCCTGGTCATGTACCTGAAATGTCATTAGTACTGTATGTATATGAATTTTATGCAATAATAAATACTTACATCATTCCAATATTGCATCGTCTACTATTGTCATAAACAGCAAAAACAGTTCCTTGTTTCCTCTGAAAATTAAGAGCCAAAAAGACAAAGTCAAAAGAAGAGTTTCATCATCACATAGTTTAGATTCAAAGTTTTCTCCACTAATTCAACATTACATTGCCAGACTCTTGATTTACAGTTTAACCAGCAGAACCAGAGATGGTCCTTTTATTCTCTCTCTCTCTCTACACACACAAACACACACACACACACACACACATATATATATGTGTGTGTGTGTGAGTGTGTGTGTGTGTATGTATATATATATATATATATACTTCTTCATCAAAACATGGTGCCTACATTACCCACAATTCAACTTGACTGCCAACAGTTGAATACAATCTCCCAGAAATTTGTGAAATGGACATGACCTCTTAACAATGTATTATGTAGTGGTGGGCACAAAGTGTGTTAAAATTACAAGCTAAATACATGAAAACAATCCCAGAGCAAAATCTATTATGAGCAGATTTGTTTTGAAACTGTCATAGTTTGGTTAGGTTAAGGGAAAAGGAAAACATTTAGCTAAGTTTAGGAAAAGGTTATAGTTAAGATAACTAGTGACGTAAACTTATGTACTTTGTGTAACTACATTAAGTACCTATTTAAAGTCCTTTCTTGTAGTTGCATACAGTCTGTGAATTTGACTATGTTAAATTTGGTTTTCATATAGGACAAAAACAGCAGTCTCCTGGCTGAAAGTCCAAATTTGTTTGATCTATCCACCATTTCTCTCACCTGGCCCTTTTAGACTTAATTCATGTGTCTACCATAAAAAAAAGATCCACATTGACATAACTTGTGTTCCACATGTAGTTATTTCAACCAAAACAATCTTTTACTAAATGTGTGTTTCTTGCCCTAAACTAACCATACTGCGACAGTTTCTGAATGAATCTGTGGCCGTGTGATAGACTTTGCACTATCTTCACAGCTTGTAACTTAATAACATTCCGTGTCAACCACCACATAATGCATTGTTACACTTTGTGTCCACTTCACATCCTGTGAGACTGGGCAGTTCGGTCAGAGATTCGACAGATGTGAGGGGTGAGATGAAGAGGTCTGGTGAGCTCACTTTTTTTTAACCCCACACCCTTCAGACTTTTTTCCATTTTCAAACTTGTAGTCTTCAGCCCCAACCAATGCTGATTCAACATAATGTGAGGCAACGTATCAGACTTTGTGCATCTTTTGTCAAATGCAAAATATTCCAAATGACCTGTAATCAAACTATGATGTGTAAAGTCTGTGGAGTTTCCCTTTAAATCGATCACATGCAAAGCTGTAAAAATGAACAAGATGTAAGAATGAGTTAAGGGAAACAGGGGAATTTTGAGTTTTTACCTTCATGTTAAATCCTAAACCATAATTCTTGCACATCATGAAGAACACATTATGGTACAGCATGGAAAGGTTAGAGTGAAACAACTGGTTCCCAATAACTGCATAACGTTTAACCACAGGAGGCTGTAAAAAAGAAGAAAACAAAGAAAGAGACATAGAATAAAGTGTGTGATTGTGGCATTAGTCTCTCTATAAATGATTTTATATTCTATTGTATTTGAAGTTTAAGTGTAATAGGTGGCAGTGTGCGTAAAATGGGTAGAATAGAGATGGCAAAACCTCAAACACATGTCCTTAGGGTCACTGTTGAGTTTGGGGAGTGTGTGTGATTAGTAAACATGATGAGTGTGGGGCACATGTGGTAAACTGTTGGGCCTTTCTTAATTAACTGCGGGGAGGAACAATTAATGTTTAGAAGACATGCCAAATACAAGATGAGCTTAATTGTATGATGCCAATCAAAGAAACCACAGTTTTGGGAGTGCAAGTGTTTTCATTCAATTTGGGACAAAAGCACAAAACCGAATGCACAAAAGGAGTACTCAACGCACAAAACATATCACCATAATAGAAAGCCTCGGAGCATGCGAGTGTCATAAGTAACACTAGAGCGGTTGATTACTTAAAAGTGGCAGGGCTCAAGAGGATAAAAATGTTCCTGGCTCTTAGGCGCCTTTGGGAGACAAAAAGAGCAGGCCTAAGCCCCTGTGAGCTTGAGAGATGGCCCATAACTCGATGTGATGGGTGTGTGTTTGTGGCTGTCAAACACACGACCCTCACACAACAATAAAAGTGTCCAACTGGGATTTAATTGTGTTTGTAATATGCAGGCCCCTAATGATGGCCACTGCTAAAGCCATTAACCACTGTGGTGGCTCAACTGCTGCACTGAAGCACCAGGCCACCGACTAAATGAATGTTTGATAAAATAATACAAGTCGCAGATTAACAAGCGTAAACTCAGGCATACCGCTAATAACAGAACTCTATTGTTTAAGGCCTGGCACCAGGTTGATGAGGTGTTCAAGCATGCATACACATGCATAATGAAAATGGTATGAATTATTAATGTGTTGATTATTTAGGCTCATCTATCAAAATGATAATGAATTCAGCACCTAAACACCAATTGAGCTCAGTGCGTAATTACAGTATTTAGTTGTATTTAACAAAAATGAAGAGCAAAACATTGATCTATTTTTGTGATTACTGCAGGGGTGTAATAATATCTTCTAAAGTCTCTGCTTGCTTTTGAACTGGCGGTGTCTTTCTTGAGGATCAAATTTGGGACACTGCGAGGTATACAACTTTACCCCTTTAAAACCTTGATCAACGTCAGTATTCTTGTGCTGCATTCAGACATCGTTTAGAAGCTGTTTAACCCTTTGAAACCAGAGCAAACTGGTTTCATTTATTTATTTATTTCAAAAGATGGGAGACAAGGCAGTGAGGAACTTGGCAAAATAAAAACATAAACAACAAAGGCTGACAACAAAAAGACCAAGATTTTTTTTTAAAGGGGAAATTTTACAAAAAAAGAAAAATGTCCAGAAAAATATATTAATAATTGGTAGAATTATATGTGTAACATTCTGTTACAGTATTTAATTTTTTTAGTAGTTAGGGATAATTTCTTGTTTGTTTTTTACCTTTCTTTTTTCTCTTATTTTCATGTTGTGATGAGTGAAGTTGCTCATTGCTTTCTCCCTATGTTTTTTCAAGAAATCAAACCAATTTGCTCAGGTTTCAGAGGGTTAAATTTAGCATTTAAAACTGACCTCATGTTTAAGAAAAATGTAACATTAACAAAACTGTCCTTGTAAGTTAATATAAAAATTGTACTCTGGCTGCACTCTGGTGTTCGCAGCATTTCTCTGTGACTGGCGCTGGCACTTCTAAACAGCCGGTGCGGCAATTCAGCGTTCCTCCAGTCATCATCAGAAGCATCTGGGTCATGGCCAGCTGGTCACTGTATGTGAGGTCCAGATCAATAGCCCACACCTGCAAACAAGACATTGTGAACTCTGTGTCACAGCAGAAAGAAACAGACACTATGAACTTAAATTCCAAATTAATCACTTAAAAAATGGAACATCGAAGTATTTCACCCAGCAATCCTCAAAGAGAGAGGGGTCAGTACCTTTTAATCCTTACAGTGTTATCCATGTTGAGAGGCAGGAGAAAGGAAAACACGGTTGATGGTGTGTGCTGGACAGATTTAGGTAATTCAGTTGTACAATGACATGTGCACAAAGTAGATCCTTTCCTGCATATTTGGATTCAGTCTGCCTTGGGCCAGTTTGTTTGGTGCAGGTCTGATGAGAGGCTAAGTTCAGATATATATAGTAAATGGCATCATTATAAGTATATTAAGGGGTCAGGTATGGTCATAGCCTTCTGCTTAAACAGGGCTAATTTTCCCAATAATAACCTAATAGCTATGCCCTCTCTTCAAAAGTGGCAAATAAATCACCGGTGAAGGAGTTGTTAATAACTAAGTGGCAGTCGGCTGCCTCCTTTTGCTGTTCCTATTTGTCAAAGTAAACGCTCCTGCCACTGAATGCAAATCGCTGCCTGTCTGAACCCTGCAGTCTCTGCAACCTGAGCACTTTATCTCCACTAACACATGGAAATCCCAACTTATACAGTACTTAGAGGCCACATTTATTTATTTATTAGTAATTTCAAATATATTGTGAAACATACTGTACATCATAGTATAGGGCTGCAACCTACAACCAATTTTGTTATCGATTAATCTTTTTTTAATGAAAAGTAAAAAAAAATAGTGAAAAATGTTTAACGCATTTTGCAAGGTGACATCTTCAAATGCTTTGTTTTGTTAAAAAAACAAACAAAAACAAAGATCTTCAGTTTACAACAATATAAGACAAAGAAAAATCCTGAACCTGGAACCAGAGAGGGTTTTACATATTTTTTGAAAACTAAATCAAAATGATTAATTAATTATCATAATTGTTGCTAACTTAATTATCATAATTGTTGCCAACTTGTTGTTGTTTTTTTTTTGTTAATTAAATAATTGATATAAGGAAATATTTAATATAATTGACATAAGTTCAGATCAACTGGTACAAAAGGATATACTGTATGTATTTTAAATGGAATGTACAATAAAAAATATATTTCACAAACACCCAAAATAATAAATATTTGATCTAAATATTTTAGTGACAAAATGTTTTGAATTATTTAAGGCAACATTAACTACTGTTGGTAATCTGAAACAGTTTTATGATTAGGTCTCTCATAATTACTTATTGAGGTTAGCAAAAAAACCCTCATGTCTACATATCATATTATATTGCCCTTGTGTTTAATGTAGGAATATCACCAACAATTCAGCCAACATGCTGCCAAAATGAAGAGCAGGGTTTTCCGACTATTATAAGACTTGGATGCAGCATCTAAGTGTTTATTTTCCACTGTACCTAAGATAAATGAACAGAAAAAAACTATGCTGAGATGAGTTTTACTATCATTTCTGGTCAAATTCCAAGTTCATCTCTCTTTGAAAAAGTGTACTTCCATTATTATGATGTTATTTTATCATTATATCAGTTGTATGAAATGGTCTAAAATGACAATAATGTCATTTATCACAATTATTTCCTAGACAATATCGTCCAACAAAAGTATTTATCATGACAAGCCTATTCCTAATTATCTAATGGTAATGTGTATTATAATATGAAGCAAATATTGGAATTTCAACATTTTAATTTTAATTAAGGTTTCAGTTAAAGCTTCATGCAGGCTGCATGAGAAAGACATAAAAGAGAATCTATATGCATAAAGTGACAGAAACAATACTCATCAGGACAAAAAAACTGCAAGCTGTGTACATTCATGTTCAGCAGAAGTTCAGCAGTACGTTCTGCACTCTGCCACCTTCACTGTCAGAGGCGCAGGAGCTACTGCTGGGTAGATCTCGAGGCATCAGGTTGATACCTGAGCCCGAGTGATGGACACACTCCACCGCACTATTCACTCGGCTCACTAAAAATCATACTCCAATGTCTCATTGTCGCTTTTAACAAAGCTGTGGGAAATGCAAGCCTGGATTGTACCTGTTTTCTATTGCCTTGCATTTTCATTAAAAACCCTGATGCTGCAGCTGGGGCCCCACTGTTCCACAATGTGGGGAAAGACTGCAAGGGCAAACATATGTGACCCACTTCTTCCCATCAAATAAAGTAGGCAGCTTTTAGCAACAGGTTTGAATCTAAATTGATGTTTAAATCCAGACAGGTTTGCCCATGTGACTCTCCTCTGTCTGAGCTGTGTGTGTGGGGGGAGATGGTTAAGAATCTGTCTTTAATGCTCCTGCCTCTATTGAAGCGCAGGCTGTTTATAGTCTGCTCTTAATTATGCTGTCAGTGAATCCCATTCAATTTTGTGTCAACATTGAAACTGAAAATTAATTTTAAGGCTCTCATTATATTATTCTGAGCAGTGAAAGAAAAGGACAGCTTAAGTCGCTATGATACATTTAAAAAATAGCATATTTCTGATTGGAGTGTCACCAAAATTACAATTTAGTGACAAGATTAAATCCTGAAATGTAAGAAATAGTCAGATTATTTTTTTTAACCTTGAAGTGAATACAATGTGGTGAAATACACAGTCCATGTTAGGATTTTTGATGAAAAATATTTCAGATTTTTCAACTCTTAAAGCAATCCAAGAATACTGAAACACTAAAATAAGAATTCCCTAAAATACAAAACATTTGAAGTTTTAAAATACTGCATTGTCTGAATACTGCTGTGCTCACACTGTGTGTTAGCATCTCATCCATAAGAGACCACCCTCTAGTGGAAAGCAAGCCCTTAACTGGTGTCTACCCCAGTTCTATTTTTTTTTACACTAAGAATAAATTATGAAGGCAAACATACAAAAAGATTCAACAGTGAAAACAAAAAAGAAGACATTTATTGAAATGTCCCAAATAAGATCAAGATGTATTGATATCTAAAGGATTTTGAATGAAAGAAAAAAAATCGGAACACATTCAGTGTCCTTTTTCATGCCCTTTAGTAAAACTGTAAAGTAGCTCTTGTGCTTTCTCCACCGTTTTGCAGCTTTTCTCTTTTATAGACCGTATTATAAACAAAGCATTTCATTTTACAGCTCTGGATCAATAAGCAGTCAATGTAGCCACATGTTAGGAGCAGAGGTTAAACCATCATAAACCAGCCCATTTCCAATATCATAAATCATCAGGGTTTCAGCAAAACTAAATCCTGACAAATGAGATAAGGCTTCGATGGTGCCTGGCTATAATAACCAGACAAATTTCAGCAGAGTGCTGCAGGTAAGCAGCTCGGGGTTAAACACTGACAGGGCATCCCTGTGAAGCTGCCAAATCACTTTAGAATGACCTATTGTCTGAAAGATAGGTGCCTCTGAATTTCTCGACAGTGTGAGGTTAAAGGGCAAGCCTTAAATGGTGGAATCAGTGTATCGACACAATAAGACCTGACAGTTTATTAGATGGCCTTGTGACACATTTGGTCCCTGTGCCCACTGTTTGCCTTGTGTGTTTTCCAAATCCCAGGGGAGCAGTAAGGGAGACACCTATCTGCTCATATGGATCCCTGATCCAGCCTAAAAATTGATTTCTTTCACCAATATGGTGAAATAGAGAGCTTTGACACCAGATGCTGCAACAGACCATATTTATGGTGCTAGCATGAGCTAATGCTGTCTCTCGCCCTGCCTATGTCTCACCTTTTGCTCCATGGTGTTGGGGTTCAGAAAGGTTGCCAGGTCCACAGAGACATATCCCACGATATGGCGCTCCAGACAGGCCTGCCCCACACGCATGCAGATGGATTGCAAGGTCTCTGGGTGCACAGAGGTCTGAGGAATAGTGGAGCATATAGCTTCCAGTTGGTAGGAGCCGTGAAGCTGGTCTCCACAGGACAGCATGGTCACCTCACCCCCAGGCTCCAGCAGCAGGTCTACAGTCAGACAGGTGACACTGTCTGAAGGGGGGTAGGCCTCAACAACACCACCTGGACACAGTGAGAAAAGAGGAATGACAAAACAAAAAGAACAAAAAGTTCCCAGTTTTTTTAACATGCACACAAATAACTAATACAACAATATAACACATAAAGTCAGCTTCTTCAACCTGCCAAAAAGTGATCACAGCTCCTACCTTGTCACTTGAAAAGTTGTTTCTGCCTCAGAATGACTTGATTTTATTCATAGTGATTATATTTGACAGACTATATCCCACCCAGCCCCCTTTTTATCTGTTTAAATACCTTCAAAGGACCAAAACAATACATAAAATACACCTTTTCACCTGCCAAAAAGTGATTGCAGCTCCTATCTTGTCACTGAAAGGCCATTTCTGCCTCAGAATAGCCCAACCAGTCTGCTTTACCTGTTTAAATGCCTTTAAAGTGTCAATACAACATATAAAATGCACTGTTTTGTGAAGTGTTAAATAATCACACTTAAACCACTCTGAACACAAAATGTGTTTTTTAAATTTTATTTTAATTAAAATGTGCATTACGGAATTTGCGTGCGTTTAATAAAAAAACCCACATCCTCATCACCTTTTGGGCTCTGTAGAAGCTCTCCTTGCAACTGTTTAACAACCAACAAGAGTACAAACTATTAAACATGTCATGTCACATAGGCAACATCTGCGATCTAGGAAGGACATAAGAAATGACTGCGTATTTCAAAATGGCTGTATTTGCAGGTGAATGGCATTCAGTGGCTGACAATAGGTATCTGACCTTGCCTGAGGAAGATCTTCAGGAAGCAGGCCCAGTTGGGATAGCAGGAGGGTTTAGCAAGCCGGGCAAAACGGGCGAGCCACTCTGGGACTTCATCTAAATATCTAAGCAGCACAGACTCCTGCAGAAAGAAGGTGCATACATTAGGGATCCGCTAAAAATGAGTTGGTGACAGATCTGACATCATGCATGTTTGTTCATTTAAATACAAGTCAATAACAAGCCCTGGCTACTTTATTCTGTCCCATTGTCAAAGCTTTCTAGGTGTTGACTACATTATTGGAAATGCCCTTGTGTTATCCGGATGACTCCAGTGACTGCTTGTTATCCTTGAGACCTTTGGTGGCTGCTTCAATTTCTGCGCGAGTGTCTGATGGATACTGCAGGAGGGTCTATCTGTGAGTGACAGCCTATTATCAGAGGGCCTCAGGAGTCTAATGGCTTTAACTCACAGCCACAGAGACAGCACCTGCCCTCAATAACAACTCTCTCCGCTGGGCAGCTGATGAATGCCTAAGCTAACCCCATCTATCTGGGGATCAATCAGGGCTTGACTGGGATCGATATCACTCTTGTTTCTGTAACTAGGAAATGCCATAATGGTTTCACCACTTAATTACGCTGTTAATTTCTAACTTTTGTTTTAGGTGTCTCTTGAACAGTTTGGCAACTCAAGTACACTGGTTCCTCTAAAAAAATGCTGTAATATAGTCAAAGTAACAACAATAACTCTACTTTAGCAGTCATTTTATACCATTTGCATTGTTTACTGAAGCTACAATTGACTGTTGACTATATGAAAACTCTAAGTGCTAAGTTTAAATACAGGATTCTGTAAGTAATAATGTCTGTGTATGACCATTAGATATGAATTTAATTTGGTCATACACAATAAAATATCTGAAACCTGTCTGAAAAATGAGTAAATTCTGAATGGGAATAACATCTTTTGTTCTTTTATCGTTCTATCTAGAGCGTTGCTTTGTTGTGAGTACATGCTGTCTGGCTTCACTGGAGACAGGACTGGAAATTATGCTTTTGATATTCCAGTCATGTAGCAGCCATCATCATATTCAAGTACTGTAAGAGGCGAGGTCAAATGCTACACAGTGATTCCCCCTATACAAACCATAAAGCACACAATGGTGCGGCAAAAAGTGTAAGGGAACGGTTGTCATTTTCAACGGAAGAGCAAGCTCACCCCAGGACTTTGCCTATGCAGTTCAGAGAAACAGCAGGACAGGGAGAGAAGAAAGAGAGGTATTTTGCAATAAATTATTTGGACTTAAACTGCGTACAGTACCCTGTGATAGGATTCAGGCTTTGCTTGGTGTCCACATAAAGCAGAGCAATCTGGTCATAAATAAAATAGATGCTGCCTTGCCTCTTTGATTGCCATTTCATCTCTCCATTACATAGTGAAACAACTGAGACACATCAAGTCTTGCAAATATTGGGATATAATCCGACCAGTCATACATTTTGTATGAATAGACATTTTCTGGAGCACCAAAGCCTCAGCATTAATCTATAACTGCCCACGAGTCATTTTATGTTTTTTACATATATAATTGAAACATTAAGTTCTCTTTATCCCTGGTTCTATTTAACATATTAGTACAAGAGCAACAACATTTTCTCTGCTTAAGGATGGCACAAAAAGCCATGTCACCCTCTCTAAAATCAAACACATTTTTATCAGATATGGAGCACAGAAAATATTTCAGCATCTTGTTAAGGTGAATTCAGGTGAATTATTTTAAGGCAGAACTTTATATATTTAAACTCCTCCATGCAAACACAGACTGCACAATATTTAGACAGAAAACATCTGTACAAAACGTCCCTGCACCTCTACTGTGGTAGTGATTATCAAATGACCCATTTCGTCGACAAACTTAACCTAAATAAGGTGTTGCTCAAGATCTGTTTGTACACAGCGTGACAAAAAGAAATACTCCATCTGTTGACGCTATTAGGTGTAATTTTTACCCTCTTGTGCCTAATGATCCATATGCAAGCTGTGTGAGCGCTTAAGTGTGTGTGTGTGGCCCCCTTCAGGCATTGCATGGGTGCAGATCTACATGTCTTTAACCTCTCTCTGTGTAAATGCTAAAAGAGGCCCGAGGGCTTACTGCAGGCTGAAACATTGTGCTGGAGGCTGTGGGCCTCACAGTATTCAGAGAAACGCGCCCATCTCCGAGACCCCTGTGCAAGCGCCTTTAGTGTGAATGCGATCCCTCCTCCTTCTTGTTGTTGTACCCTTTTAGGCTCTCTTTTACATCGCCAGAAGGGATCTGATTGTTGGTATTATTCTAAAAGACCACATGGTATTCTTGTGAGTCAGGCCTCTTCACGCTGAGCCCTACAGAACAAGCAATAATTACAAAAATATGCACACAGTCTGTGTAGACTGAGGCCAAGTATACTCTCTAATGCTTCCTTTACTTTTACAGTGATTATAAAGAGTGTGAGACATTCCACTGAATTGTGAAACATCTTTGTATAATATACGCTTCAATCATCAACATACTTGATGTTTTTTTGGTAAACAATGATAGTGGTGTTATTCTTTGTAATCATGAATAAATATTTAAAATGCTCCATTTGATAATTTGTGTTTCGTTAATAATTAAATTGCAACTATTTTCATAAACATCGCTTTAAACATCTACTGCTTAAATGCTTGCAAATATTCAGTATCTATCCCATTCTCTAGCTGTCATCGCCGTTGCAATTAGTTCTATTTCTTTTTCTTTTCATTTCTTTTCAGCAAAGTGCTACGTTAATGAATGTTATATCTCAAAATATACTGCCATGTTTAAACATCCATCTGCAGTTTCTGCTGTGAGAAGAGGATAGCACTCATATAAAATATTCATATTTTTCTGTCTAATCAACAGCATATAGAGCCAAATTGCTATCTTCAATATACACAAGTACAGCAGCAGAAGGACGATGTAGTACATTTAAGGAGCTCATACATTTTAGGGGAAAACAATGTCAGAGTAAAAAAAGCATGCAATGAGGAGCACAGGATGTGGGCTTTGCTTTGATTAAAAGAGCAAGGTGTAGAATAAAGGCCAGTTAAAGTGTTGTGTCCATATGGCCCAGAAGCCCCGAGGCTGTCAGCCTACACTGGGGGCCTCGGCACTCTTCCCTCTCCATGGGACCCCAGCTGGTGAAACAAACCCCATTTACTTTCCTGTGCTGCCGCAGCCACCATTATGGACCTTGGCTGTGGCTCAGCCACTCTCTGCCATAATTAACAGCACCAATGCCACAACAATTACAGCCCCGCACTGCACATACACTATGAATCAAAGAAGGAGCTAATAGGAACAAAACAGAGTGAGCCATAAGAAGCTCGAGATGACTGCTGTTCTTTCGAATGGAATAAAAAGTAAAATCGTTGTGCTCCAAGCCCACAATCATTAGCCTGTAATTAGTTTACACAAAGCTCCCAGTTAAATGGCAAAATACGGTAATTAACACATGACAGAAAATCAAAGGCTACTTTGTAAGCATATGAGAAATAAGAGCCAGGGGCTCAGAAGCTGTGTACAGATTGCATCTGTGCTAACTGAATGGTTTACCAATGATTAAATGCATTTTATTTGCTTTGAATAGGGCTGAGATTAAAGCTGAATTTATATTTTGATGAGAACACAGATGTTGATATTCCATCGAATAATCACATTGTCACACTTTAACCACTACACACAGTATTTGTGCTAAAATGTTGCAAATGGCTCAGACCATCCAGGGATTGCTATGGACAGTCAGAAAGCTCAATGACTGAGCAGCAGATCAAACATCAACATCAGCTCAAATTAAGGATTTAAGTATTTAGTGTAATTTTTACTTCAAAATACTGTCAAGGCATTTGTAATACTAATTGAATCAGCTGTAAATCTGTGTGACATTAATCTGTACTATAGTTTTATTATAAATATATACAAAAATAAGAAAAAAAGAAATGCTCTTTTGATCAGAATGTCTGTTGTGTGATTTAATTGCCAGGTGAGTAAGGGCATTACTACCATCAGACAGGCTTTTGTTCTTCCCAACACGCCAACACTAGTTGATGTGTGTGCCTCAGAGAATGGATAATGGCAGTGTGTATAAACAGATATTTTATCTATTGATTTAACGTTCCGTGGTTCTGGGGACAATCCTCAAAATACTGTACTACAGGGACCAGCCCCGTGACTGTTACGTTCAGCTAAATGATGGCAACTCTCTGACCCCACTGTGACCTCTTGATCATTTAATGACAGAAGTGAATCCCCTTTTTTACGCTGTTTTGTCTCAACAACTAGCACAATTTCCTTTTTAATATCTAGCTGTTACTGTAATGTTATTTGTTAAGTACCTAGTTGTTACCATGTTAACTTTAAATGGCCAATCCCTCATTGGTATGTGTGTAATAATAATAGCAATAAACTTTATTTGTATTGCACTTTTCTAAAACCAGTGCTTTGGAGGGAGCCATAAAAGCAAGACATAATAGTAAAAAACATCAATTTAGGGAGAAGTAATAAGGGAAATAAATAAAAAGAATAAAAACACAAACCAAAACCCAAGCAAATTCAATAAAGCACTGCATAAAAGTAAGTATATGAAATGTCCTTTAAGAACTGGTCCTATAGTTTATGACAGGGGAGAGAATGACGTCATCCTCTGAATTACCTGAATCCATTCTGTGTTCCACAACTCAGGACCATGACGATGGCATTTCTGCAGGGCCCAGTTATAGCAGCTTAGATGGCATACATCACAGTGCGCTGTGCCGCGGCTGCCATGCTCAGAGTCCATCTTGAAGAGCCAACGTTGCACATGAATGTTTCGGGTCATGAGCTCAGCTAGTGTTTCATGCAGCTAAACCGAAAAACAGACATGTGAATTACAAACTGATAAATTACAAATAAAACTGAAAATGTATTATGTGTTATCAGGGCCTGATAAAATACCTCCTGCTCTAATGGAGTATGCGTTTGTGTTTTTAACCTATAAACACTTAGATTGATCAGTTTTCTTGTGCTGTATTTAGATACCTTTCAGTATTTAAGTACTTAAAAGTATTTAAAACTTTGATGTCCAAGCAAATTGGTTTGATTTCTTTTTTTAAAAATGGGGAAAAGGGCAATGAGTAACTTGGGAAGAGGAGTCCTGCAAATTGCAAGACATTAGTAGATTTAAGGAAGTATTTTGAAAAGAAAATTAGGAAACATTTTCCACAGAACTATATTTCTAATTATCATAGTAAAATATTTCAATTTTCTTTTACAGAATAATATATTTTTAAGTTTTTTGTGGGGTCATTTCCTTTTTTTAAAAAAACTTTCCCCTTTTTTGTTTTTCTGTGCTAATATTCAGGTTATTTTCTTCTTTTTGGTAATTTCTTGCTTATTTCTTCTGCTTACTTCTACTTCCTCTTAATTTGCTAATTATTTTATTATTAAATGTATTTATTTGCACCATTATAAACAATTACAGGAAACAGGTCAAAAAGAATTACAGGTTAGAAGCCCCAATAGCTTATAGAAATACCTCACTGAAGGTAATACAGTAAATTACAAATAATACAATAAATTGCTTTGCTGAAAGCAATAAATGGGGTCCACAATAAATGACAAGAAGATCAGGAGAAATGAGTGTGAGTGTGTGTGCTCGTGTATGTGTGAGTGTGTATGTACATGCACGTACGAGTGCCCTCTTCCAATGTTTTAAAAGAAATCAAGCCAATTTTCTTAGGTTTCAAAGGGTTAATCTCTGACCTGGTTTAGCGAATAGATGTCTCCTTGACCAGGCGGCACATCAACCCCTGCCCCGGCAAAGATCCTCCTCCCTCCAGACTTGGTGTTGTAGAGCTGTGCAGTAGCTGGTTCTGGAGCCAGGATTGGCACTCCTAGCTCATCAGCCACTGCCAGGTCATCCATATGCACCACTCCGCCCACAATATAGGCCTGCTTCCCCTGGATCAGGTTCCTGATGCGCTTCAGGGTGCGTGGACTGTACTTTAGCAGCGTGGACAGGCACATGTTACGGGTCTAGAAGAGAAGTTGGGGGGAAAAAAAAAGATTCTGCTGAAGCTAAGAGATCTGTGTGTGTCTTCCAAGGGTTGTTTCTTGACCTGATTTATCACTGTGTACACACAACAGATCTATTATTGTAATAGCCAGCAGGGCTTTAACCTCTCCTGTATTCCAGCAGGTTGAATTGATAAAAGCTGCCTGTGGGAGTCCTCCCCTATCCTTCACATCTTTAATGTGTGCTAGCAATGAGCTCCTTGGGAATATAACTAATTACTTCACATCTGTATTTATTTGATCCACATGGAATTATCCCTTCTGTCACTGGCAGAATGCGCTGCCAGCCATGGGTAGCAGTGATTCATCTCAGCAACACGTCTGGCACAGTTTAACAACAAAACAGCGGGAAAATCAATAGAAAGAAATGAAGAAGACCATGTCACGTTGCACATTCAATCTAGCGCAAAAGGATGTAAGATAGATAGAACGGCTGCATGTAAAAACAACAATAACAACACCTTCATTTTATTGTATTGAGGTAATCTAAACAATTCGGAATGCTTGAAAATGCCGCAGTTAGACGGAATAAACCGTTAATAAAACCAACTAATATGGAATTTAATTATTTACTGAACACCAGCAAGAGACTACTGCGTGTATTTTAATTAAGTATAACTTAACACAGCTCTAGTGTGTTTACTTTGACATAAACACACCATGTTTAATTTCAAAAGTAGTAAAAGGGGGTGGAAAAATATTAAACAGTGTAACTCTCACAAGACAACTGCACATAACAATCTCCTGTAGTACCCTCTAGAGGAGAATTCACAAACTACAGATGCTTGGAGCATCTCTGCAGTACAATACAATCGATTACTCCACAGTAAACTCTACGATGCTGCTGAAAAATTAAATGCATTCAATCAGTTAGTTCACATTTGCGTGCAAAAAATGGGAATGTGATTGACCTTACCGGGAAATAATCTACAGCTTCAGGTGTGAGGATGATAAAGCGTCTGACGGAGAAAGATGAGGCCTGAGTGGTCCCATAATCCTCCTCGCCTGTGGCTCCATCACACTTCAGGAGGCTGGTGTAATAGTGCAAGATGTCGTCCCCCAGATGCCTCGGACATACATAGATCACCTCCACATTTTCATCTTAAAATATACAAAGACAAAGCGATGTTGACATTAAAGCGTACAAAAAAATGAATGTGTGTTTATGGCTGTGTAAAGCTCCTACCTCTGATAGCACACAGTCTGCCTATTTGGCTGTTCTGTAGGACATCAAATCCCCTTAAATTGATTCGCTGGCTCTGAGAGTATCCTGTCAGAACAAGGTCACAAGACTTTTAAAGAGAGATTCATATCATCTCTAATTGGCTTTATTAAAAATCTGCAGCTCTGTACAACTACCCTCAGATGTGCACGCTGCTAGACTTGGGGGTTGGATAGTTCAGTCTAATCACACAGTAGCGCAATCTGATGATTAATTTAGCTTAATAACTAGCAGGTGCAGTGTCTGTCATGTGCTGAGAGTCCTGTTGCACCATGTCCAGCCACCGCTGAGCTCCATCCAGCGGTACCTCCAGGATTTTACTCTATGTCTGTCTGGATTTCTGCCTGAGAGAGAATCCTCAACTGAATCAAGGTAATTAAATGATTGGATTCATGCTAATTAACAACAATGGGGTTCAACTTTCTAATTATCCTTGCTCACACAGCACTCTCTGTAGCCACCCCAAGTGCAAATAAAGCATTCCATCTGCTAGTAATTAGGCTTAATAATTTTAGACAATCGCTCAATGATTTACAATGCACATGCCTGATTACAGTCTAAATGCGAGTGCCATAGTGAAATTAGAACAAGAACGGATCATAGCATGCACTCTATGTTGAGTGCAAAAACACAGCGGCTTTTTGTGCTTTTGTGCGTGCATGTGTGTGTGTGTGTGTGTTTTCGCAGCAATAAAATAAGACCTTTGTGCCAGTTGCAAATATTCAACATAATGGCTTTTCATTTGCTTAATCTGCAAATTAAATGGCGATTGAGACTAAATTGTTCAGTTCCCTGGCATGGGGACTGTCATCATCCTGTGAGTGCTTTCCTGCAGAGAGTCATTTGAACGAGACAGAGTGCCTCCACCAGGGCCACAGACTGGGGCAGCAGCAGAGTGGAGTGGTGAGACAGGGGATGACTGCTGCTAGATCAGATGTATGTGTGTGTGTGTGTGTGTGTGTGTGTGTGTGTGTGCGTGTGTGTGTGTGTGCATGTATGTGTGTGTGTGCAGCAGGCAGAGAAAGCTACCTAATGAAGGGATGTGGATAATGGTCCTCTTGGAGGACTGGATGCGTTTCCAGTTGGCTGCCAGATGCTGGGGATGGAGAAAAAGAGTGATCAGAGATGGGCCTGTTTGGACGCGTTGCATACACACATGCACGCAAACGTGCGCACGCGCACACACACACACACACACACACACACACACACACACACACACACACACACACACACAAATCATCACTGCATAGCTAAAACACATCAAGCCAATCTCTCTCTGGGCTAACAGAAGCAAACCAAGCATAAAATACCACCTTAATTAAATTAAGCGTTTACTTTAGAAACATCTTCTCACAATTAATTCAATCAGCAAGGTACATGATGCTACTGCCAGGGGAAGATTAGCAGGCTTAATTAACAGGGTATGAATGTTTAAAGAGTGAGAACATACATTTAGTGCATGTATACACAAACGGCGATGTTAAAACTAAATGAACTTGTAGGCACTAATTAATATTGTGTCAGCGCTCTAATGCGATGTTCAGTCCAGATGACAGCCCAGACATGACATCTATGCTGAATGGGGAAAAATCTACAGAACGTTAGGCATCTAGGAAAAATTTTGCTGTCATACATCTCTCTTAAAGAGTTAAATAGAAGCAGAGTTTTATTTCATGAGGTGAGGTTGGCAAGATTTGGCTATGACAGAAAAAAGTTAGAAATGTTGATCTTCATAGCTTAACAGTGCCTTAAGAAAATCTAAAATTTCTACAGTAAGGTTTAATGGCATTGAATAAAATATGTTTTTGATTGTTTTATGCTTTAGAAATACTCCATTCAAACCAATAGCTCCATGTGTCCCACTCAGCTACAAACTTGTATTGCTTGCTATGCAACTGCACTCACAATAAATTTTAGCTGCAAGACAATCATTTTCCTTTTACAGTCTGTTTTCATTTTTAAACCTAACCATTAAATGGTTTGTGTGTATCTTGAGGCATAGAGTCATTTGACAGGCTGTGGGGGTAGGGGCATTAAGTGGGTGCACTTTGAAACGGGACATGGGTCAACTACTCAGGTCATGGGAGTTCATGCCAACATTCAAAATAAATAAATGTAAAAAACAAAAATATCAAAATTCCAAAAGTAAGCCTATGTAAACACAGTTGTTTTTTCTTGTGTATTACATTTTGGGTTTGTTGTTTGTTCAGAATTTTTTTAAAGGATAATTTTATATGTTCTTTATATGATCTGTAATCTGTGGGGTACAATGCCCAAATAAGGGTTTAAAATCAGCCATAATCACTCATGGATATTCTTATGTTTTGAGGCCCATTCTCTCCAGATAATCAATAATGTAAGGGAGTGAAACATTTTTATTCTTTATTCTTACTGTTTTCCTACAATTCATGACTAAGCTACTGTATTGATGGTGTAGGGGCACCACAGTGCAGATGATAATATATATAAAACTGGAATTAAATGTTTTGTTTCTAAATGTTAATAGAACATTGTTTAGTGTTTAAAGCATACTCTATGCATCATCTGTCTCTTAAACTATATGATCAAGGGGAATGTGTTAAATGTATACTCTAAAGTAAACGAAACTACAGGTCACATTTTGAAAATAAATCATCATAATCATCATAATTCATCATGAATTTTAGCCTAGATAAATAGAAAAAAGTAGCAAATAACTAATTTTACAAAATATTTATATGAGCCTGCTTTTTAATGGCCAATATCACCACAGCACATTTTTATTTAATTTAAAATTTAAATAATCTCTATAAAATTGTATCAATTCACAGAATGTCATTATATATGTAGCTTCTGTTACATTCTTTACCATTGTTCTCTAGCACTCAAAAACATTGTTTCTCAATATGCTTTATTTTGTTATAAATGTGGCTGCAGTTTTATTTGATTCATCTATTCATCTGTCCCACTCTTTCTTTCTGTTGCTCCTCTCTGTTCATTGAACTCCTCTGTTTTAGGCTCACTTTTTTTTCTGTTGTTCTGCTCTGTTCAGTTGTCTCACTGCTCCCCTCTGCTGTTCTGTTTCTGTGGCTCTCAAGCCAGAGGTACTAAAGCATATTTTTGTTCAATTACATACCATGATGAATGTCCCTGCATTTTAGTGACATGGCTTTTCCCCATTGCTGTCCTTACTTTTACAATAATTTAGTCAGAGAGAGAAGTAGACTCTTCTTGGCACCTCTAAGAGGATGTTGCTAAAACACAGATTTTGAGTGGCCCTCTGTGAAACACTAACCTTTTTGACCCAATGGAATATAAAACTTTATAGCAAAAGCTGAAATGTAGAATCAATATTTTCATTCTAGCAAAAACACTGTCTTAAAACAATTAGTCTGTCTTTTTCTAGAGTCAGATGGTTATATTTAAATTTTATAAACATAAAGTAACATTCAGAATATGCAGATTATTTAATTCTGATGATAAATCATCACACCTCAGATGGAACTGTGCACATCTGTATTTAAGATCTGACCTATGTAATTTAATTTAGAAGTCATAAATAAAAGTCTGAATCCAATTTTGAAAAATTGGGGGAAATGAGAAACAAAGGAAAGCTTTGAAAAGGTAAGAGAGCAATATTTAGAGGGAGAAAGAAAGAGAGAGAGAGAGAGAGAGAGAGAGAGAGAGAGAGAGAGAGAGAAGCACACATTGGATGTAAGCAGCATCACCTGGGCTCTGCTGCGGTAATTCTCCAGCTGTCTGAGACGCCGGGCCTGCAGGGCCTTCCTGACACGCCGCCTCTGAGCGTGCATCAGCCATGAGATAGCGATGATACCTGCCGCCCACTTGCGCCTGTAGTGGCCCAGGTAGGCAGTCCGGGCTAAGTAGCGCCTCCAGCAGGACTGAATGTGGATGGCAGCCGCCTCGATGCCTCCCTCTCCCTTGTAGCGCTGACCTGGGCGTAAGATAAGACTCGATACCTCCTCCCAGTTTTCAAGCACTGAGAGGAGGTCCTTCACTGGAGGAGATTTCCTCCAACTGTTATCCCAACCATGGCTAAACTCCACTAGCCGTTCCCCACTCACTTTGGCTAGAGGCACAGCAAAGTCCCTGAGTAGCTTTTCCAGAGCCCCCAGAACGTCCACCACACTGCTCCAGCACAAGCTAAAGCTCTGCTTGAAATGACAGAAATCTGTCTCCAGTGGGTTGATCCGTCCCTTTATGATGGCAAAGGGATATTTGCTGATGTTTTCTAGAACTTGCACAGGTAGATTCTACGGAACACAGAAACAAGAGGCAACAAACTAAGACTTTAATGATACATTTAAATTAATCAAATGAATGTCTATGATCACCTTCTCTTTTTGATTTGATTTAACATCTTTCTTAAAACTATAGTATTGTTACCTGGGGGCTTTTAAGTATAACATCATCAGTGGCTTGCATCATACCACTGTGGTCCACTCTCTTGGAGGTTGTGGTGGGAGGTGGTGTCTTGGTGGTCCATAGCAGGGTGTATTCTCTGCCTATACTTTCCAGAGTGGATGCAGGTTCTGGTTCCCAAGTCAGCTGCTTGTGCCACCGGGACTTCAAACCTATAGGATGTAAAGTTACAAACAGACAGGCTCAATTGTTCTCTAACAAGGATCAATCAGTGGCAAACAGTAATCTATATCAAATCAAGTGGCAGCTGTCCCTACAACAACAGTGGCACTACAGGCTTTATACTGAAAGACAATCAAAACAATGAGAGAAATGGCAAGAGAGCAAAATGGGATAAAGCCCTTGCAAGTTATTGGATTGCAACAGTGGCAGAACTTTTGTTAGTATCAATATTTCCAGGGGCAGCTGACCTGTCTTAGAAGAATCCTCTTTGGGGTGAAGAGTGGCAGCCTTAATCTGGATTGATTTAGGACACAGACCTGTATCTGGGACTAATGGAAATAGAAAATTAAAAAACAGTTTGATATAACATTGTGCCTGTTCATAAAAGTTTCAGACTAGGCAAGACTTTAAAAAATTCAAGACATTAAAATGGAAAAGTGAAACAAATCACAAATTAAATGAAATGACTAACAATGGAAATTATAGTGAGCAGTTTGCAATTGAATTCGAGGTAGTGGTATGATCAAAATGAAGCAAACACCAATTAACTCACACAATCCATGAGCATTTGTCTAGAATATAAGAGAGGTGAAGTGTTGGTGATGAGATGATGACATGTCTGTGTACCTGTCCCACTGTCCTCTTCAGCCGGGCTATGACGGCTCTTCGCTTCAATGGCTGGAAGACTCGTCACAGGGCCGGTGATTATTCTGTGATGTTTTGCCTGAAAGAATAGCTTTCGAATATCAGAGTTTGTACATGTGATATAAAACCCAAGCAATGCTACCAGATCCTGTACTTTCTGGTCAGACCCTATGAAGTTGTTGCCCACAGTCAAAGAAAGAAACTCAAAGACACTTTTTTTCAGCAATTAGATTGTCTTTCTTTTTCTGGAGAGATTTCTCCAAGTATCCAAGGTAACCAGCATTAATCAGACTTTTTCCAGCTTGGTGATTTAACAAAAAATAGAACTTTCTTGTAGAATAAGTATAAGGGAAAGGCCCAGGAAAGCCTACATGCTTACAAATAATAGATTTTCTGTCTTCATTACTCTCCTGTAACGCATCTAACCCTACATCAAATACTCACAGAGCAGCAGATTAAAAGTTTATCTTAATCCTTTGAAATGTGCAATGACCTCACTTTTCTAGTGCTGAGACCACATGCCTTTCACAAGTATTTAACGCAAATTGGTTTGACTTCTTTTGAAAACATGGAAAAAGGCAATAACTGACTTTACAAATTGTTAGGGATAAAAGTTAGGGAAAATGTCTCAAACTAAACTATATTTACGATTATCAAAATTATATATTTTAAATTATATAATTTCTTTATAAAAATATATTCTATATAATATTCTTTATAATTTAATTTATAATTTCCTTGTTTTGTTTTGTTTTTTTCCCCCAGTTTTTTAAAAAAAAAAATTTCTGTTTTTTGGCCAATTTTCAAGGGATTTTTTTACTATACTTTAGCAAATTTTAGGACCATTTCTCCTTAAGTTGCTCATTCGCAACTCTGTTCTGCCAAACATTATTAATACACACTTTTGTATCACATCAATAAAATAAAAGTAGATCTAATGGCCTAGTTTGATATAAGCAGATTCAAATGTGTCATTCGTCTTAAAACACAAAGTTTGTGATGCTGATCCTCCAGACTTGTCACCTAATGTCCTCTCCTTCGTTCTCTTCAGACCACTGAGCTCTCTGACAGACCACAGGTAGTAGCCAGGTGCTGGGAGAATCTCCCCTCAAAGGCACACATCTGTTTCAGATGGGGTAGGGAAAAGGTGGCACCTTTTTGTAAAATTGCTAAAATGCAAAAACTCATTTCCTGGCACGGGTGTGGAGTGGAGAAGAGCTGGCCTGAGTTGCAGGAGGAGGCAGCAGGCAGAGAGCCAGTGGTTAGCAGTTGGGGAAGCTACGGCTGTCTTATTGGCATGCTGGACCAGGTACCCACTTCTGTCCTGAGACAGCTGTAAACCAGTAGCCCATAGCACAGCAATCAGGCGCCTGTTTCTTTAGAAGAATGCTGATGTGCTGCAATCTGCTGCTTCCCGCTTTCTGCAGCCAGCGCTTCTATATCTCCTATATCAGAGTGACAGTCTTGGCCATTATTTCTCATGTCAGGTATAGATTACCAAAAACATATTGGAGAAGAAAGTGTGTAAAATATATCTAAAACTAATGCCGACCTTTGCAAAGATTCATTTGTTTGCTGTGACAAGTGCTGGCTGTCATCACCGAGCCAAGTGACCTTTATGTCACTGTCTCTCTGAGCATGAGACTTGAAGCATCTATTAATGCAGACCTCTAGCATCACTCTTTACTCCAGCATAAAGTGTCTGTTCTGGGGATTAAGGGAGTAGGTATCAGAGAGAGGAACAATGATATCCAATTCATCTTAGTTGGAGCAGAAACTCTTGTAATGCTTTCTAATCAAACCTTTCCTGAGGCATGTGTTGTATGTTACAATTAATATCAACAAAGACTCAGACACAGGAATCAATTTTTCATTGTGCAAAGCAAATAACTGGAGGACATAACATTATTCTGATTGTAGTTTATAATTATAGATGATTATAGTCTTTTTCAGCAGTATGTATGATAAAAAAAATCTGCTCCATAACTAAGAAAGCCAAAATACCAGATGTAGCCTGATTCTTGCAGCAAGTTAAAATTCTCTTCCATCAGTTTCAAAAAGTCACAGTTGAATTATCTGTCACCCACTCCAAGATTGTTTTGTATTTTACTCATTCTGACTACAAACTACAGCACTCAATTATGGGAGATAAAAAAAAACTATAACCTTGAGTCCACAAAGAGTCTGTAAGGCTCCAGGGCAGACCGGAGTCAAGTAGCATTTTCAGAGTGTTTACTTTGAAACTGCCTGGAGTGCACAGTACATCATATTAAGATACTGGCACAAAAGTCACATAAGCATACTTTTATCATTATTTCTTGCATCAATAAATTCTACAAAACTTACAGTGATTCAAGTGGCCCACAAAAACACACTGTATTTTAAGAACTTTGTCAAACCTCCCTGTAATGTGTCATTTCTATGGAAAACATGCATGGCATAAACATGAAATTTTCCCAATCTACAGTTTATATTTATCTACATTCATAGTCAGAGTACTTACTGCATTTGTGCTTCTCTTGTAGACATCTGGAAGCGATATCCCAAATTTTTGGTGCATCATGGCTCTGTTGTTTGGGTGAGCATGATTATAAAGCAAACGCATGGTTAAGGCTGACTTGTGCTGAATGAGACATGGAGGGAAAAAAAGACAAAAAATAATTAAGAATATCAAACATTTATATGTATGTATATATGTAGAGTCTCAAAGTGTTCTTCTGGTGTCTTATGTGCTGCTCTGTCACATGTATTATTTTTAAATTTCTCACTTGGGTACATATAGTTTATACTGCAGCTTGTATTATATTACTGAGTAAATTGTTTTTATTTCTGAACATAAAAAATAATGTACCTTTTCCCCTGGTGAAGCCTCTGGAAGGTCTTTCCTTTGTGGACGCACATCTGGGATGCTCTCCAGTGCAGGTTTCCTGTGTAATGTCTTCTATTTAGACTCATAATATCCATCACTAGAATGTGTGCAATTCTTAACATATTTTTTCCAACAATGATAAAAGAACTCATTTCATTGTGACAAATGTAAGCTTTTCCTTACTTACCATTTGGGAATCTGCTTCAGTTTTGGTAAATCTTCAATTACTGGAAGAACCACCAGCTGATTACTCACAGTTTTCAGGTAATCCTCTGCATGCTTCTGTTTACAATTAAACAGAAGTTTTCTGTTTAAAATTCAGTCACCTTTGCCTGATGTACATTAAGTGTTATCAATATCAATGCTTCTTCTGCAGGAAGAATCCTTACCCTGATGGTACTCTCTGTTTTGCCAATGGCAGTGTCCAAGGCTTGAATGTCCACTGTTTTTCCCATCTCATTGATAGTGATGTTCTGAAGATTAAATCTGAGTTGTCTCAAGTCCTCTTGAACCTGAAATATAAAGTTCTGTGATACAGATGCTGTGGAAAACTGGACAAAAACAACCAGTAACCCTGACCTTTTTAGTCCCCTTGTGGGCCTGGCCAAAGGTGTTTTCATCCTGCGCAGACAATAAGCACCCCTGCAAAGTGATGACTGAGAACAGCTAAAATAAATACAGATTTTTTAATTTTTGTATTTCTCCAAAAAAGATTGTTATAAGAAGCTTGTGACCAAATCCCGGAGTGAGGAGTGGGGAGACAGGGCATGATTGTAACACTTTTAGTCTCAGCACGTATGACTCGCTGAATTTTTTGTTTACAGCTCTAAAATTTTGGCTCAAGGTACCCTCATTTGTCAACTACATCACAGAAGTAATTATTTGATGTCGAATGCAAGGATTTCAGTTGTTACAACCTGGCCAACTACCGGGGTACGTTGTAACAATTAGAGTGAGGCATTAGAAATTACAAAAATACAGCAACAACAACAACAACAACAAAAGTGCATAAAAACACTAATACATACACTAATAATCAATTGCTACCAAGGACAAACTGGCTAACCTGTACCTGTCAGATGCTTAGTACCTAACATGGAGTGATTCAAAAATACAAGTCTGCTGCCTAAATCAAGTAACCAATCAAAAAATTCTTTTGCTTTGAAATGTAGACTTTTTGACTGCTGTGTTCGCCCACACACAGGGCAGCTGTGTTGATTCTCTTTCTCTACAGTTTTCCATTTATTTTATTTTGCAGCATCTTCTTAATGTCACATGGCAGATAGATTATTCTTTGGGGACAAACCTTACTGTCTCTTCCTGCCTCAAGCATATCCCTATCAGTTTTTTTCAACAACTCTCCTGACATGATGGGAAAAGGAGTAAGATAGATACAGAAAATGTGTGTAGTTGTCATTGGGGGTTAGATGAACCCCCCTCTCCCCCCTTTTTAAATGCTGTTACAACCACCCTTGCCTCTACCTGTAGCAACATGATGGTTTGAAATAATGAAAGATGAAATGCCTCACATTTACCCAGGAGACTACTCTTTCATCTAATACAAGTGACATGGTTGTAATTTCAACAGAATTAGTACTAATCAAAATATAGACTTGGTCTAAAAAATTACCTTCAGGTAAGGAAGGAAGGGAAACAACTCAAAGGTCACCCTTTCTTGGGGAAAATGGGGCTGTTACAACAATTCCCACTCTCCCCTATTGACAAAAAACAGAATTTAACTTGTAACCTAGCCTGCGGCTTGTTCTTACATAAGTAGCTAGGCTAATATAAATGTCTGTCTAAAAGTTTGAAAGAAAGGCTAACCGTTTATGAAACATTTAACTATTGTCTGCCCTGTGGTCATAATTTAACTTAGCTATTGTTAACTTGATCTACCTGTAAAAACTAGTTAACCAACAATTATCTAAAGAAAGGTAGATACTAGCATGCAGCAAGTATGCTCCAGTTAAGCTACTAACGTTAGTTAATTGTTTGCTAAGGCAGACATTACCTGAAATAAAACTTCTCCCAACTTATCTTCATTTTGAAGTATGTCAGACATTTTTTTCATTATTATAAAAATAATTTCGCTCAAACATGTGTCACAATATCACAATGAAGACCAGTAACGAGCTAACTATTGTAACCAAACCAGTTTGCTAACTAACATCAATCAAAAGTCTTCTAACAGTACTCGTAACCATGACAACGAGAGGAGTACCTTGAGTGTTTCTTTTCTCCGAGTATGATCTGTCAGACAGTCCGTCCATACTTTCGGACATTTTTGCTACAACAGGCAGATTACAAATAAAACCATGGCCAAAATCGATTTAACCACAACCATTAACGTAAACATATATTAATAATGTGTTGGTGTTGCTCGTGGGGAGGTCCTTTGCCTGAAAGAAATAATCCAGGGAGAAAATCCCCCACATTTCTAAAAAGCTTCGGTACACAAAGCGCATTTAATGTCAGTGACGCCCTAGACACAAATTACATTTCTATTTATATCACGATAATAAATTACCTAATTGCAAGGCACATAAATGTATCGTAAGGCGTTGTTAAAATAAACTCTGAGCCTTGTCACCGTTGCACCGGAAGAGACCGTCGCAGCGGCTCGGTCAGAGTTGAAAGGTTATCAAAGTTAACGTCACGTCAAGCTAGCTATCAGCTGAAGAAGCTTGTCCTAAATATTATGAACATGTCAACTACAGAGGAAGACACAGAGATGACCATTCCATGTGTGGCCATCACGAGTTGTGACAGCGGTTTTAAAGAAGAAGAGCTGATAAAACGTAAGTTTAGCAAAGCTTTACGTGCATGATTTGACAAACCGGCTAATGCTAAAAAAAGCTAACTTTCTATTAGCGCTACAGATTACATTTAGCAGTGCCCGCTTGTTGCTAATACAGGTTAATAACTAATCTGTCCGAGCGCGTAAGCGAATTCTTGTTGGGCTGATTTTAAAACGCTAAAATCAAGTCTGATGGTGTTTACGTGCGTCTTATTTCAACAACTAGCCAGTTGTCACCGTGAAAGCAAGTTGATTGACACGACGAAATGTCTCTCATTTGTTTGTGTGAGTTATAATATGCGTGCTTTTACCGCAGAGATTCTCAGTACGAAGACTTTACCTGAGCCGATCAAGCGAGAGGAAACAGTAGTGTGGTATCCGTGGACCATCAACAATAAATATTACACAGCGGATGTCAGGCTATGTGTTGTACCGAGCACTTTTCAGATGTCATCAGAGATTGCTCAGTCGATGCAGGCTTTCATCGCCTATTTTGACAGCACAGTGGTATGTAGTTTAAGACGAGCTTCAGTTTTAGAATCTATATTCTGTGATACGTGTGCATGCGTTCAGAGTGTGTGCATTGTGTTTACAGGAGGATGGTCTGGAAAAACTAAATCCCTGGATATCTGTGGTGGAAGATCTTGCTCCAGAGGTGCTCATTCTGGTGTGTGACAGAGTCTGTGAAAATGGTGAGTTCCCCTGCTCTGCCTGCTGGCTTGCACTTGAATACAACTCTGCAGGCTATTACATGGCATCTGAATTTGTATTTCAGGGGTGACCAGACATGAAGCACAACAGTGGTGTTTGGCTCATGCATTTGAACTGGTGGAGCTCAATCCGCAGGAGCTGCCAGATGAAGATGGTGAGTTTTACAGAAAGCAGAAACTTTAATGAAACTGCATATACTTAAATTTCCACTCTCTCTTTATATTTTGGTATTTTTTGTCCACATTCTCACTGTCTTTGATGCTCTGTCAGATGACTTTCCAGAATCTACAGGAGTAAAGAGAATTGTCCAGGCTCTCAATGCCAACGTGTGGTCCAGTGTAGAGATGAAGGATGGTGAGCTGACATCACTAACATAGTTATCCATTGCACTTTTACCTTACTGTTTATTACTGTGTGTGTATGGTATGTGATGGCTTATATTTCTATGTGATAGGGCACAATCAGGGCTTTGGTCTGATGAGTAGTTTGGTGGCTGCCAGACACAACAACCCACACAGCTGTTCACAAGAGCCACAGGTCAGAAACAGACTTAACCATTTTCATTTATTGTCTTTCATTGTGATCTAACTTCCTTCTCATGTGTATTAATGTGTCAGGTCATAATGAGGCATGCTAACCCTAGCCCCTTTCCTGCAGTCTTCCACCTTGCCAGTAGAGGGCTCACTTGTTAATGAGGACACTAGCCATACAGAAAGTAGTGCAAACACAGACACACAGGGAGACACAGTAGTTGGTAAGTGAACAACATCATTATTGTCCCCCTTTAGTCTGTTTTTTTCCCACTGGCTCATTCTTTTCAGTATTTTTATTTATTTTTATTTTATTTTTTTAACCAAAACATGGATATCTTGATGATGTGACATGACATTTAATGTCTGTGTTGATTCTGTCAGATGCTATGACTGATTTGGACATTCAGGAACTCGCTAATCTCACAGCTGGAGATGCAGATGTGGATAACTTTGAACGTCTCTTTACCAAATTAAAAGAGATGAAAGGTAATTGGGGAATGGAAAGTGAATGCATGGCTTGGATGTGTGTTTATAAATCATTGTTTTTTTTTGTGTCAAATATCCCAACAGCTTATTATACTTATGTTTTGGTTTTCTCTGATTTTCTACCTGCAGACAAAGCTTCTTCATTACCTCATGAGCAGAGAAAGGTTCATGCAGAGAAGGTAAGAAACTGTAGTCACACCTGGTTTACAGGACAACAAGAGTAGGACCTGGTAATATTCATAATCTGTTTGTCCTGTTTATGTAAAAAGATTAATCATCTACGATGAAATTGTTGCGAACACAGTAACACAAACCATTGTCAAACCAGTCAGTCCATGCCAAAATAGACGATGTGATGAATAATATTTAATAATTTTAATAATAATTTCAGATCTCATTGTTGGAGCCATGGTTCCTGCAGCTTCAGGCAATGTAGATTTAAGACTTTTTTATTTGTCACTCAGAGCTAAGTTTAAGACCAGTCTTCTAACAACGAAATTTGAGGTAGGACAATTTTATTTTGCCCAAATGTTTATTGTAACATAAAACATGACTTTTTTGTCCAGTGAAAAAGTTAGATTATATAAAACCAGCCCTTTTTAGAGTGGAACACATAGAAGACGATGTACATATAATATTATAATTATTAAAGTATCTCTTTGCTTTATCAACAGAGGTGGGAAATATCTGGCATCTCTGGCTGGTTTTCTGGGCGATTTTGTGTTTCTGAATCTGAATGTGAGATTCCACTGCTTGGATTCCCATCATAACCAACTGAAGAAAAGGAAATTATTAAATAAAAAAATAGATGTTACCTATTATTTTGAAGTCGCACAGTGCAACATCAGAAAAAAACGGTTTATAAAATGCTTCTCCTGTCTAAACATTTTTAAGACTTTGAAAGATCAATTTATGTCAATTTAATTCATATCAAGGCTTTATTTTTAGATTATTAATTCAATACCTTTTAGGACTGTAAGGATCCGCAGGAACCTTGGCTGGAGCACTTATCTGTTTCACTTTGAATCCAAAATTGGTTGAATAAATTGTGACGTTACACATGTTTCACTTAAACTTATATGAAGTATTTATACTAAATCTGCTTTCCAGGTAGCAAAAGCGTTTTGGATGGCCATCGGTGGTGATGACGATGAGATAGATGGCTTATCATCGGGTGAGGAAAGCTAAAAGTAGCTACCTGTGACTCAGCCTCCCTTCTCCTGGTCCTCCTCCTTTCCTGGGCCTCCCACAAGATCCAGCGCCCTTTGACTTGCTTCTTGCACCTGGAAAGTGGAGATGCTTACAGATGGCGCTGTAGGCACAGTCATGTTTAGAAACTTTTGATTCTTAATATAAAATGATTCCAATACCGATGTGTAGAGAGAAGATACTTTGAATAGGGCGAGAGGAGATCCAGCTGATGGCCCTGATCCTCAGTCCTCTCCCCTGGGTCCCTTGCTTTGCTACGAGCCCCGAATGAGCGTCAACACACGATGCCGTCGCAGGTGGAAAAACAAGAAAATGATGTGGGCTTTGATTTATGTGTATGTCCCTTAGGTACAGTTGTCACATATATGTGCAAGTGACATAATGTGCCTTATCCTTAGAAGAGTTGTAAGACATTTAATGCGCATTCTGTTCAATCAACATAAAGACTTGTGATTTTAATTTTTTTTTGGCTGTTTTGCATATTTTATTGTGAACACAAGACTGTTGGACTACATCTCATGCTAATTAAGATTAAGAAAAATACACGCACCAGAAAAACAGCAACACCTGTGTGCAATAATGGAGCATCTCTACAGTAAATAAAATGTTCAGTGGCAGTGCTGTAATGGACAACATTATGCTGAAGGGTGTTTTAAGGCTTTTTCTCTTTGCAGAACTGTAAAAGATTATCTTACAATATGCCATCCAACAAAATATCAACACAAACTACACCCTCAAAAACTGCCCAGTAGTTGACTCATCTAGAATTGTCTTTCCCTTTTAATCCTAAGTATATTGGCTTGATTTCTCTTAAACAAATGGTGAGAAGCCAATGAGTGACAAAAGAAGAACTGACCCCAAAAATAGCAAGAAATTAGTAAAAGGTACAAAGAAAAGCGACCTGTAAAAATTGTTTTTTCAAAAATAGAAAGAAAAAAAAGACATGGGGTAAAAAATGCTTAAAATTATAATACATTTGTAACATAACTTGAAATATGTAATCATCATAAGTTTATTTTCCACTTGGTTAAAAAAACCCAGACAGCCTTCTAAATCTACTTATTTCTTGCAATTTGTGAAACATTTCTTGTCAATTTTACCAATGTGCGCAAATGTTTAATTGTCCAAATATTCAACCTTAAAAGCCTTTAAAAAAATTATACTTTCACTTACCTGTTGGTGAAAAAATGAGGATTAACCTCACTAATAACCATATTTCTACATAAAACCTAACATTACCTCTGTGCAGGACCACATAAATTCTAACCTTAAAAATGAGATGCAATGCTTTTATAAGAAAATGATGGTATGTCCAGGAATTACTTCAAAAAGGTTTTAAAAAGCTTTGAATTTCACCTCAAATTTTCAAAATTTACCTCTGACAGTTTCACATTGACTATAGGACAATAAGATGTGCCTTTTTCACAGCAAACATTTTGATTTCCCTTGCAGGAAACGCACAGGTGTCACTAATAACACTAACAATGATGGCTGTGTCTATTCAGCTGCTCCAGCAGGGGTGACAGTGAAACCGCGTGCACAACACAAGGATCCTAAAGTCAAAGCAGCTAAATGGAATCCAGCTGTCATTTATTTCATTATTTGCACCTGTGTTGTTCCTTCTTAAAATGTCCTTTTTGAAAAAGGCCTGTCATTTCAGATTCATTTACAGGGGTTTCTATTTTCGTAGTTACTGTAATATTGAGCTGTGGTTTAAAGAAACATTGCATTAAAATCTTTTTACTCAGTTGCATTTTATTAAATTTTTCACAGATAACAAAACAATGGTCATTTGAGGACAAATATTAGGCTACATGAAAAAAAACATGTACATAAGACTTGAAAACCACCAACTAAACATATCAAGGAACACTTGAGCACTGATACGGATCTACCAAACTAGCTAACGCACTGTAGCACACAGTATTTCAGTTAAGCACTGTGTAACTGTTTGAAATAAATTACATGGTGACTCAGTCTTATGTACTATAAGTAAGTACAGGATAAACATAGTGGCTTCATAGACAATGACAGCGAGCATATTACACATGCCTTATATTGTAGCAATGTACATGTAATATACAGTATTTACCGAACAAGCAAATTACCACTAGAACTAAAGCTTTACACTGATCAACACGGTAAATTGGAAGTGCATCATTTACCCACAAGGAGTATAGTGTACTTTTGGCCAACAGTTGGTAATATCTGTAAAAGTAAATTTGTTTATTTTGTTATTCTACATGCCATTAATGGATGAACCACAGCCATGGTTGCTGTTACCGACTACCCTTCACACTGAAATCACATGGGTGCCTAAATTCAACCGGCCGGCTACGATCACTCATACTGTCATTCTCTACGTCCCTATTATGAAATAACAGTAATAGCTGGTACAGTTATCCCGTGTCACACTGAAGAACTAGTTGACCCATGTTAGAAGCTGCCTGCATTGACGCAGGCAGAGTTTTGGGTCGTTAAAGCAAAGACTTTTTTTGTGAATCTACTCATGCCAGAGGTCAGTCAGGTCCACTGTTTCAAGCACTGCATGACTACGAGAAATCACAAGCTATAAATATTTATATACAATCATATTGAGGCAATAAAAAAAATATATTCCCATGCAGGACAGTATGCAAAAATAACTTAGAAAAAGTCTCTTTCACTGAGGAAAATAGTTTTCATACAAGGGTTCTTTTCAAGAAACAATGGTGCTAATGTCTTTTTTCTGTTTTTTTTTTTTTAAATAGATAAAATACCAATTACATGATCAATCAGATAACTGACACTTTAATTCATACAGATGAATCAATACGGGCAAAGTACCTTGTACTTAAGATATTAATTAAATATATTCTATTTATTCACTACTAAGAATGAGTTTTCATGTTAATTTATGGTTCAATTGATAAATAAGCCTCCTAATTCAGTGATTAGAAGGAGTGGTTACTGGGACACTGAAACGCCAGTGATGAGAGCATATTTGAGCTAATTCATAGAATCAAAAATGTTTTTGAAACATGTAAGAGACGGCCAAGCTGAAACTGTACCATAACTTCAACTTGGAAAAAAAAACTCATTTATAAAACAAAACAAAAAAAGTACAACACTGAGCACAGACGCGATGTCTGAATGAATAATGACGAAAAATGTGGTTGTCTTTTGAAACCTATTGCAAATACCCTGTGGCTGCCCATTGAACACATAAAAACAATGTACAAGTCCTAAAATAACCGTCAAATGGAGACACTAAATGTGACTGAGGAAAGTGCTCTAGATGTGAGGTGAAATGTTAGACACAGCGAGGGAGGAGTGATTTACTGATTTGATGGATGGCGTCTCTTTCCTTATTATCACAGAGAGGTGCTTAAGTTTACCTATGTGGTTTGTGTGTAAGTGTGTGGATAGGAAGAAAGGTTTCTGGGAGTTATGTGTGGCTCCTAGGACACACTGGAGCAGTGGATGCTGGGAGAGCCCATCTGTGTGAGTACCTTGTCCAGCCACTGCAGAGGGCCATTGAGATGCAGTTCTATCCAGCAGGGGGTGCTGGTCACTGTCTGACGTCTGCAGGGTGCAGAGAGGAAGAGGGGCAATAGAGTCTGTCATTATTGAGAGCTTTCATACATCAACACTGAAAAGATGTGCCAATATGTCATCATGAGGTTAACTTCATCACAGTCAGTGCAAACATACAGTTTACTCAGTTATCTCTTGTCTTTGCTGAATTAGCAACAACACTGGAGCCAACTCTTACAGGCCATTTCTGAAGTCATTCAAGTTGCTATCAGAGATGTTTCCTCCAAGATGTTTGGTGCCAGAAATATAACACGGACCACTCATGGTCCAGTGGGAATCCCCCCTTGCAAAGGGTGCCTGAAATGCGTTCACCTCCCACTCCATGTCTCCCTCACGAATGCATGCCTGCTGCATTCTTTCTCTGTTACTCAACCCTCTCTCGCCGACTCACAGCAGCAGCACCCTCCCCCCATCCCCATCTTTTTCCTCGTCTGAGTCTGCTGCTCCAGCCTGTGCACAATGCCGCTTCATTTATTCAATCCCAAAAGTGAATTTGACCATAAACACTTTTTCTTCTAAAAATTGGGGCACACTGCTTAATGAAATCTTGGTGTCCTAAATGTGCGCAGTACGACAGACTCAAGGAAAACAAGAGAAGTGATGAACTCTTAAAACTTTACACAGGCGGGACAGAGATGACAGCATATGGCCTATGTGTTGAGGCAGGTGCTTTAATCCACCTTTGAAAGCTGAAATAAAAAATGCTAATAGAGCACTTAACCATGAATGGGCTTTTTACACAAGAAACAAAAAGTGAGAAAATTAAAGTGCAGCCGTGGGAAGGGAAAGGTACACCGTGTGTCTGGTCTTGGCTGTAAACGGTTTTATGTGCCGGTGTGTCTGAAGAAAGACGTCCTCTGTGAAGTGAAGAGCCGTGAGCAGAGTTCGCAGAGGGCCCACTTAAAACCCCCTTAAATTCTCTGCCCCTCTCCCTCACCCCGGGGATTACTCAGACCTGACAGCCTCCCTCAGCATCCACTCTGAGTTTATACAAGTACATAGTACCGTGTGAGAAAAGAAAAGGGAAAAAGCAATGAGACAAAAGGAGGCTGAACTCCAGCCATGTCCAAAGTCTGGCTCGGGGGCCAATTGTGGCCCTTTGACCAAATTAAAGCAGCCCTTGGCTTGTTGTTCAAAATATACATTATTTGGCCGAACACATTATTGGTTAATAAAGCCAGATCACTTTTACATTTTTTTCATTCACCTCACAAGGGTAGGATTATCACACAGTTTGTAGAAATGCACTGAGTAGGTACTATGTAGATGGAGTTAATGTTGTTGTTGTTTTTTTTGACAACTAACAAGCTAACAAATGGTAACCTAACAGCAGACATTTTTCTGCTAGGGAGCAAATATGGCCACGAAAATACTGACATATTGAGTATCACAATTTTATGTCATGTGATACATTGTTTTTTTAAAGAATCAATACAACGTCAATTTTGTTGTGTTTAACCCCCCCACTTCTAGACAGCAATTCTGTAATCTGTCTTTAGTCATATGATTCTGTTGTTCCAGCAACATATTCTCAGTGTGTTAAACGTGCTGTGATAAATATAGATTCTACTGTTCTAATTGCATTAAAAAGTTAACTTTTTCTACTTGACTTATGCACATGGTGGAGTGGTCTTTGTGACAGTTTTCCTTCAAGTAAGATTTAAAAAACACCAAAAAATATTGCCTTGATTATTGCCAAACATCCCGATAAACTGAATCACCTGCTTTGTGGATTAAAGCCTGTACAGAGCCCTACAGCAAATAAGTGTAGAGTCAACATCAATTTTTTTCACTGAAAGATCAACAGTTGTTTTTGTCTCACTTGCGTGGATTTTTTTTTTTAAATAACCCACATCATGTTAATTCCCAAGTCTTTTGACCACTTTTTGCATATCCCAGACAAATTCTATTTGTTGGCATTTTTGGTTGAAACTCAGGCACTAAATTGTAGTTGCTGCCTTTTGTTACGCTGAAAAGTACCAGACTGAAAAATAGCAAAATTTAAGTATATAGCATCTTTAGCAAACAGTATAAATTGGTCTTAGCAACTTCTGCCAGCACAGTCAGTGGAACATGAACTGGATGAACTGGTTGACCTCTCCACTGCCTTTTGTCACTTTTAAGCCTCAAACTATTGTATGTTAAAAATATATATATATATATACAGCATTCATGTACTCATAATTGCAATATAATTGTCTTAATTGGTTTGAGATTTGAATCTGCTCACCTGTACTCAGCTCCCCAGCCCTTGACAAAACTCATGCGGATGGTGCACATCCTGGTGAGTTGGTAGACAGCCTCAAAGCCTTGGTTGACTGACTGGGCGAGCAGAGCAGCAAACTCCTGATTGTTGAAGATCTTCAGGTTGCAGCCTGAAAAAAAATTAAATAAAATTTTAAAAAAGTATTATTCATAGTGGTAATGTTTTAGTATTAGGCAGGGCTGTATTGAATTGTTGTAGCCTGACATTTGAATTCTAAATCAACATTCAGAAGTGTGAAGGGAGAATCTGGGATTAAATGCCAGAGCACACCTGGCTTCAGGTGTTTGTGTGTTTCCTCTCATGCCTACCTGGAGGTATTTTGCAGACAGTGGCAGGATGCCAGCCATAGCGCTGGTTGCAGTTGGGACTCTGGACAAAGATGGCACTGTCACTAAGACACTCTGCAAACACCTCTCCACCAATGTAGTACAACCTCACACCCCGTCCTGGAAAGAAAAACCAGAGAGGGGATTGATGCTAAGCACTGAGGCAGCTGAAAATGTCAGGTGCAAATATAAAAGGCAAGTTAGATCAAAGCTTATACGGTCCCTGTGAAGTTAAACCAGTACCTATGTGTCTGCGCGTGAGCTCTACTGCAGAGTTGCGGTTGACGTTGGAAAGCAAGCCCAGACAAAAGCGTTCAGAGTTGGATGGGTCTGTGAATCCATCCACTGTGAGGGAGGGCTGGGAGGCATGGAAGGTCTCTCCTACACGTTGGTTCAGCTCATAGTAGGAGATGGAGCACCAGAAGGCAGACTCACAGTATGTCACAGGTTGTAAATCTGTGTGAGCAGAGCATGGGGGTTGAATGAGTACATTAGCTAAGATTTAAGGTCCACTGAAGTCCATGAGAAAAAAATTAAGAAACCCATGAGAACAGGTACTGCTTTGTGGTCAAACTACCATTTGACTGTGGAGATGCACACAGCTGATAACGCTTCTCTTTGATTTCTCCTCAAAAGCTCGTTCCCATGACCCTCATGGCCCCTGCCAGGAATGGCCAAGACATGACGTGCATATTTATTTAGTTAACAATGACCTCCTGGTGGCTTTCCACATAGATAGAATAACCTGGCAACCGGATATTATTATTATTGCATTACCTTGAGCTGTCTGTTTCTGGCCTTTCCACAGACGAGGACAGACCAAAGACAAAGACTCCATTCATACCACACTTACTCTGTTACTGCCCTGAGGCTGAGCCTCCCAGACGTAGGCCACTACTCCTGCATATTGCTAATCTGTCTCTCTCACACACACGCTCACCACCACAAAGATATTCTAACCTGACTTGATGAGTACAGCACCACTGATAAGACATCAGCATTTTTGGTTTACTAACATGTTCAGGTCAGAAGAGGGAAGTTACACAGATGATATGTCTATCACCTCTTCTTACCATACAGCATAAAAAAAGTGCAAATAAGTGTCCAGATATACTTAAAGCAACAGAATTCAGTCTTCTGAGCCCTAAACAAGCTTTGCTGTTGCTCTGAAAAAAGATTTTAAGTCTGATAAGCTTTGCAAAAAAAACAGCCAGGACAAGTGATTTTTCAATCAATTAACACTTTGCTTAGCCTGTTGACTGACGCGCAGAGCAGGTTAGGATATTTTCTTCAAGAGAAACTGAAATAATCATATGTTCGCTAACCCCAACCCTAACCCTAACCCTTGTACACTTTGGATCCAGTTATGAAGAAATCTAATAAAGTGCTGCTGCATATCGAAGCTATCCTCTGACAGTAAGGATGGCTCCTTTGCATAAGACATTTTAAAGAGATGACAGGTACGACAGGACTCTATGTACTCTATAGTAGAGTCATCAGGTCCAGTCATGTGGGGATGTGTCCTTTAATGCAGGGTGATTCAGATAAAAAGGTCTGTAGTACTGGTCCTACATAAATGCTCTTACTAGGCGGGTTTCCTTTCAAGTTGCGCAAATTGAAATTGGGAATATAAAATACTAATGGAAAAACTTCAGTTTAGAAAAGCTTCCATTTATTGCAAAAACGTTTTTACGATCACTCGAGGTAGTATTTCAGGTTATTCGAAAAAGACATATTTCACAAAACTGCAACACTTTTTTTTGGCTTTTATAGGTCACATGATGCTATGGCTAAGTGCTTGTCATTAGGAACTGGCTCCCTCGGATTCCTGCGGCACTGGGAAAGACGGATTGTCTATGTGACCTCACAAGATGATCGCTGAATATTTACCATATGAACTGATTTGTATATCCATCAGTGCAATTGCTTGTATAAATGCAAAGGAGACCAACTGTTTGTATTTTCTGTATTGTTTACCTGTATTTCAATGTTTTTTCGTAAAAAATAAAGCACATAAAAATGATGATGATAAGAAAGTGTTTAAAGTGTGAGCAAAACTTACTAATATAGTAAATGAATGTAATTTGATTTCATATGCCAGTTGCTGAGAAAAGGCCATGTTACTGTATAAGCAGTATTATACTTTACATAATGTAATTGCTACCAACCAGAAAAGTGCAGATAATGATATGCTCTGTAATTAAAGCTGACCTCTTTGGTTTTGCTTACCAAGATTACTGTTTGCAGGTGACACAGGATTGGGCGACAGGCTGGGTGAACCTGAAATAGAGCAGTAATAGAGGTTTGGCTCATGATCTAGATAAGGCATAATTAGAGCAGTTTAAATTGTATGTGCGTTCATGTGAATCACCTGTGTCCATGCTGTGGTTGAGCTGGTGATCATTTGTCTCACCATCCTCACTCAGATACCCTGGTGGTGGAGTTTCTGTGATATACAGACACAAAGATTAAGGAACACACTCCTGATCTCAACACATTAAGGCTTTGACGTGTATTCAAGTGCTTAAACAAGTTTTTGTGATGCAATGCATTGTGAAAAAAGAGGCAAAAAAATGATTGCAACAAGCATTAACCAGTAATTTTTCTGCTTACAGTCAAGTTCCCTTTCCTTGTGAATGTATCTACAATAACCAGACAGTCCTCTCCAAATAAGCAAAGTCAATTATCAGTCATGAGCATAAACTCACAAACTTCTAAGTTCTGTTTTCATAAATAATGACACTTTATCTTACCAGGAATATAGTTACTCTGGGGCTCAATGCCAGCGGGGAAGTTGGTGTTCTCGGGGATGGATGGGCTGTAGTCATCCAGCGGAGGAAACTCTGCAGGTATATCTGTATGTCGTGGTACTAGGACAGGAGGCAAAACTGGAGACAGGCAGATACTTTCTTTAGGACCAGTTCAGCCCCGTAAACAGTATGGCAAAAGCTTTAACTGAAATACAGTCATTTGGACCATGTAGCAATTAAGTACACTCACTTGGCGTCTCCACCCTCTGGTAGTGGTAGGGGTTGACGCAGACTTCATCCCTCTTGGTGTGGAAGGCAAATTCACAGTGGTCGACAGCCCGCAGCTCATGGTGGGACTGCAGGTCTGGCCAGCGCCACAAGCGGCAGTAGATCACATGAGGTAGACCTTTTCTGTGGGAGACCTGGAGACGCCCATCTAAAGATCTGAAAGACACCACCACAGAGACTGTAGCTGTGCATGCAGACTGAATGTAATCAGTCAATGTGTTGCTTTGCTCTGTGCTCCAACTATCATCGAAATTATGTTTTTTTTTATTGTAAGATACAACCTGTCACATATTCCTTAGTTCTGAATTAATCAGCATTATGTGAGGACAGGGCACCAAAGCATTTGACTGACTAGTTGGCTTTTCTTTTTTTCACCAAACGGCTACATGTAATGTGCTTTTTAATGCTTTTTAATTTTCTCTATTCAAATACTGAAAGCATGAAAGAAAGTATTTTATACCAAGCATTCCCTCAGCCCTAGGGATGGCGATCAGGAACCGGTTCAAGCTCGGAAGTCTTTCCAAATTAGAGCTTATCAATTCCTTAAACTAGCAACAAGAATGTGTCACAGTGGAGATGAAGAAAGGGGCCAAAATATGGCTTCACTTCCAAAAGAAAGGTATCAATAAAATCTTATTGATTTCCATCCCTACAGGACTTTCCATGTAGCACCATACAGAGAAATATCAGTTGTCAGAATCATCCTAAAATGACCAAACATTGAAATATAAAATAAAAAAAACTTGCTACAAAGTCTACAAAACTTTACAATGGGGTATTAGGGCCACTGTAGATAATAATAAAAAAAATGTAGGGCAATATTCTGGGAAAAAAATCACAATTTCCCAAATGAAAAAGGTAGGCTATTCTCAGAGTTTTTAAAGTTGCAAATTTTTGAGAAAAACACTCAAAGATTTCTGAGAAAAAAATTTGGACATTCTCTGAGTTTATGAAGTTGTACATTTCTGAGGAGAACATCTCAGCTATTCAGAATAGTAGTGTTTTTTTGTTTCGGGGGTCAGAGAGCCACATCACTTCACTTTGGAGTAACGCTGTAGCGTCTGTGTGATGAGGTTGATCCAAAGTGAAAAGATATGTTTTTTTTGACCCCCCAAAAACAAAAACCTCACTATTTCTGAGGTTTTTTTCTCAGAAATTTGCGACTTTAAATACTCAGAGAATAGCTGAGTTTTTTTCTCAGAAATTTGTGACTTTATGAGAATGTCCAACTTTTTTTCTCAAATTTGCAACACCAATCTCAGTTTTTTTTTTCAGAATATTGCCCTCCTTTTTTTTTCCTTTTTTTTTTTTTTAACGTACAGTGGCCCTAATACGCAGTCATTATAAATCATCCATGGCCAAGTAGGTTATTTTAATTATGATGCAATACCATTCATTTATGAAGTTAAATTGCAGTATGTAAAGAGAACTGTTTGCACTGGAAGCATATGTAACTGTGAGATGTAAGCCTCTATATATTGCAATGAAACCCAAATGACTAAAAAAGGAAAGGAAGGACTGTAACGGATCCTGGATACCCCCCACCCACACACACACTCACTCACACACACACTCTCTCTCTCTCACTCACTCACTCACTCACTCACTCACTCACAAACACACACACACACACACACACACACACACACACACACACACACACACACACACACACACACACACACACAAAGTCCAGTGTGGTGATGGCTTTTTTTCCAGCTGAACTCAACAACAGTTCAGCTCATCATAGAGCTGTCAGACAAGAAACATATGTTTCTCATTCTTTACCATGGCCTGGCCTCCCGAGAAGTATGTCACAGAGGACTTGAGATTTCAGAAAAATGAAAGCTACCTTGGTGCCGGTTTCAAGCAGACCAACAAAGCAACTTACAGTATCAAACTAAAATATCATAATGACTAATATTCATATACATTTAGACTAGACTGGTGATGACATTTAACAAAAATCTTAATCTTAAATAACATTAGAATTTGACTTGTTTATTACTTTACTCTGAGAGGGAATGAGGTGCATGACAATCGCATTTGAAATTACAATTATGGTGCGCACCTTTGTCATGTTTATATTTTATATATTTTATTATATTATTATATTATTATTATATTTTATTTTATACTACAACTGTGTCATCTGAATGATCAGATGTTGTAAGACATAAAGGCTGGCCCATTAGTGTGGCTGCTCTTGCTGTCCATGTGCTGCTCTTTAGACTGATACCTTCGGCTAGTCGTTCATGAAATACAATATCTATTCTGCCATTTATTTAGTTCAATGCATTGAAATAACAGCCAAATCAAGCTGAACAATAGGCTTTCAAACAGTTTTTGCCAGAATCTTAAAAAAGACACATCTACGTCAAGCTACAAAAAGGCTAAATGGGACCAAGTAAAGGACACATGGTACCAGTGAACTCTGAGCACTGTGTTACCTAAAAAGTTGGAAGCATCATCCAAACACACACCAAACATCACCAAGCTTTGGGACTACATCACCAAAAAATAGATGGCCGTGGACTCATCTTTCAACACTGACTCTTGCATCAAGGGTGCTTTTGTTGGGTCAGCTGAGGTCAGCGTTTCTGAGCCTCTGGCAACATTGGCCCACGCTTCTGACTATGTCCTGTCTCCCTGATTATTCCACTTTGACTGACATAATGACCACTCTGACACCCAGCTGGACTGACACAACCATCTTATCCACCAAACATCAAGTGTGCAGTAGCCAGCCACAGATTCACAGACATCTCAACCCCAGTGCAGCACCTTTTACCTTTTTGTGACATCTTGAGTGGGAGAGAAAACACTTAATGTTGGAGTTTGGTCCAAGCGCCAACAATTAACAAGCCTGTACTGCTAAATGCCTTCATAAAAAGAAACAGCAGAATTAAGATGACAACACTACTTTTCGGGCAGGATCTGGTAGCCTAACATTTCAGTCACATACCACACACTTTGACTCAATGTCTTCTGTATTCCCAACAGATAGCACAACAGCTGTTATTCTGTAAACTTACAGTCACTAAACCCACCGAGATGGAACCACAATCCAAACAGTGGCCCACGCCCTCCCTAGAGCCCGGAGCACATTCCTAAGAATTGAGGAAAAGTTTTTAATGTAGGTTAACACCCATTCTCTGACTTCTATACAGACCATGATAGGGGACTCAAAGTTTCAGTAGCAATTAGATTACAAGCTGCCTAATAAACTTTAAAGGATGCTTAAAAATTAAAGTTACTGAGGGTGTATTCCAGCTACTACAACCGAGCCTATTGTCAGCAGGGCCAATATGTTTACCTGCTGGGGTTGCAGCGAAATACTGGTTTTAAGTTATACTGTGTTACAACAACTGACAGTTACTATAACATATATGTTTACTTATCTATGGTAATGAAAAAAACTACAACTGGACAGTAAAAATGTCACATTAATTTTAGTTATTTTCAAAAGGGAGAGTTTTTATACATACTTGTATTTAAAAATTGTTAGTATAGGAATAAAACATTTGTATAGCTAAAAAATAAACTCTTTTTTATTCTTTTAAGGGTCACTGAAACTAAATACCATGATACAGAGACATTGTAATATTTGTAGAGATGGTTATCATGTCTTGAAAGTCTCATACCAACACAACCCTAATACTTGCATTGATTGTTTTATATAAGAACAAATAGTAAAGAGACAAAAAATACATAAATAAATAAATAATAAATTATGGCATGTATTTACAATGTACTCAGTGTTGTTATGTATCTTATCAAAGTTATCACTGTAATGTTTGGTAACAATTTTGATTTTATTTAAGATTACATTTTCACATCTGTACAGGAAAGCACATGGAAATAAGGACTGTAAGCTAGCACTCACTCACAGTGTTACTGTTGACTGAAGACAGTGTCCAGCAAATAAACTAACTAAACTGCACAATACTTTACTCCAACATCATACTGAGTGACAGCATTTGTGACTCATCCAAACCACTGCAAATACACCAGTGGGTGTGCAAAATCCAGCATCTACCTCAAGTGTTAGTTACTGGTCTTTTTGGACAGATGGGTATCTCATATGGGGAATCCCAAACCGAGCCCTTATTCCAACTCTCCCAGAGTACACACACTCCAGTCTAAACATCCTCTATGAGTCAGAGCTCTGCTTTGCCAAACCACCCCTTCTTCTCCTGTTCATCACACGTGTGAACTGAGGACATACTTGTTTATGCAGCACTAGATGTACCACAGCTACACTGTCAGCAGGTGAAACGTGCTGAGACGTTTCTTTTTAAACTTGTTTCGGCATTTTAGAAACTCCGACTACTATGTGTGTCCAATTCCAAACAATTATGCCATTCCAGGTGTATATGAAGGTTACAGCTGGTCTACCGGTCAGACTACTTGTGCAAACTAACGCTATAATGACATAACAGACTGGGCATCAAGTCCTCTTGCAGTAACGTTAACTAACATTCATAACACTTTCTAAGCTACAACAGAGGTAACACAGTTTGTAATGTATCGAAATTTGACGCTGATAAAATACTAACTGGCTGGTGTCTGTTTCCACAAGAAAAATAAATATGCAAGCTGAAAAGCAGGTTAAGTTTGTATTGATTAGCTAATGTTAGCTCTGCTATGCTATGTTTTTACCATAGCAGCTAAAGCTAACTATCAATGCAATCAAACCCCGCTGCACAATGTCATAATTTTAATCTCCTGATTGATGAATTTAGCAGTTGACACATAACAGTTAACGTTAGCAAGTTAACAACGAAAATATAATAATACAATAAAAGCACTAAGCTCAAGCTAACTAGCAAGCTACTTAGCTACCTAGCTAGCTGTCATCAACCGTAGCTAGCCAGCTGGTTAGCCGTGTCTGTGTCCTTACCTGGGTATGGTTATGCATTTCGTGTTGACATTCTGTGTTGTGATGGCTTTCTCCAACTCGTCCAACTGTCCCGTCTTTTTCAACTTCTTCACAAGACTTTTGACAGCCTTTTCGCACCATTTCTCTTCTTGCCCGTTCTGCTCTCCTTTCTTCCAGCCAAGCAGCCTCTTCACGATTGGAGGAGTAAATGGTAATATAGACATTTTATATTAAAACTTAAACAATTAGTTACAGCTATGCAATTTAATTCACACAATTGCCAGCGGTACAGTTTGTCGTTCCTATGACAAGTTAGCTAGTTAGCTTTGCTGGCTAAACTCCCAGACCGACGGGTGGCTGGTGGCTGCCGGGGGACTCGGCAGCAGCGGCTTGCGTCGCAGGTTCAGTCCGCTCAAGTTGGCCGTCTGTCGGAGTGGATCAGTTCCTCCACCAGCCAGCCGGGCTGTCTGTCTGCCCCTCCTCCTGCTCCTGCTCCTCAGTCAGTCTGTCCTCCACCTGCAGCAACCAAGTGTGTCCACACAACTGTGTGTTTCCACACATCACAGGACCACCACTAAAATAAACATTTTTAAACATGAAAGAATAATGCAACGGCTACTTTTCAAGGCCCTTCAACTTTTCAAAGCAGGGAAACAGTTCAGGGGCTGTTCGTCATTTATGAGAGGGAAGGTGGGTGGTGGTGTATTGTGTATTTATTTTACTGCCAAGATAACGTATTTTATATGTTTTGTTTTGTATCTTTTGTTCTTCTGTATGTTTTCTTTCAGATGGTCCTTGGACACATCGTGTGATGAATGCTTCCATAGGAAAAATAAAAAAACAAAAAACAATCTGAGTTTAAAAATGGCGCTATTTCATTAAAATGACTTCATTCTGCATCTCATTTAAAATTTGTCTAAAAAGCAACCATTAACACTGATTAACCAGCATGCAAATGTGTGTGAAACCTAGAGCTTTTTTCAACTCTAGGGTTTTGTCTTCAACTTTTACCTTGCCAACATCAAAGGGTAAATTGTAAAAATCCATTACTAATTTCAGGTGGAGGGATGCAATTTCTGCAATTCACACAGGGAGGCTCAAAGAAAAATATTTGTAGCTTCAGCGAGGCTCAAAATAAAAGAAATTATAAAGACAAAGTCACACTCCAGCCATCCCCTCCTCTGACAAGTAAAGAACAGTTCCTAAAATAAAATGCAAAGATAAAGCATTCTTTATAAAGGACATTTACAGCACCGGAATTACAATATTTGCTTTAATTAGGCTACTAATTCAGATGCAAAAGCCTATGCTTACAATTTTTTAAAAATGTGTCTGCTTAACTTCATTCATTCTGTGTTATCAGTTTCAGTGATTATAAACCCGTCGTGTCCATCTATTCAACATATGCCAAACTCAAGCGGCAAGAAATGAAAAAAAAGTTGTAATAGAGATATGCCGAGACTGAAAAGTGATCCAACTTTTGCATTTACTGTGTCCATGAATAGAAGACCCTTAGGAATAATCCCCCTTTCATCCTCTCATAAAAGTGATTTTATTTCACCACAGATGCATCTTTCCAGAAATGGATGAGGGAGGCGACTGCATTCAGTGGTGTTCAGGGTTTTATGGTGTTATTGATAAGTGCAACCCCTGGCTGCTGCCTACAGTAAACAGCAGTGTGCCTGTGCTATAAATATCCCCGTCCAGGACCAGCCCCCTTTCCTTTACTCTATTTATAATCTCCATCAATGACTGCTGTCTATTTTTAAGCAAGCATTTGGCATGGCTGCTTACTTCCTTCTTCTAAAATAAATATTTCAGCTATCTTGGCAATGGTACCTGTAAAATAATATTAAGGACACTTCATGGCTCTTTGTAGGACAGTCAGTTGGTATGTGGATCTAAAACTAAGCCCTATTTCTAGTTATAATTATTGATAAACACCGAAGGGATTACAATTAGGGCTATGCAAGGCAATGGGCAAAATCTTATGCCAGATATATTTAAAGGTCCAGAAATGGAATATAATGTAATTTAAAACATATTTTTTCTTTAATGTATAATAACCTGATAATAAGAATGGTTGGGTTTTTGTTACTTGAAAATAAACCGATTATATAGGACCTCGTCCACAGAGATGGCCATGTTGCACAGCCATGTTTCCACAGAGGCCCAGAACACATGAACTAAGGAATGGCTTGTGATAGGGCTATTCGCATTAACATGTTTTCACATTGGCCACTTAGATTAGCAGCTAATTTCGCAACAAGAGTGCAGGAAAAACATTTACTTTACTATTACTACTGTAAAATCTTAATTTTCCTGAGATTGTATTCCGTGATTTCATGTAACAAATAAATTGAATTGAACAAATCTAACACAATGTTCCTTTAAATTGAATTAAACTGCATGAATTGTATAAATACTATAAAATTACATATATTGTATATTGTCCATTCAGGAAAAAAATGTGCTAACAGATATTGATACATAGAGAATAATAAAATCTTGTGTTTGACAGTTGAAGATCTAAATCATTGCATATATGGTCTTTACCAAACAGTAAAGACCATATATACACATCTATGCACAAAATTGTGCATAGATGTGGATATGTCGATCCTACTGTTTACATGATATTGATGCTTAAAATGGCTTTCCTAATGTTTAACATGTCATTGAAAAAGGAAACAGGCTGCCTTTCTCGTGAACTCTGATGGTGTGCTTCAGGGCCAGCACCTTTTACTGCCTGGGGACACGGGCCGGACAGCTGGCGTGAAGAGTTTCTGTGTGTGTATGTGTGAGAGAGGGGGAGGGGGGCAGATGGGCCGCAGCAGGCTCGAGAAGGTCTTAGGGACAGAGTGAAGAATGATTTTGGACAAAAGGCACGACGGCTGGGTGAATAAGTAATGACCGCAGACAATCTGATGGATAACAATGGCATTGTGATGGACCACTCATGGGCTACGTGGGAAACAAGCAGGATGTGTTGCTGGGGCCTGATCAGCTGGGCGACTGTCACAACCATGCTTAGACAAGGATGGAGTGGCAATTAGAGTAAATATGCCTTTTGTGTGTCCATATGGGCAAATTATGGTGACATTGTAAGTGTTATAGTAATACTATAGAATTCTTATATAAAATGACTCAAATTTTTGGAACAATATTCATTCAGTTGCAATAAAAGCTCTTGCTATAATTACAGATTCTGTAGGATAAATACTAGCTTCCAGTATATTGTATGATATAAAAAGCTTACATTTAGCCTCCACAAACCTGTAATTGCCTCAGCAGCTAATTGCAATGTGTTAGAATCAGACATAGCTGTTCAGCAGCCCCAAACGGGTGGGGTCCAGCTCTCCCTGCAATCTCTGCCTCCTTTTTTAATCTCCCTTCACACTGCAAGCTGTTATCTGTTGCTTGCAGCCATCAATCTCTCCCCAGACAGTGGCACCTTCAAATCTGGGGCAGCCATGACCTCCTGCCTTTCTTCCCTCACTCTGGCCTGAACCGCAGCACCCTCAAATCCTCTTCCTCTGGCTTCAGACCCACACAGAGGCAATACATTATCACATCCTCCTCACTGCGATGCTCGCCATTTGGTGCATTTCTTTTCTCTTGTGTTTGTCTCACAGGTGTCTGCATGTGTGATCACTTATTCCTCTCGCCTGCAGATATTAGTTTGTGGTGCACCCAGGATCCCTCCAATCAACAGTCAGACCACCTCACGTCAGGGAAAGATTGGCAGAGCATCTGAAACAAAAGACATTTAACCCTTAGGGCCCGCTTTAATATTGCACACACTGGTATTGCTCTGTGCCCAAAATGCGCCTTTAAAAAAATAATAATTATACATTAATTTTATTTTCTGCTTTCATTAGCTTGCTTTTTAACCAACATCAGTCTTCAAAACATTTTAAAAAATGAATTATTTTCAGTATATTTTTGTGCAGTGTCAAATACTCACACTCATACAGCTCTGCACACAAAATTCACTTTTCCATATTGGACTATCAAAGATATTATACATTAATATGCTTTTCTGTGTTTTTTTTAAAATTATTATCACAGCCTGGGATATGTCAATGATTTGCAGCAACATTGACTGTGACAATGCACCTAGTGGAAATAGGATGTATTGTCTCCATATGCCAAATATGGTTAAAATAGATAAACAAAAATGATATCACCAGGTGGAAAATAGTAAGAAATTACAAATTCCAAGTCAAAAGCCCAGAATGGCACCCAGAAATAATACAATGTATGTTTTTATGCTTTGATGGCAGTAAAATCTTATTCTTATTAAAAGGTGAAAGTCCAGTTATTTATTATATTTCATTAATGGATTACCAACATTTTTGCTGTGTTATTTGAACACAGACATGACCATCACTGACCACAGAGACTTCGCAACCTAGCTACCCAAAAGCTTTTGCTATTAATGATCTATAAAGCATGAGAAAATTATTTATTCGCCAATAACAATGCCATTAACTGTGACTCAGTTGTGGTAAAGAGTCTTACTCTACTTAGATTACTTAGATCCTGAAAACGTGAGCATGACGTGTTCGTCTGCTCTGATGTTAGATTACCATGTAGATTATTTCCCAAAATTGCAAGTCAATCTGTAGCATAAAGGTTTGACTTATCACATCAAACCATAACATTTCTGTCTTGGTACACTGGCTAATATACAAGTAACAGCTATACAAGTCAATACAGATATTACCACCTAGTGGCTAAAAACTATTACTGCAGCATTTACTGTTCATTATAAACCAATCCCGAGCTTATTTTGTGGACTTTCATGGCAAATATTTTCTGTTATATCCGACCTATCTATCAACCTATGTTAAAAATAAAGAGAAAAGAGTACACACTAAGGAAAGCACTGATTTAAATAATAAAAGTAATTCTGGCTAAATTCTGTTTGGCTGCTTTAGTTTCAGGGTCCTGGTAGTGTGTGTAGTGTATTACCTCACTGTCACTCTGTCATCATTTACTGCAGGAGTGGAAGACGTACTCAGATTTTCTACTGAAGTAAAGGTAGTACAGTGTCGTAAAAGTCCTGTGTGCAAAATTTTAAGAAAAGCTCTATAGATTTTGCATTGAAATAAACTTGAGGTATCAAAATTATTTGTTATGCAGAACACATAATTTCAAAATGTTTCTGTATTACTGAGTTATAGTTACTGATGCATTAAGTGTGCATTACTTTACTGTTTTACTGCAGCTGGTAAAAGTGGGGCTCAGTTTAATTACTTGACACACTCTCAACTCACAATAAATATTTATATTATATTCTGCATTATGTATCTGAATCTGCAAAGTCACCAGTTACTTAAATGAAAAGTAGCACAGAAGCATAAACTAGCAGAAAAGAGAAATACTCTCATTTAGTATACAAGTACCATGACAATGTATTTAAACAGGCTACAGCTTAGGAGAAGATAAAATTTAAGACAGATTCAAGATTTTTCAATGCCAGTTGGAATGAAATTTAAGACCAATTTTACAGTAATCAAAACTGTAAAGGGAAAAGGAAAAAACATTAAGAGACATCAATTACTTAGGGATAGGGACAATTTTGAGCAAAAATTTATTGTAACATCACGACTTTATGGTGTGTGTGTGTGTATATATATATATATATATGTGTGTGTGTGTGTGTGTGTGTGTGTGTGTGTGTGTGTGTGTATATATGTGCGTATATATATATATATATATATAACCCTGTTGAATACAGTGCTTGGCAAATAAATATTAAATAGCCTTAACTTTATTATTTTACAACTCTGGTTTATTGGGGCACTTAAACTGAGCCATTGTTAATGTTATTAGTCGGCCAGAACACTTGTACTTCCACAACTCTGCCAGGCAAAATGAGAAACAGGCTTATAACAAAATGAAAATATATATTTCTTAGTTTGGAGTTATGTACAAAAGGACATTCCCCATGTGTGTTGTTGTGTTTTTGTGTGTGCGTTTGTTTTTGTGTGCATATGCTCAAGTACGCCTGGGCATCACTGTGATTATAATTTATTTGTGAATCAGTGCCATTGATTTATATGTTATCCCATAAACACAATTTACATGTTTATTGTGAACAATGGCCCATAACAGCATTAAGTTGATTCAGGGGCTTTCCCAAATATCTCCTCATCTTATGTATGGATGGAATGCAGCACTTGGCCATGATTCATTAACTTCACCTCCAGGCTAAAATGGCTTTCTGTTTGGCCTGTTCCTCAAGCACTTGGCCTGTGTTTGCAAAGGATCTCCCCCACTACAATTCTCGTTTAGAGGTGGATATTGATATTATGAGCCATAGACATGAGATAAGAATGATTACTTATTTTTTTATTTGCCTTTTTTTTGTGTTTGGGGGGAAAAGTTTGGAAATCAAAGCCAGTTTCCTTAAACTGACAACACTGCAGTCACAGTCACACAGATGACACTTTCATCTTTACAACTTCCTCCACAGAGCTTGTGGAACTTGTCATTTTCTGAGATCTGGTAAATACACTCTGTCACTCACACCACCGCCAAAACTAATGATTGTGAAATTAGTTTCAGAGCAATCAGGAGCTCCCCTGCTAAGACCCACTGTATCCATATGCATGAAATTGCTTGCGTTAATACATGCTATGAATCGTGGGTAATGCAGTGAATAATTCTGACTGAACGCAATAATGCTATCTTCTATTAGATTGGGGACTGTTGTGAAGCCGGAGCCCTGTGGCAATATGCTAGTAAATGGCCATGTATGGATAATTAAGCATTACTCTTGAACATTAAAACTTGCTTATTTCAGAGAGCTGCAGGCAGTGAAGAGCTCTTATTGGACTCATCACTATTTTTGGTGTCTCCCTATAATGTGTTCTCATTAGTATTAGTATGCGAGCAATTGTAAACTTTCTGATGTTTCTTACTGTATCCTGAAAATGGGTTTTCATTAGTAAGAGTGTATTATAACAATTGTAATCCTTGTAAAACATTTTTAGAGGTACTTTAAAAATAAGGTAAATTGTACACTGAGGCGTGTTAGTTGTTGGAAATCTCACTAAAATGATTGATTCTGTGATATCCAATAGTGCATGAAAATGCATTAAAGTAATTGCTTTATATGCTCTTTTCTATGATATTTTGATAAAATATAATGAAATATTCAAGGTCCAGTTTGTGGGATTTAGTATATTTTCATATTTAAGTAAATTTTCCTCAGCATATATTAGCTGAAAATAAGAATCATTGTGTTTTCGTTACCTTAAAATGAGCCGTTTATATTTACACAGGAAGGCGGTCCATGTCCTTGGAGTCCAGCATGTTGCACAGCCATGTTTTTTTTATTTGTTTTTTTTTCAGCCTTCAGGTTTGTCCCACTGAGATCAAAGATTTTTTTTTTTACAGGGGAGACCTGACCAAGAGCAGCAACACAGAGTTTCAATCAACAAATGAAATTTACGTAAAAAACACATTGATTTCAGCAACTCGAAATGATCAGATAAAACAGCTGCACACAGACATCCTGGATTCAATCGATTTCACCAAGGTTTTAACCCTGAATCTGAATCGATATCAGTTTTCTTGCGCTGCTCTCAGACATTTTTCACAAGTATTTAAACCTTTTAAACTTGAGCAAATGTATAACTTCAATTTCTGTCAAAAAATAAAGAAATAAAATTTAAAAAATCAAATAAAAAAAGAAAAGAGAGAGAATCATTAGAAAACAAATTAAAACAAATAAGTAGGGTAAAATATCCAGAATAATATATTTAATGTATATATATATATATACATATTTATAATTATAATCATTATGTTTATGTATTTAAAATTAGGGTAACAGAAAAAGGTACATGTTATTTATTGTTATTTATATTCGTTATTTTATTTTAGTTCTGTTTTTGTTCTTTTAGCTTTTCTTTTTTTGTGCTAATTTCAGGTATTTTTCTTGCAACTTTTTATTAATTCCTTGTTAATTTGTGGGTAATTTCTTAAGTTGTTCATGGCTCTTCCTATGTATTTGAAAGAAATAAAACACATTTGCTCTGGTTTCAAAGGATATAATTCTGCATTATTAGCAGAGATGGTGCAGAAATGCCTTTAAACCTTCAACCCATACTCTTGTTGTCGTGACCTCCAAACAAACAACCAACCTTCAGGCTGTCTTTTGTGAGCTAAACTGAATGACCTGTGTTAGCAATAGGAGGACATGTGATAGATAAACACATTCTTCAGGGCCAGGTGATGACAGCAAAGACCCATCCTGCCCCTCAGCTGTTGTGTTTACCTTGTTTGCATCATCTGTGTCCTTTGCTGTTGTGTCCACCCACCATCCAATCCACAGAGGGTTAATAATGTTAGAACATGGCAGTGTACCTGCAGGCCTGAAACACTGGGCCTTAATGAGTGTGACGTAGCAAGGACACAGTTGTGACTGTACCGTTTAGGACATAGATGGGACTGTACCGTTTGGAGTGTATTTGTTTATCTTTGTTAGTTCTTAAATGTGTGTTTGGGCTCTTTCTCAGACTCAAAAACGGATGCCTACTGGGAGTCACAGACGTGAGGGATAAAAAGGGATTATGTCTGAAGGGGGCAACCAGATTAAGACCAAACTGCCTCAATTATGTGTTGCATAAAATAGTGTTTTTAGAAGAACTCCCACACAAAACTAAATCACTTCAGTGGTCAAAGTGAAGACTGTTCGTGACACAGAAAAGCTGCAGTAAAATGTAATTACACATAAACAACTTTGAAGTCGCTTGATCAAGTTCCTGAGAAGATTTTTTATGAGCACATCCTTCCTGTTTGCATGCATAACTGATTTTAAAGACAGTGTGAACTGATTTTAAATAATTAGTGAAAGGAGGTTTTAGTCATGATTTTTTTTTTAAAAAGATTAAAAAGTGGTAGTGAAATCTACAGAGCCGGGGAACTGACATGAATGTGGGGGTTTTGTTGTTTGTTTTTTCAATGTGTACACATTTTTAATGTGTACTCAAACACATTCATGCCACCTCCCAGGCTCATCAAATCACCAAAATAAAGGTTTCTTCTGCTGGTTATTGATCTCACAAAAAAAATCTCAACAAAACAGACAAACTTCTTGTAAGAATAAGATATTTCAACCCCAAACTGATCCCAAAAGTTACTGTACATTTGGCATTTTGACGTCTCCATCATAGTCCAACTCCATTCTTGTCAAAAGCATTGTGCATATTGCATAATAGTGACTGATGTATCACAAACATATGTATTAAAAATTTTCAGTTATTTTTCTTCTTCTACAGCTTTAAGCAGCTATTGCTTTCCATTCAATTCTGTGTGATATGAAATTCAGTTGGCACACCTTTGAAACAATCATTTGTGTAATGCATCACAGTGAACATCAAGTCTGCAATTACTTTTTTTATCAATGATAAATTATGATTGCACGCCACTGCAGTTTAATCGCAGAATGATTTGAAAATGAAACACTTTTAACAAGCATTTAACTCTGACAAAACTGACTTGATGTTCACAGTGAAAAATTGTGATAAGCGTTGCTTAATGATTGCACACTGCACTGAAATGAATGAAACAAAGGCTAACTGGAATAGTAGAAAAAGCACATTAAAAAATCTAAAATGTAACAGGTTTGCAAAATAGTTAACTGTGACATATGGGGCTTGGATTAAGTGGATTGACACCACTACCATGGTCTTAATGTAATGAAAAGTCATATATCTGATTTTATGTGTAGATGAAGCAGCAGTGTGATCCTGAAACATCTATAATGTCTGAGGGTTTTGTCTTCTTTCAGGTACCACAGTGCTTTCACAGATTAAAACTACAATCTTATTATCTTTGTAATGGGAATGGAGTTTAACGTGGCTTAGAAAATGATTTAATGTGGCTTCAGGAAAAGAAAGCAATCAGGCTTGATGCAGTCTTCAGCAACTGTATACATATATTTATCTATTATGCATTTTCACATCGCCTCTGGTCAATCTATACATTCGACTTAAGAGGCACTTTAGCCACAATCAAATTAGTAGTTTTAATGCAGAGAAAAGGGAAAAGTTGCTATTCTAAGTGAAATACACTCTAATTGTAAATAAGAGCACAGCACAACAACTGCTGCTGTTAAAGTGGTGAATGATATTATTGATGCATTAGACTGCAAAAAATAATGTGTAGCTCTCTCTCTCTAGACTTGTCAAAAGCTTTTGACACAGTTGATTAAGTCATTCTGGAGGATAAAATCTAATATTGGTCTATTTTGTCATACGATTAGTTGGTTCACAAATTATTTGTCAGATAGAACACAGTATGTCCTGTTTGCTGGGTTTTTCATCTGCCACTTCCCCAGGGTGCCCCAGGGTTCCATATTAGGTCCACTGTTGTTCTCTATATATGTAAATAATATTTGTGACAACTTTTCATTTTTATGCAGATGACACCATTATCTATTGTTTGTCCCCCTACGTAGTACAAACTCTGTCTTTGATGTTACTGAGTCTCATTTGATTCAACTTCAGCTTGTTTTAATTAAGGAAAGACGTTAACAGCTAATCTTCTTCAGATCATAACTGCTCAAAGGGTTGAAATTGAAATGGTCACAACATATCACCATTTAAACTTGTCATTTAAACCACAGATTGAAAACCTTGGTTCCAAGTAGAAACTTAAATTAAGTTTCTTTTTCAGGAATAAATCCTGTGTCTGGCCTCAGGCAAGGAAACACTTAATTTTGGCAACATTTTTACTTTTATTGGATTACGGTGATCTGCTCTTAATGAATACACCTGACCAGTGCCTAAATTAGTTGGATACTGTATACCATTGTGCTTTAGGTTTTATTGCTGGCTGTGGAAATCATGTACACCACTTTACACTGTATGCTACCGCTACATGGCCTTCTATGTCTGTCTGCAGACTGTGGGATTGGTTGGTTTTTATATACAAGAGTCTACTTGGGCTCGTTCCTCCCGTACACATACATGTGTAAAAACCAAAGCCAATATGGCCTGTGCTCTCACAACATTCTCTTAATGTTGGTCCCCTGGGTTTGCAAAGAACTTGGCAAAAAGGCTTTTAAATATGCCACCCCCTCTTTCTTGCATAATTTACAGAAGGACTTGGAATTGTCTGAGCTGATTACTATTGGTGAATTTAAGGCACTTTTAAAGGATCGAGAAAATAGCACTCTTGGTCTAATGAAGTTGAAAATTGCACATATTAATGTATTTGATTCTTTTGTATTGCATTTAAACTGGAGGTTGTGCTTGCTCTTGTATTTGCTTGTATTTGTTGTAACAATGTTTTATGCTGCCCTAATGGCCAGGTTGCTCTTGGAAAAGAAATTTTAAATCTCAGTGAGTCATTTTACCTGGTTAAATAAAGGATAAGGAATATGCCAACAAAATGAGTAAAGCACAAGTTTAGTGATGCTTTTTCTTGATATAATCCAATATAACCATTCTGTATTATCAGCTAACCTACTTTTTGCAACAAATTCATCTGTAAAAAGTGTCACAAAAGATAAAACAGAAGTGAGTGTGGACGAGGAGTGGTAGAGGAGCAGCGCTGGTGGAGAGAGACATGTGCACCAGGATCACTTTGCTTCATTAAATACACAACATAGCTGTGATGCCTGTGCTCTTTCAAATCCATATGTAAACCATTTCCTCCCGCCTCCTCCTCCTCCTCTCCCTCTCTTAAAACCTCCGGCTCATTAGTGCTGCCTTTATGACATGGCTTTACCTAAATGCCGTGGATTTTTCCATTCCCTCTCCGGCCCGTTCTCAGGCGGCACAGGCTCTGCTTGGTAGCTGAAAGAGAGAGCAGGAAGACATTTTCTTGTTTCAGCAGCATTCCTCTGCAGTGATTGCTTCTTAGTAAGCACAAAGGCTTGGTTTTAAGCTTTGTAATGCACTTACAGTAACGGGTGTATTTGCACTACATAGACTGGAAGTGAGTGAGGGATTTGGTTAAGGTGGGGGCCGGAGAGCTTTGATCTTTGTTGCACATGACCCTCACTGTTTGCACACTGTCAGTTACAGCAGAAATGCTTAAATACACATGCAGTTATGCTGATACATGTTTAATGTGCAGCGCCTTAACAGCAGACTTGCAGAAGTATTTATGAAAACAAACAGCTTCCAGTCACACCAGAACTAATGTTTGAGACCAAAAGATGATAAAATGTAAAAATGAACAAATATGCAATGTTGAGATGCCATGTAAAATGCAAGAAAAAACAGAATGCAAGGACTTATATATAATTGAATATGGTACTAAGGCAAAATATTTAATGTTCAAACTGATAAACTTCATTGTCTTTTTTTATTTGTTGGTAAATATAAACTCATTCTGAACACTCATTTAATGAATGTGTGTATATTTACAAAAAAAAACAAAAAACAACTTTATCACTATCTTGTCTTTGTACCATGTGAAATGAAATTAAGTCAAAAAATCATTGCATTCTGTTTTTATTCTTGTTTTACTCCCAGCTACTTTAGATAAAATAGTGCAAATAGGTTGGTAGGAGTTATATAAAGTTATATAAATAATAAAAGAGCCCATTTTCTATAATAACAGCGATCCTTGATGCTGTCATTCTCTGTTCTTTGCCTGCATGGCATAGGGATTTAAGGACTTCTTATATGCGCTGACTGATTCTTGGGACCCTAAATCGATGGCCAGATAGGAGCAGTTTAGACTATAAAAATTATCTAACATCTCACAAAATTTAAACAAAATCAAAAAATTAATGATTACAAATTTTCTTTTTTTCTTTTTTTCTTTCCTTTTCTATTAATTACATCACGACTGCTCACATTTACCTTTGTGACCCACTGGAGGGTGTCTTAGTCTGAACCACTGGGCTGAGCAACCAAACTGTACACAAAGTAGATAACATTAGCTTTAACTCAACCAGCTACAACAGTAGAAAGCTGCTTCCGCATCAATAGATTGATCAGAATTAATAATCTAACTAGAGTTGTTCCAATATCGATACCAGTATCAGAAATGCCTCTGGTACAACCTCTAAAATGCTAGATGAGGTATCTGTGAGTAGGCTATATGCACCAATACAATATCATATAATTCATTTAATAAACTTTAAAGTGGTTTCATACTTGGATAAAACAGCAGTTTTACCAAAAATCACTTTTTTCTGCAGCTCTAAAACAGCAGTCTACACAGCAAGTTGCGCTGTGCAGCCACTGGCAACCACTGTTTAAGAGTGGTGAAAAAATATTTGATTTCTAATAAGTGGTGTAATGGTAGCCTTTAGCAAATAAAAAAAAAGTGGCGATATTTAAAACTGGACAGTCCCACTAGTTTAGGGTTTAACTTGAGCCATGTCATATTATAGCAATCATTTCATAACCATACAAGTTAAGGCGAATGCATATACAGCCGGTTTGTTTGTTTGTTTGTTTTTAAGCAGTGGTATTAGATCATTTTTAAGTATTGGCTGATATGCAAGTTATCGGAAAGGAAAATGAATGGTATCGGAACATCTCTAAATCTAACGCCATATTTAATAACACCAAACTCATTTTTACTTTGTTTCTCTATGTACATTTAGTTGATAAAACCTCTGTACTTTTACTCTGAATGAATAACTTAATAACTTTTATTTACATTGTTGGTATAGTGCTGATATATATATATATCGTGCACAGGATCTGTTCCACCGCTGCACATTCTAGGCCATAGTGCTCACACACACAAATAAAGCTAACACACACAAAAAGCACACGCAGCTTTGGTTTGTATGTTTAAAGTGCTTTGGTGTTGAAAAAGCTCATTTTCAAAGAGCAAACTAAAACCTTATGGCATGTTTGTGTCCACCAGCACAGTACAATGAGAGTCCACAGGGTGGCAGTGTAACATGTGTTTGAATGATCCAAAAAGTGAATTAAAGGTGTCATTTCCCCCACTGCCCGCCTTTTACTACTGTCACATACTGACATTGTTCTGATGAGACATTTAAAATCAGCACAGTCTATGAGGACAGCCGGATTATGTTGTCCTTCTTCCAGCATTTACTGGCATGTTTAAGCGTTATCCTCCTTGATCATGTATGATGATCTCAACATGTCTCTGATAAGTGGAGTCAGACACACTGGGCTGTCAGACAGAGACAGAGGAGGAGAATCATAGGCTAAAAGCCAGAGCAGCGATGACTAAAGGCAGTGCTGAGAGAGGTGGATGAATGATCGGCTTTTCCAAATGGCTTCTGTATTTTACAGAGAGTGGTTTAGGGTGAGAAGTTTTTTCCTGTTTATCCATTCAGTGGAAAATAATATCCTGTAAAAAGCCAATAAGTTTGTGTCTTTGAACTCGCTGAGAGTTTTTCTTCCCCACTGGCTCGGGCTCTCTGGGAGAAACGAGGGTGAGCCGCTTGACGAAGGGCTTCCCATCAGCCGCCTCCAACCCTCCACACATGTTTCTGATAGACCTCCACAAGCCCCAGTAATCCGAGGGCAGCTCATTCAGCGAGAGAGGGAGTGATAAAAAACAGGGGTGGGTGAGAGGGAGGAGAAGGAGATATAGGAGGGAAGGATGGACCAGAAAGCAGAGTGGGAGCAGGCCAAAGGGGAGGGAGGATGAAAGGAAACATTTTAGAGCATGTAGCTGTGTGTTTGCTTCTCTAGAGATGGCGCTGAAGACTTCTCAATTTAAAATGGAAGGGTTGTTTGTTCCTCTTGGCCCAATCCTTTTGTCTTAAGTTTATACACTATATTTTCTACAAGGCATTATCAGATTTTTAAGAACAATTGCCACAGCTTTTTTTTGTTGCTCTTAGATGCCAAAGTACCTATGACAGACAAAAGAGAAATTTAAATTTGGAGTCTAAAAAGCACAAGAGATTAAAAAAATGTAAGACTGATGAATTCATATATTACATTTTTGGTTATTTTTATGTGTGTAGGATTTAAGGGGGTATACTGGCAGTATGACATAATAAGTATGCTTTCTTCAGTGTATAATCACCTAAAAATAATCATTGTGTTTATGTCACCTTAGAAAGAGCCATTTATATCAACATCGGAAGCAGGTCCTCGTCTTTGGAGTCCACCATGTTGTAGCGCCATGTTGTTACTTTTGTTGCTGTTTGGCCTTTCGTTAACACAACAACAGTGTTTTGGGGGCCTAAAAACACAAACTTTTGACATCGCGCTTCAGAGTGTAATTTTTAAAAAAATACAGCCCCCTCTGTCCCTGAGTAAACTGGAAATGTGCACATCCCGTGAGGACAGTGACATCAAGGCTGCACTTTGCGCATGCACGTGGCGTTCATGGTGTGGACTGTCTGTGGCATGCCAAACAACATTGGAAAAACACTGATTTACAAAGTGAAACTGCTTTATTCTGTGTTTTTACAGTTTTAGAGAGGGAGAGACCTCTGTGGATAATGCAACTCCTGGTAAAAACCTCCTGAACAATTAACACTGAAGGAATTGTAACAGGGAGAAGTTTCAACTTTTTGCAAATAGTTATACTCGCTACTATATGCCACAAAATGCCCTAAATCTTACACACTGTTCCTTGAACATGCCCATAAAATCCTAAATATGTTCTTCCCCAAATAAAATAGAACATCTTCTTTATTAGTAGAGTTCTTGGCATCACAAAAATCTTTGTGCGTCACTGCTTTTTGACACTCCCCCCCCTTTTTTTTTTAAGTCAGTGTCGCTGTGCGTTTATAGAATCCACAAGGCTGTATCACACTTGCAGGCCTGCAGCCTTTTAAACAGAACACCACACACACTCTGCAGGTCTTGCCAGTGTCCTAAACACAATGTAATCCTTCATGCTTAATTTCCTCCCGTCCCTCATAAATCACCTTGAAACCTGTGCAGACAGACAGGCGGGTGTAAACACCTGTTGTGGTGCGTGTCGCTATTTGAACATGTGAGAGTAAATGTGAGTGAGTATCAGTGTGTAGTATAGGGGTGGTAATGGATGGAGGGAGGGAGGGTGGTGGAGGGGGATCCATTCTGAGATGCTGGCTGGGAGAGAGGAGGAGGATGGACTGTGAAATCAAAAACAGCTGCAGCAGGCTACAAAGAAGCCTCAGCTGGAATAACTCACTCACAAAAGTTACTCTGCTCTCCTGAGTGCAGAATGATTGGCGCATCCCCAAACACAGGAGACCAGATCCATCCAGCAGCCCTCCTCTCCTCTACGGCTGTCCCGTCTGACATAAACGAGCATGCTGCTGCTTTAAAACACAGGCACAGCAAACGTGTTGTATGGGGGTACAAATGTGGGGTTGAAGAATGTACAAATATGCTTCTGGAGCATCAGAACAGTCAAGCGGAGAGTAAATCAGTCACTTTTCAAACTAATGCATCTTTATTTTTTATTTTAGTGGAGAGACAAAAGTTCACACATACACCAAATTCGTATGGTACATTTTGAGAATATATGTGTAAATTAAGGCAAAAAAGTCTAGAATATGTTAATGTGATAGAACAGTGCAGCCATTACAAGGTTTAAATATTCCATATAAACTTCAAATAAGAGCTGGAATAAGCTGATATAGAATATATATGATGCTGTCAGACATGATATGACATATATCACATGGCAATATAACATGCATACCATGAGAGAGCCTGCCTATACCCAAAGTACTGTATGTCATGGGGTTTAATCACTACTGTAGATTCTGCTTGTATTTCCCTAAATGTTTTGGATCTTTTAAGATGGACAAGCCTAAAGAAGAAGAAGAATTTAACAATTTAAAAGCATTTTATATTTTTTAAAGACCTTGTTGGATCTGCAAAAACCCTTAACTTCACATTTTGGTTGCTCTATCCATATGTTTTTATATGCAGACATATGTATGTCTCTCCTCAGTCGCTCTCCTTGAGGTTTCTACCTTTTTTTCCACCGTTATAGGTTTTTGTGGGAAAGTTTTTCCCTAGTTGATGCGAGGGTCTCAGGACAGAGGGATGTTGTATGCTGTGATTTGTGATAATGGGCTTTATAAATAAAATTTACTTGACTTTACATTTATTCTGTATGTTGTTTTTATGTATTACACATATTGTTTAATCTGAATGATCAGAAAAATAAAACCCATAAATACTGTGATTGAAAGATGTTAGAAACTGCAGATTTGTTTTGGATTGTTTCAACACAGTGAGTCCTCTCAGTGTTTTATTTTTACACAAAATTTTATTAATTTTATGATTATTAATACTGTGTAAGCAGCCTTTTTAACAGATTCATTTTCAACTATAAATTAATTACCAACTAATGTAATAGTCGATTTATTGTTTTGATGACTGTTTTACGTGGAAAAAAGTCAAAAGTCTTTGATTCCAGAATGTGTTTTTTTTTTTGTTTTTTTTTTCTTTATGATAGTCAACTGAGTATCTTTGGGTTGTGGACAAAACAAGACATTTGAGGATGTCATCTTGGGCTTTGGGAAACACTGATTTTTTTTTTTAACATTTGCTAACAGTTGTTTTAACACAGAGGAGTAAAAACATTTCCTTCAAAATGTCATTCTATTATGTTATGCAATACATAAAAATACTTAAGTAAAGTATCCCAAAACTGTGCAGTGCAGTAAAAGTGACTGTAATGCTTTCCAAATAGTTAGCTTCTATGAGTTAATAAAGTGGACAAAAAATTGATGACAATGTTACTACAAGTCCACAGCTGCCTCAATCTACTCACAAACAATATAATGTATGCCACAAAGTGCAACATCCGTTAGAGCAGCTCCCTCTGACAGGTGCTGGTGACACTGTGTTATATGCATAATAATGTACAGTGATGCTCTAATTAAAATGCTACAGCACGCAAAGTATGTAGATGTTGGCAAAGTGAGCTGGTCAAATGTCGGCCTCTCGCCTGAGTTGGAGGAGGAGGTCATTGACTGCAGGACAGAGTGACACTACAAACACAGACACAGACAACACAAACAGGAGACTGACATTGCTGCCTAAGGTGGGAAATAAAGTAAGTTATCTTGAGTGTGTTCAGATGTGCATGTGTGTGTAGGAAGATGGAAGAGTGTGTGTGCACATGGCTGTGTTTAGGGCCTAAAGGCTTGTTTAGCTGACCTCAGTGAAAGCAAACCTCATGACAGAAGGTCTGGCATTGTCTGTGTGCCCGGGCTGCTCTGGAGCCAGACGGTCTGCCGGCCGCCAGCTTTGCTTGCTTATAACGGCTGAGAACATCCGATCCCCTTGGGGAGGACAGGAGGGGAGGGGGGTCTACTGCACCGCTCGCCACTTTCCTCTCTGTCTTTATCTCGGCTCTTTAGACAAGAACAAGCATTAGTCAGGTCATCAGCTAGTATGTTTATTATGTATGTGTGTAAGTGCATGTGTGTGAAGAAGAAAACAAGAGGGGGTGGAATGAGAAGTTTGGATACAAGGGCTTGAAATGCAAATGGAAAATTTTGTCCGTGAGAACACAGAACACACACACACAAGAGAGAAAAACAGATTTTTCTTAAATCTGATCTGGCCGATCGCAGAGAAACATTCCAGTGCAGGTAATCACCAAACGTCTCAGCGTCAAAGTATTTCATTGATGAGTGTCCCCCCTTTTTTTTCTTCTATCCAGTTCACTTCCACTAATTCATCTATCACGCAGAGAGAAGGCTGAAGCTTTGTGCTCTGACAGAAACAAATGGTCCCTAATCACCACCAGACGCCCATGTTCAACCATGACAGAACGCTTCTACTCCCTCCCTGAGCTGTGTGTTCGCCGTGCCCGTCCAACAAACCCTTCATGGACTCCACACGTGGCCCTTTTGAAGAGCGTTGGCCATTCTTGAAAAGCCCACGAAGGAAATATGGAACATTTTTATGTTTTTGAATTGCATAACTTCTGGGTGGAGTATTTTCCCCCTGTCAAGTGTCTCAAAATAGTAATGTTTCATTCTCCGTGAATAGTGTAAGGTGGAAAGCAAACAAGTTGGTGGGAAGGTGGAAGAGTGTTACCACTGCTGCTGCAACTCTCTGTTCACAAGTCAGTGTGGGAACAGGTAGCCATCTCCATGACTGCATGGAAAAAGGGAAAATCGAGGCGAGAGGAGGACAAACTCAGACTCTCATGCTAGGAGACGGAAATGGAATAACCAAAAATAGTGAAGCTGGAGATCCACAGAACAGTGTAATAGTCACAATAATGCAGTTATACACCCACAAACAGGGTCAAAGCCAGGGGAACTTTACAAGATTTTAAAAGATGAAGAACAGCTACAAAGAAAAGAGAATAAATGATGAGAATTGATACCTTTTTGCTGACAAAGAAACAATTAGGAAAGAGGACTGCACATTTTCCACTCACTGTTTTGTTTTTTTAGAGCCTGCAACTTTACAGTTTTGATTCACTCTCACCTCTCTCATATCATTGTTTTTTGAAAAGTATAAAACTTCGACATAGTGGAGCATTTAGCAGCTAAAGAGACAGAAAGTTCTTGCAGGAGTTGGTAGAGACCAAAAACAGAGCTTAAAGAGCGTGAATATTGTACTTAGATTCATCACAACTCCAAACGACCCAGAGATTTTGATGTTTTTCTTATTACCTGTAGTGCAGGGGTCGTTTTGGTTTGGGGGCCACACACAGCTCGATTTGATGTCAAGTGCTTAATAACTATACTGGCAGGCCAGTTCTGGCCTGTGGGCCATGTGTTTGACACCTGCAATCTATATTGCTATGTGTGAGTTGCTCACTGGTGGAGATATCAGCCATAAGGGGCGATCACAATGAGACAAAAGTGCAAAAAAAACCAACAAAAAAACAAAAATCAAAACAAAAATCAAAATTTTAACAGCAATGTCTCTTTCCAAAAATCATGACCTGGTTACTCAAGATAATCCACAGACCTTGTTTTGAGCAGATTCTTGTAGGAAATGTTTTCTCTCTACTGAACTACATCTGCCAGCCGCATCACTGCTCAGAAAGAAGTGTGCATCTACTCATGGACAAGAGCGCCACAACCAAGTTCTATTATACTGGAGAGAAGGCAGACATCTCTATGGCTGATATCTCTAATACTCGGCAACTCACACTAAAACAATCTATACTGACAAATAGCTCTACAGGTAGAGAAAGATGTTAAAAAATGTTATTATTGTTAAATGAATTTTTTATTTTGGTGTGAACTGTCCCTTTAATGATTCAGCGTACCGAATCATAAAAGGAGAAATTATGGGGTGAAAAGTCATGGTGTGATGACATTTCTGCACAGCAAAGCTAACTGTATGAGCTGATTTTCTTATTTTGTGGAAAAGAACAATCATGTTCAACATGAAATCACAGTCACATAAACTCAGTAAAAAAATTACTTGATATTGGACTCTGATCAAATTGAGGCTAAAATTAACATGATACTAATTTCAAAGTAAAAGCAGTTCATTTTCCCACATTATCTCTTACCTGTATGTTTTCTTAACACAAACATTCCCCTTTTCTCACTAGCCAAGGGTTTCTTTTTGTTAACATTTTCATCTTGTAAATCCTTAACAGCCGTCAGTTTATCTTACACGCTGGGAACAGCGAGCCGTCATCTGCTTCCCAGATCCCTCAGTGTGTGTCCGGTAGCCGACTCCACACTACACACTTACAACATAGGACAAGGCCCAAACAACGCTGCACATCTGGGGCCTCAGCTGGCCACCAGCCACAAGCACTCCCTCCTCCTTCTCCCCTGGTGTACATTACAGCTCACTGTAAACGTACATTTTCATACCTATGGCCTGAACCACAACTCATAGGGATGTTCTTTGTGGACAGAGGTCAAACAAAGTTTGCACATAGCATGGGAAGAACATCTTGCCTCAGTGCAAATCCGGGTTTGTTTGAAGGTGTTTTTTTAAGCAAAAGTACCACTAATATCCAGCTCATCTCGATTGTCACAGAAACCATGTTGCAAACATGAACAAATACTTCACACAGATTTAATTCAGCGCGTTGTGTGACATGGCAGGTCAATGATCAGATAGAGAGAAACTTAAAAGAATGCACAAATGCAGCGAAGACTTTAAATCCTCAAGATCAAAGGATCACCCTCTCTGTCGTGACTTCAACCTCGCTCTCTGCAACTGTGGGAACAAACTAAATATCAGTCCTTAAATCAGCGTGACGATCTTTGTCAGGCGGTTCATCAAAGTCGGTATGAGGTTGCTCACATCGCAAACACAAGCATAAAAGTTCCATGGTATGACACATCAGCTGAGGGCATTTCATTTTTTCCACCGTAAGAGCACGCAATTCTTTGGAAGATGCTTTCAAGTTGGTACACAAGTAACATGAGATATCAAGGCAGTATCTTTTACTTAAAGGTGGAGTCAGAAATTCTGGAGAGAGATTGTTGATATCTGAACTCAACAGCCAAACAAATATATCAACATATTCCCATCCCAACACATCACATGATGCCGCTCTGTCAGTGGCCTTCTGCGTCTTCTTATGATGTTTCAGGTATCCTTTTGCATCTACCATTGCATATGGTAAGATAAAGCAGCATGGTCCTTATGTTTAACACAATAGCATGGACTGTCAGGGTGGTTCGGATTAAGCAACAAAGTCATAGATGATTAGGTTTAGACAAAAGAGGCACATGGTAATGTGTAGAAAACACACACACACACACACACACATCCACACAGGAAACATCAGTTGTTTGTGGGACCCATCAACCTCCCAAGCCACCCGCCCCTTGAGCACACTCATACTCTTTATGTTATGTGGTTACTGGCAGCGTTATTATCTGATGCAGTCCGTCAGCATTTCATGTGCACCCAACCTGTTTGTCTGGCTATGTTCCCAAGTGACACCGGCCATGCGCGTTGCATGTGGACACGCCTGGTGCCATCTGGCTGTCCACCAGTGTATGATAACAATGCCACTGGTTCTGTCCAACACTGTCCAGCCATGTTGTGGTTGGATGCAGAAGGTGGCATTTGGTGTCACGTGTGGACGCCAAAAGCACTGAAAGAGCGGCGTAATTTGACAAGTTAGGAGTGAGAACTGGCAAAATATTTTGCTCCTGTTAAGTACTCCTTCAGAAGCTCCCATATTAATATCATGGTGTGGCTCCGTTCTTCTAAGGTGAGGACATAAATGAGGGAGATAAGTGTTGTGTAAATCGGTCCGAAGCCACTCTGATTGTGGGTGAGATCAGTGGCCATATAAAAGAGACCATAAATGATTGTTATTGCGATGTTATGCCATATCTATTGCTTACAAACGGTTTCTGATACATGTTTTATGTCACGAGGCAGAATGCTGTTGTGTTACATGTCATGCCTGTCATGTTCTTTTATTTTCACAATGCTGGCTTTCTGTCTAAAATCACACATTGTTTAGTTTTGTGTAAAAAGTCCAAAGGTGGCATAAACAAGGGACTTCCTAGTGGCCCTACAGTGTGATATCTGTGTAAAAAGGACTCTAGATGTGACCTGGCTAAGTGAGTAATTCTGCTTGGTTCAATAAACCCACCCACACTCTAGTTTCTGAGGGCTGGTACTGATTGATGGACATTACTCAAGCTGACATTCCTTGAACTTCACAATACAAAGTCGGTGTTTTATTTTTCGGTCCATGCATGACCTGTGCAAAAATGGGCACTTTTTGCAATAAACAGTTGAGTGGCATTTTTTGCTGGCGTGTGATTTTTTTGTATTTGATTTTGTTATTGTTTTGGATCACATGTGTATTGTCAATTTGATCTTTTTCGTCTTTATTTTGGTTTACAGATTAGTTTAACCCTTTAAAACTGAGCAAATTAATTTGACTTCATTCAATAAAAATGGTAGAATGCAGTGAGCAACAAAACATGGCCAAAAAAATCAGCAGGAAATTTAAAAAAAGATAAACAACACACTCACCTGAACATAAGCAAAAAATTAAAGAAACAAGATCAAACAATTAAAGGACCTAAAAAGTTTTTAAATCTCCCTATTTTTTAAAACTAATTTTCAGGTTATTTTCTTGCCATCTTTTGCTAATTTCTGGAGGACATTTCTTGCTGTGTTGTTCAAGTCCTTTTCCTCAAGTTTTTGGAAAAAAGAAATCAAACAAATTTGATGGGTCGATTGAATTAAATAGCTTGTGAAAGGTATCTCAACACAGCACAGTCATTCATAGTCAATCCAGGTTTCAAGGGGTTGAACTACTTTTTCTAAGTAACTTTAGTTAACCAAACTACATTTCTCTGGGGGGCAGCTTTGCTATAGTTCACAGTTTTCCAGTGTGAAGTAATTAGTAGCTTGCAAAGCTATGCTTTTAAGGAAGCTCCCCCAACACTCTTGATTCTATTGATGCTAAAATCAATCTTTAAAATGAGACATAGTATCTGTGGTATCGATATTTTGCATATTGACCCACTCCTGTCCTGTATAGCTTTACCAGCATGAGTAGTTCAGATCAGCAAGGTAACTGAGCAGCAGCTGTGTCAATATAAAGGTTCTGTCACTCAAAATTCATATTTATAATTTTGTCATTGTTTTGTTTGTAAAATTAAAGTAACTACAGCTGTTAAATCATTATGTAGTAGAGTTAAAAGCACAATATAAGGATCTGAAATGCAGTGGAGTATCGGTATAAATAAGCATAAATTTGAAATACTTGATCCCAAAGTTATACTTGAGTACAGTACTTGAGTACTTGGTTACTTTCCATCAGCGCTGGATGTGTAGCCTTAGCATCAGATGACAAGACATTAGTGTAAATACCAGGCAAACTGATGTAGTATTATATTTATCCTGGCTGCGGTCGTCCCCCTCTCCCAGACAGAAATTTTGTCCCTATTATGTGTGATGATATTAAATATATGGGGAATCTGAAAAATGACTAGTGTTTTCATATCTACAGTATGTCTGATCCTTAATAAGATGAAATTAAGTTATTCAATTTCATATCCACTGCCAGACACCTAAATAATCTCTTTTGTGCGTCAGAAGAGCCAATTCTGTCCCGACCCTTTTCCACCCCTCTCTTCATCTTCCTTTCTAACTGAACAAGGGTTGACAAGTTCTTGTCGTTCCTGGCCGGTTGGAGGGAGCCCCCAACAAAAGCGCCCTTGTTTGAGACTTACCCCTGTCAGACAGCGCACTTTGATATTAAAAACTCTGCTGAGGGGGGAGAGCTAGAGTCAGGAGGGAAGAGGGGGAGCCGCGAGGGGAAGATGAAAAGGATGAAAACAAACTCCTACTGTCTCCTAAGCCCATGTCTGTAGGTGTAACCTCATAATGGACTCACAAATATTTGTCCAGTCAAAACAAAATAAAACAGATCTTTGACTCCTTGTGTAGAGTGTCTGATCAGCCTCAGTCTCCAGCTTGTCCTGCTGTAACAACCACCTGCCTATTCTCTTGTATTCTCACACAGTGATCACATTGACACAGGGGGCCTCTCTTTAGACGTGAACAGGCCTCTTAGGCTGGACCGGAGCCATCGCCAGAGGGAAGAAATCCCCTGATACTGTACCTCACCGACTGAGGCCGTGCCAAAGACCTGAAATACTAGCAGATGCATGGTTGTGCCTAAAAACGTGCGCGTGCCAGCGAAAATAAACCAACAGTGAGGACCAAATTTACCTTGCCCTTAGCTTAAACCTATACCCGAGAGCGAGAGCTTGGCATGAGAACTCAAGAGTGCAGCTTCTGGATTCCTGGAGAAGAACTGAACTTTCACACCAGAGCGCCACGGGACATAAAACACATCACAAAAAAAATATGAATTTCATTACATCCCTCACAAACACATAATTCAACCAGATTTTGGGCTCCTTCACTCTGCAGCCTGTTGTGGGGCGCGTGAGGAATGAACGACGGTAACGCAGATAAGTCTGTACGCTTTCCAAGCCAGAGTGACAAGCTGCAGCATGTCGGCCATTCAGGAAGAATGCAGAAGCAAGTGTAATGAGGATTTTCTTTTGCTTTCTGCTTGCAAGACGCCTGCTATTATCCTGATTTTGAGTAGCCCTGAGGGCGGTTATTACAGCATTTATATTAATTCCCCTGGATTGCTTCATTTTGTTCATACAGGCCAAAGAAAAAAAAAACGCTGCGCAATTAGAAGAATGCCATTGGACAAAGAAGCTGTGCTCACGGACTTGATGTGTGTGCTGTTTTGTTTTCAGCATTGTTGTCCTCCTAATGACAATAAAGATCCCTGAGTGTCTGATACAGCGGGGCCCTCTGCACTGGAGCTGACCT